>NC_072428.2:118877803-119180833 GCF_028878055.3 Symphalangus syndactylus
TGTTGGCCAGGCTGGTCTCAAACTCCTGACCTCAAGCAATCCGCCCGCCTCAGCCTCCCAAAGTGTTGGGATTACAGGCGTGAGCCACTGCGCCAGGATCTAAAACGATCCTGGGTGGTGGCTTTTTAGTAAAGACAAGATCCAGGGTGTGATTGTGTGACCAGGTGGCTAAAGAGAATGAAGAGGTAAAGGAATCAAAAGGCCAAAGTGTTAGCTGAACTGTCAATCCAGATGCTGAAGTTGCCTAAACATGATGTGTGACTGCTGGATATTTTCCAGATCCACTTTTCCACCCTCCTCTATCATGTTTTCTGCTCCAATAGGCTGACCTGTATAGACTTTACCAACAGGTCACTGTGTCCCCTGGCTTCCAGTTGGGTTTGGCCAGTGGGGAATCCCAGCAAGAAATTAAGAGAAGAGGGTCAGGATATTCATTCCTCCAGCTTCATTCTCTCAAGGTCACCTGAAACTAGCTATGTCCCCTCGGCTGAAAGTCACCATTCCTCTCAAGGCAGCCAACTCCATACTTTTCAAGTAACTATTCCCTCTTTTATGGGATTTTAACCGTTCAGCTACAGGTTACCAAACTATTTCTTGTCCCACTACTATACCTAAATCTTTATAATAGTATCTTTATAAAATAAACTCAAATTATCCTGTCAAGTGTGCCATCTGTTCCTGTCTGGACTCTTACTATTAACTGTGATGGTGAAGATGATGTAAGGTTGTAATAGAGTATTGGAAAGTAAGGAGAGAAAAGTGACTAATATTTAAATAACAATTGCTAACATTTTAATCTCTACGTTCCAAGAACTTTTCTAAGCTCTTCGTAGAATATTAACTCATTTAATCACAACTACCTTCTGTGGTAAGCAGAGATTTTTGTCTGGTTCATTTCCAAATCCAAACACCCAGCATAGTTGCTGGCACATGGTAAGCACTCAAATATTGATTTAAAATACACACAACAAGCAGGTTTAATTAGAAAGAGATTACTTTTCTAGTATAGTGTAGCATTTCTCCTAATTATACTTTAGAAAACTATACAAAGATCAGAGAATTGTTGACTCTCCAGAGATCACAGAAACACTAAATGAGACCATATGTGAATGATTTTCTTGTGTAGCCTACAGTGAGTCATATTCCTTTATTTTCTGACGAGGACTTGGGCGCCAATTTTTTAAGTTTAATATTCAAAGTTGCAGCAGGGGGCGGTGGCTCACGCCTGTAATCCCATCACTTTGGGAGGCCGAGGCGGGCAGATCACCTGAGGTCGGAGTTCGAGACCAGCCTGCCCAACATGGCGAAACCCTGTTTCTACTAAAAAATACAAAAATTAGCTGGGTGTGGTGGCGTGTGCCTGTAATCCCAGCTACTCAGGAGGCTGAGACAGGAGAATCACTTAAACCTGGGAGGAGGAGGTTGCAGTGAGCCGAGATAGCACCACTGCACTCCTCCAGCCTGGACAACAGAGCCAGACTCTGTCTCAAAAAAAAAAAAAAAAAAAAAAAGCAAAAAAGGCAAAGTTGCTCCATACCAAGACCAGATTTTAAAAAAGTCAAAGTTGCAAATTTTTAAATATTATGAACCTGCAGCCTAGGAGCTGATTTAATAAGGCAGAGCACCTTTAAGTATCAGTTATGAGTTAAAATAAGGGGAAGGGGGCCAAAAAAATATGGTTGTAAGTATAAAATACAAAAATAAAGGTAAAGGTGAGTATTTTGTCAGCCTGTAAAAAACCCTCTTTAGTTTTCAAAGTACTTAATTTTTAAAGTACATCCTACATTAGAACCTAAGTCAGCCAGATCACCAAGAATACACATTTACACAGAAATGAAGCACAGCAAAGGTGTGAAAATTAGGGCAGGAAGCATAAAACATGAAATCAAAGAATGCAGAAATACAATAGATATAAGCTACAATTAAATAGAGGATATTCTCACTGGATGCACATACAGTTTCATATGGAATAATCAAAGCAGCAGTGATACCCATCTTATAAATAAAAATCTAAAAGCCAGAGAAATAACAAGGTTAGAGGATTAATATGAAACAAAATGAGAACTCCAAAGATTTTCTGAAAGCAGAATTACTGTTTTTTCTTCATATTATGTTGCCACTCCAAAGCAAGGGGAAAACTCGCATGAGTAAGAATCTAGAAACCTGCGAAGTTTCGAGAAGAACAGACTCAAACTGGAGTGAAAATAGGCAAAAAGAGTGAGGCATAAGGCTACGACTGGGAGGAAAGTGCCAGATGCAAGTCTTGGACACGGAGGGGAGACGAATAAAGCCTTCTTAAGCGGAAGGTGGAGAAACACTGGGGTTGGATTTGGTGGGAGGAAGACAAAACGGAAAAGCACGGCCCAAGAAGCAACGGCAAAGGGAGAACTTAAACAAGATTAGATTGATGCCACAATCGAAAAGTATTAAGACCTACAAAACAGATTCTACCGGGTGGGGAAAGGGCCAGTTCGCGACGGATCAGGTGCGACTAGTTTCCCAAAAGCGGCAAAGATGTAGCTTCGCAGCCCCACCCCACGACAGCAGCTCCTCCCCAAGGAGGACCTCACGAGGTCAACCGCCGGGCTCAGGTTCTCCCCTGGAGCCTAGGTTCCACCCCGCCCCGGCCCCGTGGCACAGAACTGCCTCTCTGGGCCCCTCACCGAACGCTGCAGCTCCCCAAGCCAAAATGAGGCGCGCTCCTTTCCGCTGGGATCTGGGTCGTGGTAAAGCGCCTGCACTGCCTGGTACACGAGCTGCAATGTCGGCTTTGCTCCTTCCATGGTGGTGGCAGTAGTGGCGGTAGCGACGGCTCCGATTCTTCTCCGGGGGATTCCTCAGTTGCTCCGCCTTCGCGCTTCCTCACTGTCTGGGCCACGGCCGCTCCCTGACTGGCGCCATCTCCTCCTCTTTGGCCGTTACCAGGGCAGAAGGTTCTCCGTGGAAGTTGCCCCCTCGGAAACAGCTATTAGGTCGTATTCAGGTTCCTGGCCTTTTTTCCGGTTTTTCCACTTGACTCTAGACTTCTGAGTCCACAGATTCTGGCGCTCCCGTCTTCACTCGCTGACTTGCCCTCAGAAGCCTATCTTCGCACGCCACACACCATTGTACCTAAGGTGCGTTTACCCGGACCGGAAGCGACAGCACCGATACCTTTGGCACACTTCCGCCTGGTACACTACAAACGGCCTCCTTCCCGGCACGCCTCCTCTTGTCTCCCCGCCCCCTCCCGGAAGTGGCCCTGTCGGGCCAGGAGCCGGGAAGAAGAGCCGGTGTTCTCTCTGTTCCTCGCTAGCAGCTTGGCACTTTAGCGCCGAGATGTGCCCCATATCTGAGCTGCCTTCAGCTCCTTGGAAATGGATCCAGGTTTTTCCTACCCCTTCCGACTTCCCCATCCCTCTCCAGAGAATCTTTTTCTGCCCTGGTGATCAAGGCGCGTCAATTCAACTCTCCGTAGAGTGGCCACAGTACTGGAGATGCAAAGATGAATTAAGACGTGGTACCTACGCTGGCTCTAGTGGAGGAGACAGACACGTAGTCAACTGAACTATTTTACAAACCTGAAATATGTGCCACATTGAGATAAATCTAAAATGCCTAGAATCTCTGTTCAGCTCCCCTTTACTTAGTTCTTAAGCCCAAAAGAGGTCTTCATTCTGCTTACAGCTCCTGGTGCTCTAACTCCAGAGCATTTTGCATACATCTTTAGGGTTATTCTCACATTGAACTGTATTTTTGTGAATGGCTTTCTGTCCGAATCCAATACCAGTGGTCTAACAATTCACAAAAGAAAACAGAAATCTTGGAAACTGTACTATGGAGAAATTGGGGACAAAAGGTAACAGTATATTAATATTAACATTGCTGCTAGTCCTTTGCACTAGTAAATAACTGCTATTTGATAAATGATCACAATGTATAAAACACTGTAGTTACAAGATCTCATTTAATCTGCCTAACAACCTTGCCAAGTATTAATAAAACCCGTTTTGGGCGCTGACACTGACCTACAGCGCCTCAGCTCCAGCGCCATGGCGCCCTCCAGGAAGTTCTTCGTGGAGAGGAACTGGAAGATGAACGGGCGGAAGAAGTGTCTGGGGGAGCTCATTGGCACTCAGAACGTGGCCACTGTGCCTGCCGACACCAAGGTGATTTGTGCTCTCCCCACTGCCTATATCTAGTTGGCCCGGCAGAAGCTAGCTTCCAAGATTGCTGTGGCTCCGCAGAACTGCTACAAAGTGACTAATGGGGCCTTTACTGGGGAGATCAGCCCTGGCATGGTCAAAGACTCAGGGGTCATGTGGGTGGTGTCGTCCTGGGGCACTTAGAAGGCATGTCTTTGGAGAGTCAGATGAGCTGATTGGGCAGAAAGTGGCCCATGCTCTGGCAGAGAGACTTGGAGTAATTGCCTGCATTGGGGAGAAGCTAGATGAAAGGGAAGCTGGCATCATTGAGAAGGTTGTTTTTGAGCAGACAAAGGTCATCACAGATAATGTGAAGGACTGGAGCCAGGTCATCTTGGCCTATGATCCCGTGTGGGCCACTGGTACTGGCAAGACTGCAACACCCCAACAGGTCCAGGAGGTACACAAGAAGCTCTGAGGATGGCTTAAGTCCAACATCTCTGATGCAGTGGCTCAGAGCACTGGTATCATTTATGGAGGCTCTGTGACCAGGGCAACCTGCAAGGAGCTGGCCAGCCAGCCTGATGTGGGTGCCTTCCTCATGGGTGGTGTTTCCCTCAAGCCCAAATTCGTAGACATCATCAATGCCGAACAATGAGCCCCATCCGTCTTCTTTCCTACCCTTCTTGCCAACCCAGGAACTAACAGCCCAGAAGCCGAGTGACTGCCCCTCCCCTGCACATGCTTCTGATGGTGTCATCTGCCCCCTATTGTGGCCTCATCCAAACTGTATCTTCCTTTACTATGTATACCTTCACCCTGTAATGGTTGGGACCAGGCCAATCCCTTCTCCACTTACTATAATGGTTGGAACTAAATGTCACCAATGTGGCTTCTCCTTGGCTGAGAGGTGAAAGGGATGGAATTTGCTCCTGGGTCCCCTAGGCCCTAGTGAGGGGAGGAGAGAGAAACCATCCTCTCCCTTCTTACACTGTGAGGCCAAGATCCTCCACTCAGAAGCCAGGGGTGCTGCCCTCTCCCACGGTGCCAGTGCCTTTGTGTGTTGTGTATGTGAGCCATCCCACATGTGAGGGAAATAAACCCCTGGCACTTAAAAAACAAACAAAAAAACCCATTCTAAAGAAAGAAAAATAGTAATGTAATTTTCCCAAGGATACAGTTCTTAAAGTTAGGATTTGAATCCAGATCAGTGTTGCTCCAAAGCCTGTTAAATCACACAATCCCTATCATCTTGTGCGTTGGTTTGCTTCTGAATTGTTAGTCAAGGAATTTTTAACTGCCAACAACATGATGAAAACGATGTTACTGCACAGAGTTGATATAATTTGAGACAGAAAAAAACTTGATATTTTAGTTAGCTAATCCATTCATTAATTAAAAAAAGATTTAGTGCTGGGCTTGGTGGCTCACAACTGTAATAGCATTCTGGGAGGCCGAGGCAAGAGGATTACCTGAGGCCAGGAGTTCAAGACTAGCCTCAGTAATGAAATGAAACTCTGTCTCTACAAAAAAATGCAAAAAGATTAGCAGGGCGTGGTGGTGGGTGTCTCTAATCCCAGCTACTCAGGAGGCTGAGGTGAGGGTATTGCTTTAGCCCAGGAGGTGGGGGTTGCAGTGAGCAGAGATTGTGCCACTGCACTCCAGCCTGGGAAACAGTGAGACCATATCTCAAAACAAATTTTTTGGGGTGTATCAAAGGGCATTATCAAGAAAGTGAAGTAACAGTCCACAACATGGAAGGGAATGTGCAAATAACATATCTGATAACTGATTAGTATCCAGAGTATATAAAGAACTCTTACAATTCACCAATGAAAAGACAACTCAGTTTTTGGGTGTGTGTGTGTGTGTGTGTGTGTGTGTGTGTGTGTGTGTGTGTGTTTTGTTTTTTTGTTTTGAGATGGAGTCTCTGTTGCCCAGGTTAGAGTACAATGGCACAATCTCAGCTCACTGAAACCTCCTCCTCCTGTGTTCAAGCGATTCTTGTGCCTCCTCCTCCCGCGTAGCTGGGATTACAGGTGCCCACGACCATGCCTGGCTGATTTTTGTATTTTTAGTAGAGACAGGGCTTCACCATGTTGGCCAGGCTGGTCTCGAACTCCTGACCTCAAGTGATCCACCCGCCTCAGCCTTTCAAAGTGCTGGAATTACAGGTGTGAGTCACCACGCCTGGCCTCAGATAATTCAGTTTTTTAAATGGGCAGTGAATTTGAATAGACATTTCTTCCAAGAAGATATGCAAATGCACATGAAAAGATGCTCACCATTAGCCCTCAGGGAAATACAAATCAAAACATGAGATACAACTTCACACCCACTAGAAAAACTAAAATTTAAAAAATGATAAATGCTGGTGAGAATGTGGACAAATCAGAACTCTCATACACTCTTCATGGGATTGTATCATGGTGCAGCCATGTTGAAAAACAGTTTGGCAGCTCTTCAAAAAAATGTTAAACATCACTTTGGGAGGCCGAGGCGGGCAGATCACGAGGTCAGGAAATCGAGGCCATCCTGGCTAACACAGTGAAACCCCATCTCTACTAAAAAATACAAAAAAAAAAAAAAAATTAGCCGGGCGTGGTGGCAGGCGCCTGTAGTCCCAGCTACTCGGAGAGGCTGAGGCAGGAGAATGGCGTGAACCCAGGAGGCGGAGCTTGCAGTGAGCCGAGATTGCGCCACTGCACTCCAGCCTGGGCGACAGAGCGAGACTCCGTCTCAAAAAAAAAAAATGTTAAACATAGAATTATCATATGAACCAGCAGTTCTACACTTAGGTATATACTCAAGAGAAATGATAACTTGTGTGCATACGAACACTTGCACAGGCATATTCATAGCAGCATTATTCATAATAGACGGCAGAAACAGCCGCAATATCCGTCATTTGATGCATGGATAAACAAAGTGTGCTATATCCATACAATGAAATGTTATTTGACCCTTAAAAGGAATGAAGTACAGATAGATGCTACAATATAGATAAACTTGAAAAATTATGCTAAGTGAAAGTGGCCAGACACAAAAGGCACATTAATTATGTGATTCCATTTACATAAAATGTTCAGAGTAAGCAAGATTCTAAATATAGACAGTAGATTGGTCATTTCCATGAGAAGAATGAGTAAGGAGAGACTGCTGATGCATAGGGTTGGTTTTTTGTTTAGGGTTTTTTTTTTTTTGTATTGATGGAAATAAATGCTCTGGAATTAGTGGTGATGTTCAGAAAAACCTCATGAATATACTAAAAACCACTGACATATGTTTTATATATGTTTTAAAAGGATGAATTTTATGGCAATGTGAACTGTATTTCAATAAAACTTATTTTTAAAAGTTCTATGGTTAGGAATTATTAAAACACCACATGGATATTTAGCTAACAGTTGGAGAAAAAAGAAAAAAAATAGAGGTGATACCTAACCCAGAGTAGAAAGATTGAGAACACCATCTGGAGAAATTATGTCTAAACTGAGACCAGACTGATAGATAAATAGGAAGCAATTAGGCAAAGGGTTTAGTATTGTAGGCAGAGGCAACAGTATGAAAGCCTGGAGGCAAGGGAAAAAATTATGTTCTGAAGACTGAAAGTAGCTGAAGGATAGAGTTGACATTGGGTAGGAGTAAGAAATGAAGCTAAACAGTGTTTAACCCATCTTTGTGACCTCATGCCATTACCTGATACATAGTGGGTGCTTAGCAAATGTCTTAAGTGACATGTTTCTTCGTTCCTTAGTCTTTTAAAAAAAAAAAAAGTCTAGTTTAACATGAAATGGCTTGGGCAGGGAAGGTGGCAAGAACAGAAATAAGAACTGATTGTAATAATCGTGGTGAGGAGTGATGGTAGCCTGGAGTAAAGTGTTGGCGGTGGGCATGGAGATAGAGAGGTATTTAGAAACTTAGGAGGAAGAATCTTGACATGGTGATTACTTAAGCTGCAAGGTGTGACAAGAGGGAAGAGAACCGAGGCTTTTGAGATATGGAACCTAAAGGAAGAAATGGCTTTTATGGAAACAGAAAAGGATATGAGGATGAAGATGAGTTTAATCTTAGCCATGTTGAATATTGAGGCACTTAACAGACAGCCAAGACCAGCAGGCTGTAGCATGTGTGGGACTGAAGCCCAGGGGGTGGGTTGAAAATCCAGATTTGAGAGTTGTCAGTTTCTAGTTGGTGGCTAAAGACAAAGGAGTGATTGAGATGCGCATCTTTAAGCACCAAATAAATGCACCAGAGATGTCGAATATTGTTAGAATAATACATTTGAAATAAAATATTAGAAATACATGAAATTTTAAAATACCAAAACCCCTATAACTTTTGTCATTAGGCACAATGGTAACCCTAGGAAAACTGGACTCTAATGCAAAGTTTAATGAGACCAAACCCACCCTCAACAAAAAGAGCCCCGACTCCTTCCTTCTGCAAGCAAGCTAAATATAGATTCTCTGAAGGAAAGAAGGAAAGAGATAATGAGTGTTTCTTTTACTGACTTGGGGTGAGATTGTCCAAAGATTGAGGGCTGTACCTCAAGCACTCCAGTTCTCTACAGGCAATACCATGAAGCCTTCCGTAAAAGTTTTGATCTGGCCAGGTGCAGTGGCTCACGCCTGTAATCCCAACACTTTGGGAGGCTGAGGTGAGTGGATGACCTGAGGTCCGGAGTTCGAGACCAGCCTGGCCGACATGGTGAAATCCCATCTCTACTAAAAATGCAAAAATTACCCACGTGTGGTGGTGTGCGCCCGTAATCCCAGCTACTCAGGAGGCTGAGGCAGGAGAATCACTTGAATCTGGGAGGCGGAGATTGCAGTGAGCCAAGATCGCACCACTGCACTCCAGCCTGGGCAACAGAGCAAGATTCTGTACCCCCAACCCCCCCGCCAAAAAAAAGCTTTGATCTGCCTTGAGACGGCACCCATGATTTGTGGTGAACCTCAGGTTACAATAATAAGCATAGGTTGTGGCCCCACAGAGGCCTCCTTAATTCTCTTCTAGCCTCTTGACACCCACCCCACCCCACCCCACATCATCCTCCAGCCTCAGGGTAAAGTCCACTGCGCTTTGGGGAGAAGTTGCAGAGGCAGTGTGTCAGAGGCCAGTGGTTTTACTCTAATACCCATTGTTTTCTTTCCTAGAGTTCTTTGAAGAAATATTCTTTTTTTCTTAAGCTAATTCAAATTAAGTTTCTGTCACTTCCACTAAGAATTTTGAAGTCCTACTTCATCAAAATCTTAGCTTGACTTACCATAACAAAATACCAGCTTGAAGAAGGGAAATTTATTTTCTTACAGTTTTGGAGGCTGGAAGTTCGAGATCAGGGTACCAGCCTGATCAGGTTCTGGAGAGGCCCCTCTTCCTGGCTTACAGATCACCACTTCCTTGCTCCTCTTCTTGTAAGGCCACAGTCCTCTTGGATTAGGGCTCTACCTTATGACCTCATGTGACCTTAATTACCTCCTAAAGACACTATGTCTGGATACAGTCACACTGGGGGCTAGGGTGTCAACATATGAATTTTGGGGGGAACACAACTCAGTCCATAGCATCTGTCATTATGCCCACCGGCCTTGGAGAGTTAGTAGAAGGCCCTCATCCTTGCCCAAAAGAATACGATAACATCAGACTTCTTTGGTACACAGATTATAGTAAAAGTTCAGGCAAAGCCATGCTGACCGCACCAGGGACAGGGATATGTTATGCTTCACTGAAAGACAATACCTTGATTCTTTTGTAGTTGATAAGCACGATGATTGGAGTTTCACGTGCATGTGTGAGACACACCTCCCTCCAACCTTGTTACCACATCTGCACATTACCTGCCTGATGTGAACAAAAGAAAAGAAAGATTTTTTTTTTTAAGACCATGCCTTTGAATTGGATTTCACAGCTCCCTGCTAGGAAAACAAGCAGTCACAATTTTCTCAGGTAATAACAGGACACTTATAGGACAAAAAGATGTAGCATAAGAATGTTCATCCTAGTGTGGTTTCCCCTAATGAAAAAGTAGAAATATCCTCAATGTCCATCAATAGGCATCTTGATGTCCATCAAGAACTTTAGGATATATGCATGCTTTGGATACTAGGCAGCCATTGAAAATCAAGCAGAAAGGACTCTCATTAATTTTGTTACATATGGTAATGATATTGGGGCTATATAGGAAAATGTCCTTACTTATTTAGAGGTACAGACAGTCCCTGACATGATTTTTTGACTTTACAGTGGTGCAAAAGTGATATACATACAGTACAGCTACTTGTGGGGGCTGAGGCAGAAGAATCACTTGAGCCGGGGAGGTTGAGGCTGCAGTGAGCCGAGATCACACCACTGCACTCCAGCCTGGGTGACAGAGTGAGACCCCGTCTCTGAAAAAAAGAAAGGAAAAGAAAAACAAAAATCATAAATTGAAAATGCACTTTTTATGTGTGAGATAGGGTCTCACTCTGTCACCCAGGCTGGAGTGCAGTGGTGCAATCTCGGCTCACTGCAGCCTCAACCTCCCATGCTCAAGTAATTCTCCTGCCTCAGCCCCTCAAGTGTCGGGGACCACAGGCATGCACCACCACACCTGGCTAATTTCTTTTCACTTTTGGTAGAGAGGAGGTTTCACCATGTCGCCCAGGCTGGTCTCAAACTCCTGAGCTCAAGCAATCCACCCACTTTGGCCCCCAACATGCTGGGATTACAGGTGTGAGCCACTGTACCCAGTCTGCACTTTTGACTTACAATACCTTCAACGTACTGTGGTTTTGCATATACTAAAATAATTAGGTGCAATGTAGTATAATAAAGAATATATCAAGTCTTCATCCCCCATTCCTGGCACAGTGCTCCAAATGCTTTTGAAATTTTCCAAGCGATGGCAATGCCTTCGTTACAGTAATGAAGTGACTCTGTGCAGACCCCCAGATAACTGCAGGTTGAGGTTTGGTGACCAGAAAGACCAACCATGTGTTTAGAAGGTTGGGACTCTGGGCCCCTTGGAACTCTGGTAGGAACTCTAGGAGAGAGAGGAGCTTAAGATGAGTTCAATCATGTGGCCAATTTTTTAATCAATCATACCTACACCTTGAAACCCCAGCAAAAACTCTGAACACCAAAGTTCAGTGGCTGTTCCTAGTTTAACACATTGGTGTGCTGAAATGGTGATGCCCCGTGATTCCAGGAGAGGGCATGGAAACTCTGTCTTCCTCCCAGGCCTCTAACGATGGTTTTTTTTTTTTTTTTTTTTTTTGAGATGGAGCCTCACTCCATCACCCAGGCTGGCGTGCAGTGGTGTGATCTCAGCTCACTGCAACCTCCACCTCCTGGGTTCAAGCAATTCTCTTGCCTCAGCCTCCAAAGTAGCTGGGATTACAGGTACACACAAACACGCTCAGCTAATTTTTTTATATTTTTAGTACAGACGGGGTTTCACCATGTTAGCCAAGCTAGTTTCAAACTCCTGACCTCAAGTGATCCACCTGCCTCTGCTTCCCAAAGTGCTACGATTACAGGTGTGAGCCACCACTCCCGGCCATGTTTTATAATAAAACTTTAATCATAAGTATTATGCTTTCCTGAGTTCTGTGAGTTGTTCTAGCAAATTATCAAGCATGTGGGGACTGTGGGAACCCCTGAGTTTGCAGCCAATTGGTCAAAAGTGCAAGGGCTTAGGGACATCCCAAAGTGAGGCTGATGTCTGAAATGAGAGCATCTTATGAAAGACTGAGCCCTTAACGCCATGGAGTCTGATACTAACTCTGGGTAAATAACATCAGAATTGGGCTGGGCATGGAGGCACATGCTTATAATCCCAGCACTTTGGGAGGCCGAGGCAGGTGGATCATTTGAGCTCAGGAGTTTGAGACCAGCCTGGGCAATGTGGCGGAACCCCATCTCTACAAAAAAAAAATATATATATATACAAAAATTAGCCAAGAGTGGTGGTGAGCACCTGTGGTCCCAACTACTGGGAAGGTTGAGGTGGGAGGATCACCTGAGCCTGGGAGGCAGAGGTTGAAATGAGCCAAGATCGTGCCACTGCACTCCAGCCTGAACAAGAGCGAGACTCTGTCTCAAAAAAAAAAAAGTTGCTGTTTTTTAAAAAACCAACAGCTCTTTGAATTGAATTATAGCTCACCTAGTTGAGGTGGAAACAGAACAGGTAAGCTGTTCATCATGTCTATAATTGAGTTTAACATATATAAACAAAAAAAAGTAAAGCAAATATGGCAAAATAATGTTATAGGGAATAAATAAATGTGTTTACCATTCTTTCTACTTTTCTATATGTTTAAAGTTTTCCATATTAAAAAAATCGCTTGATGACTCATGACATAGAAAAAATCAAAGCTAGAAACAAAATTATATCAGTTTGTGTTTATTGACATAAAAAGATATCTCAGAAATATTATTGGAAAAATAAACAGGTTATGAATCAGCCTGTAAAAATGCTTGTTGATACAAAAACATATTTGTATATTGGCAAAGAGAGGGGTTTGGAAGAATAGACAACAAAATATTAACAATGGTTATCTCTGGTGATGAGATTTTGAGTGGTTTATATTTTCTTTCTTTTTTTTTTTTTCTTTTTCTTTTTAAGACAGAGTCTGCCTCTGTTGCCCAGGCTGGAGTTCAGTGGCGCCATCTTGGCTCACTCCCTCTCCACCTCCCAGGTTCAAGCAATTCTCCTGCCTCAGCCTCCCAAGCTGGGATTACAGGTGCTCACCACCACACCCGGCTAATTTTGTATTTTTAGTAGAGATAGGGTTTCACCATGTTGGCCAGGCTGGTCTCATTCTCCTGACCTCAAGTGATCCACGTGCCTCGGCCTCCCAAAGTGCTGGGATTACAGGAGTGAGTCACTGTGCCCAGCCGGTTTATATTTCCTTTTTTGTGTTTTTCTTCATAGCACTATCACCCCTTGACACATTCCATACTTTTGTTGTTTTTAGCTACTCCCTTCATTAAAGTGTAAGTTCCCTGATGAGAAAATAGCTTTTATCTGAGGAATGAGAGTTCTTTTAAATTATCAGGCCCAGAGAGGCATGAAAATGAGACAACAATCACGCCCTACTCCCGGCTTTTGAACTATGTATTTGTCTCTTGAAACTGCTTGCTATTGCCACAGGTAGCTAAAAATTAACTAAAATTAACCTAATAATGCCATACCAGACACCATAACCCACATTCTGTAGCTTAACAGTGTATGGCAATCAATAGTCAATGTTATTTCTATAAACCAATGAGAATTTTTGACAGATAACTTTGTATCAGCCTACTAGCTTTCCTCCTTTTTGACTTTAAAAACCTGCTATAATAAAGGCCAAATGGAGCTCATATCCAAGGGTGCTTGGGTCTGAGACTTCTGGGCAGCTCTTCTCACTTTGGCTCAAATAAATTCTTTTTGAGACAGGGTCTTTCTCTGTCACCCAGGCTAGAGTGCAGCGGTGCAATCATGGCTCAATGCAGCCTCAAACTCCTGGACTCAAGTAATACTCCTGCTGAGTAGCTCCTGCCAAGTAGCTGGGACTACAGTTGTGCACCACCATGCCCAGCTAATTTTTAAATTTGTTGTTGTTGTTGTTGTTGAGATGCAGTCTTGTTTTGTTGCCAGGGTTGGTCTTCAATTCCTTTCCTGAAGCGATCCTCCCACTTCAGCCTCCCAAAGTGCTGGGATTACAGGCGTGAGCCACTTTGCCTGGCCTCTAGTAATCTCTTCAAATTGTATTTTGTGTCTCTGCCTCTTTCATTTAGGTCAACAATGCAAACAGAAACTCTGTGTTGGTCACTGCCATATCCCCAGTGCTTTGAACACTGGCTGGAATATGGTAGACAGAAAATAAATAGTTGTTGAATGCATTAATAAGGTTCACATCATTTGAATCTTTTTTTTTATAGACAGGTTCTTGCTCTGTTGCCCAGGCTGGAGTGCAGTGGTGGGATCATAGCTCTTACAGCCTCAAACTTCTGGATTCAAGTGATCCTCCCACCTCAGACTCCCAAGTAGCTGGAACTACAGGCCTGTGCCATTATGCTAAATTTTAAAATTTTTTGTAGAGATAAGATCTCACTAGGTTGCCCAGGCTAGTCTCAAACTCCCGGCCTCAAGTGATCCTCCTGCCTCAACCTCCCAAAATTCCAGGATTACAGGCGTGAGCCATAGTGCCCAGCCTGAATTTTTTCTTTATAGTGACTGTTTACATTTATTATAGTTTTTAAAAATTAATTTATTTTTTTAATTCCAGCACCCACTTCAGAAGGGTCCCTGTACATCCCCGTCATCACATACATGATAACTGGCCAATAGTAATGATCATGCAAAGTAACTTTTGGTCTTCATCGACGAGAGCTTGGTCTTTTGGGGTGCCACCAACTTCAATTATCTTGGTGCCAGCCAAGAGTTGCATTATAAGGCCAGACATGACAATGGGAGAGATCCCCAGCTCCATCAATGTGCCTCTGTTAACAGAGGCTAGAATCACTCTCATCCAGTAGAAAGGGTCAACTGAATCTGAAGACATGATACCAAATAGGGGAATCTGGCAGCACACTAAGAAGATAAAGAGGGCAATAGCAGTCCACAGCACTTTCTCCTTAAACTGAATCCTCCTCTCCAGCTTCTAAATTTCCAGCAGGATGACACAGAAGGGCTTGATGACTTGCAGAAATTTGATAACCATGGCAGCGGCTGCTCAGGCTCCGAGTCCCGCTTCAGCTCAGCTCTGCTCCACCTGAGGCGACACTGCCCGCAGCCCAGCCTGTTCCACTGCACAGCTAAAGAGAGAGTCTGGCTATGCTGCCCAGGCTAGCCTTGAATGCCTGAGCTCAAGCGATCCTCCTGCCTCAGCCTCTCAAGTAGCTGGGACTACAGGCACAGGCCGCCACACCCAGTGATTACTTACATTCTTAACAAGCATATTTTATCAAAAACAACACAGCTGGCATTCCCCTGCCCCCGAAAACAATGACATTATAAACTTGAAGTTATAATTGTCAGGGGCCAGTGTTGGCTGAATCTTGATGGCTGTTTGTGGAGAAAAGGCCACATGGCACCAACCTCTCCTGACTCAACTTATCCTGACTTACCAGCCCTCAGGGCACATACTCTAGACCAAACTCCTGCAGCTGCACAACCTAAGACAGCCACAAACCCAGCACCAAACACATTTCTTTTCCCTCAATTAAACCCAATTCAGGGTTTGCGTGCTGAGGACAGCATCTGCCTTTGTCTGGCTCTTCAGCTCAGAACCACCCTGAGTCATAGCCAGCATTTCACTGGATTTCAATTGCAGAGCAAATGCAAACTGGTGGGAGGGGCTGAAAGTGGAGGACACTGAACCGAGATCTTGAACTTCCATGAATCATGATGTTACGGAATTTTTTTTAAGGAATCAGAGAGACCAATGGGGTTTAGGAAGATATTTATTATTTAGGTGCACTGGCTCAGTCAGATTAACATCCAAAGGACTGAGCCTTGAAGAAAGAGTTAAGTTACCTTTTAAGCATTTCGTAGGCTGGGGGAGATCTGTGCAGGGGAAAGTATACTACAGAAGCGAGAAACAAAGACATTTATTCAATTAATTGAGACATGCATTACATCATTTCTTACTTTTCAAGGAAAATCATGTTTTACGACTTGAGTTTATCTGTCTAGTGACCTTGCAGCTGCATAGCTAGGGAAATAGGGTCTTCACAATGCCTGGGAAAGGAGGAGAGATAAGGCTTACTAGCCACAGAAAAATAGGCAGTTAATTTTTAAAGGACTCCAGCTCTTTTTCTTTCTCAGGGGAATTGGGTTTTCTTACATACAGCTGAGTTTCTGCTTATACACTCTTTAATTTCTTTTAATTCCTGTTTCAATGAGAGCACAAATTAACTGCCTACAGCCACAAGGAGCCTTGCTTGAAGATTTTCTGAGGGACAGTTGAGACATGTTGGGGTGGGAAAGTACTAAGTAGGTCTGCATTCTTCTGAACATAAACAGAGTGAAATTCATTTCAGAAAAGGAAATATGATACAGAGAACCCCAGGGAAAGAGAATGGAAAAAAAAATCCTAATTCAGTAAAACGAGCACCAAACTACCCCTGACCCCATCTCTCTTGTCACACTCAAAGGCTTTCCTTGACGGTTTTCTCTTTGGAATCCAGATGTAGAGGAGGGAGAAAAGTAGCTTTCACCCAAAAAAGATTAATTTGTATAATTCATATTATATCCAGTTTATTGATACCCAGCCCTGAAGTATACTTCAGGGTAGTGAGCAATGCATTGGTGCTGGTGTGATCTGGCCGAACTGCTGGACAACCAGGTTGATGGATCAATGCTCTTCTCCCACAAATACAGAAAGCACCGCTGACTGTAAGGGGAAAAGTGACTCTCTTACACAGCACTAGGAAGAGAGCTGTCCTAAAAACCAGACTCCTTGGTGCCAGTCCCAACACCACTTCTTTCCAGCCAGGTGACTCCAGCCAAATAACTACCTTCCTAAGCTGGATTCCCCTACAAAAAGGGGAACCAGACACAGTGACTCACATTTGTAATCCCTGCACTTGGGGAGGCCAAGGCGGGAGGATGGCTTGAGCCGAAGACTTGAAGACCAGCCTGGGCAACATAGCGAGACCCCATCTCTGCAAAAAATAAAAAAATTAGCCAGGCAATATGTTATGAGCCTGTAGTCCCAGCTACTCTGGAGGTTGAGGTGGGAAGATCCTTGAGCCTGGGAGGTCAACGCTTCAGTGAGCTGAGCTGTGATCATGCCACTGCACTCCAGCCTGGGTGACAGAGTTAGATGCCCCTCCAAAAAAAAAAAGTGGGGCATTGGGAGGCAGGTGCTCATAATACCTACCAATCTGACACACAGGAAAACCAGATAATGTGAAAGTGCCTTAGAATGGGTTCACTGTATACAGCTATAAAATGATTAAACACTGTTTTACAAATATGTGGAGTCAGTAACTTCTGGTCTTAGAAATAATATTTAGAGGCCGGGCGCGGTGGCTCACGCTTGTAATCTCAGCACTTTGGGAGGCCGAGGCAGGCGGATCACGAGGTCAGGAGATCGAGACCACGGTGAAACCCTGTCTCTACTAAAAATACAAAAAAAAATTAGCCGGGCGTGGTGGGGGGCGCCTGTAGTCCCAGCTACTCGGAGAGGCTGAGGCAGGATAATGGCGTGAACCTGGGAGGTGGAGCTTGCAGTGAGCCGAGATCGCGCCACTGCACTCCAGCCTGGGCGACAGAGTGAGACTCCGTCTCAAAAAAAAAAAAAAAAGGAAATAATATTTAGAAATAATTCACAGAATCCGGGCACCGTGACTCACGCCTGTAATCCCAGGACTTTCGGGGGCCGAGGCAGGTGGATCACTTGAGGTCAGGAGTTTGAGGCCAGCCTGGCCAACGTGGTGAAACCCCGTCTCTACTAAAAATACAAAAATTAGCCGGGCATGATGGCAGACGCCTGTAATCCCAGCTCCTCGGGAGGCTAAGGCTGGAGAATTGCTTGAACCTGGGAGGCAGAGGTTGCAGTAAGCCGAGATGGCGCCACTGCACTCCAGCCTGAGCAACAAAAGCGAAACTCAGTCTCCAAAAAAAAAGGGAAATAATTTACAGATTTTTACCAAAACCCAATAGCCCTTTGGAACATCGGAGGAATCGTGTATTTAATGAGTTACCAAGTCAGGAAACAAGACAAAGTCTTGGCTACCCCACCAGCCAAGCACCCTAGACCACTGTCACATTACCACACTGCCTGCAGCTTTCTGCTTCCTGGGGCCAAACTGCTGGCCAGCCAGCTATTGCTTCCTGAAGAATTTAGATATTTACATCCACACATAACTCTCCCCTTCCCTGTCACTCTGCTTAGTGGGTACTGAGTACATACCTGCTCTGGTTCCACGCTGCTGCATTTAGACCCCAGAGGCTCTTTCCCCGAACAAACTCAAAGCCCTCATCGATGTCCTCCAGCATTCTAGATCTCTCTGCAGCCTCCAATTTCCCTCTTAATCCAATGCCCAAATCCTGACCTTCCAGGACTCCACCTTCCAGGACTCATTCCTCTCTGGTTGTCGCTCTGATTCTTAATCACGGCTATCAACCCATTGCACGTGAAATCACCTGGGGGACTTTTAAAAATACCAATGCCTGGGTGCCTTCCTAGAGCAATCAAATCAGAAACTCTGAGGCTAGGTCCGGAGTGCCAATCTAGGTATTTTAAAGCTCCCTGGTGATTCTAATGTGCAACTGTGTTGATACCTATGCCTTCATTTTGTTACAGATGAATTTCTCAACAGGAGAGCCACTGGCATTCGGGGGAATTCTTCCTTGTGCAAGGAAGTGCTGCAGTCTGTCACTAACACACCCCAGTCACAGCGGTGGCCAAAAATACATTAAACATCTCCACATGCCCTTAGCTGAGAATCTCATCAACTCTTCTTCCCTTTGTGCGCTTCCTAAGAGTCAAAGCATACATACCCCACAGCTCTTCAGGTTTTTGGTTGCTTTTTTGAGACAGGGTCTTGCTCTGTCACCCAAGCTGGACAGTGGTAAGATCTCAGCTCACTGAAGCTTCAACCTTCTGGGTTCAAGCAATCCTCCACCTCAGCCTTCCAAGTAGCTGGGACCACAGGTGCATGCCCCATGCCTGGCTTATTTTTTAATTTTTTGCAGAGACAAGATCTTTCTATGTTACCCAGGCTGGTCTTGAACTGAACTCAAGCGATCCTCCCGCCTCAGCCTCCCAAAGCACTGGGAGTACAGGCGTGAGGCACCATGCCCAGCTGGCTCTTCAGTTCTTTTTTCTTTCTTTCTTTCTTTTTTTTTTTTTTTTTTTTTTGTGAGATGGAGTCTTGCTCTTGTCACCCCAGGCTGGAGTGCAATGGCGTGATATTAGCTCACTGCAACCTCTGTCTCCTGCGTGCAAGCGATTCTCCTGCCTTAGCCTCCGGAGCAGCTGAGACTACAGGTGCCCGCCACCATGCCCAGCTAATTTTTGTATTTTTAGTAGAGACAGGGTTTCATCATGTTGGCTAGGCTGGTCTTGAACTCCTGACCTCAAGTGATCCACCCACCTCAGCCTCTCAAAGCACTGGGATTACAGGCATGAGCCACCACACTGGGCCAGCTTTTCAGTTCTTGTATGACCAATTGTTATTTGCTTAGGACTGAGAGGTTTCCCAGGACATGGGATTTTCTTTTTATTTTATTTTATTTTGAGATGGAGTCTTGCTCTGTCGCCCAGGCTGGAGTGCAGTGGTGCGATCTTGGCTCACTGCAAGCTCCGCCTCCAGGGTTCACGCCATTCTCCCAGCGCGAACTACAGGCACCCACCACCACGCCCGGCTAATTTTTTGTATTTTTAGTAGAGACGGGGTTTCATCTTGTTAGCCAGGATGGTCTCAATCTCCTGACCATGTGATCCACCCACCTCGGCCTCCCAAAGTGCTGGGATTACAGGTGTGAGCCACTGCACCTGGCCTGACATGGGATTTTCAGTGCCAAATGCAGGAAAGTCCTAGGCAAACACAGATGATTGGTCATCCTAGATTTTCTTCTATTGTCTTCCCTAAGAGATAACAATTTTTTTTTTCCTGTTTCCCTCATGCCTTTTCTGGGAAATAGGCCTTCCCAGGCCAGGCTTCCTCCATTTAGGGATATATTGGGAAAAGCCTGGAGGAAGTTGCTGATGCAAGCCGGATCACCTGAGTTCCTCCCTGGGAATTTGCAACTGGAACTAGATGCCGGTCTCAGGTTGGCTTGTGCTCCAAAGAGTTGTTTTTTTTTTTTTTTTTTTTTAGATGGAGTCTTGCTCTGTCACCCAGGCTGGAATACAGTGGTGAGATCTCAACTCACCGCAGCCTCCGCCTCCCAGATTCAAGTGATTCCCTGCCTCAGCCTCCTGAGTACCTGGGATAACAGGTGTCCGCCACCATGCCCGGCTAATTTTTGTATTTTTAGTAGAGATGGGGTTTCACCATGTTGGCCAGACTGGTCTCAAACCCGTGGCCTCAAGTGAGCCGCCCGCTTCGGCCTCCCAAAATGCTAGGATTATAGGTGTAAGCCACCGCACCCGGCCCCAAAAGAGATTTCAACTTAGGAATTGTCGGTGGTCATTTTCTACCATGAAGACTTTTGCAGAGATGTGGAGGTGAATGGTCAGTGGAAGACAGCTTGTCTGCAACGAGAGAGGAAATGCACATGCAGAGCAGAGGCGAGATGGAAACTTTCCCTGCTTTCCTGCAGTGGTCTGGGCCAGGGATTCTCAAATGTGAGCCTCCGTCACCAGCACCTAGAGAGTTTGTCAAAACACAGATTGCTAAATTGCGCACGCTGGCTCACCCCTGTAATCCCAGCGCTTTAAGAGGCCAAGGTGGGTGGATCACCTGAGGTCAGGAGTTTGAGACCAGCCTGGCCAACATGGCGAAACCCCATCTCTACTAAACAAAAAGCTGGGCATGGTGGTGGGCGCCTGTAATCCCAGCTACTTGGGAGGCTAAGGCAGGAGAATCGCTTGAACCCGGGAGGCAGAGGAGGTTGCAGTGAACTGAGATCGCGCCGCTGCACTCCAGCCTGGGTGACAGAGCGAGACATTGTCTCAAAGAAAAAAAAAGAAAGAAAGAAAGAAAGAAAGAAAGAAAGAAAGAAAGAAAGAAAGAAAGAAAGAAAGAACCCACAGTCCGCTGAATCCCGCTGCTAGAGTTTCTGAGTCACAAGGCCTGGGGTGTGGCCCAAGGATCTGCTTTTCTAAGGAGTTCCCAGGTGGTACCGACGCTACAAGTTAGGGGCTTGACTCATGGTGAGGACCCCTGCTCTGGGCCAGAGGGCTGAACCAGAGGGCTTAGTCCAGCATCCTCCTCAGAGTCCCCAGCCCGTGAGCATCCAGCAGGCCTAGTCCCTGTCTTTGGGTTACATGAGTCTGTATCTTTCTAACAAATTCCCTCTTTTTTCCCCTAAACAGCTTAATTGTGATATAATTCACATACCATACAATTCACCCACTTAAAGTGTTACAACTCAGTGGTTTCTAGTATATTCACAGAAATGTGCAACCATCACCACAGTCCATTTAAAAAGGAAGGAAATGTTGACACATGCAACAACACGGATGAACCAAGAGGACATTATACTAGTGAAATAAACCAGTCGGAAAAAGACAAATATTATTTGGTTCCACTCATAGGAGGTAACTAGAGTAGTCAAATTCACAAAAACAAAGTAGAATGGCGGTTGCCAGGGTCCGAGGGGAGGGGAAAATGGAGAGTTGATGGGTACAGTTTCAGTTTTGCAAGATGAGGAAGTTCTGGGGACTGGCTGCACAGCAATGTTGTAACCACATTACACCAATCTGGTTCAACTTCTATGTAGCAAAGTTGTGAGTTGTTTTTCAGTGGTCATGGCCCTGCAGGTTGGAGGGGGCAATGCCTGGATGAACATCGTGTGCAACCATGAATGGCAACTAAGTGCTTGGACCAAGGAACCGGGCTAAATTAAGAAGCAAACACCAGGCTGGGCGCTGGTGGTGCACGCCAGTAACCCCAGCACTTTGGGAGACCGAGGCAGAAGGACTGCTTGAGCCCAGGAGTTCAAGACCAGCCTGGGCAACATGGCGAGATCCCATCTCTAAAATAAAAAATAAAAATAAAAATAAAAGCAGACACTATGGCAGGACCCATGATCCAATCAGATTGAGCTCTGGGGTGACCATATGGCAGGATCTAGTCAGATCACACCTCATTACCCTATGCTAATAAAATCCAACCCAGCCTCCAGCTCCAGGAGACAGATTTGACCATTTCTTCCTCTCTTTGTCTGTCAACTCACAAACCTTTCTCACTGCAAAAACTGTGTGTTTTGGTGTTGGCTTTCTGTTGCATGCTGGCAAATGGACCCAGTTTTGGTTTGGTGACAATGTGAATATACTTAACACTGAACTGTAAATTTAGAAACTGTGAAGATAGTGAATTTTATATTATACCTTTTTTTATTTTACCACAATAAAAAGTAATTTTCTCTCTCTCTGTTTTTTTAAAGACATATGGCCTCTGTCACCCAGGCTGGAGTGCAGTGGTGCAGTCATAGCTCACAGCAGCCTTGAACACCTGGGCTCAAGCCATCCTCCCACCTCAGCTTGCCAAGTAGCTGGGATTACAGTCATGAGCCACTGTGCCTGGCAAAAGTTATTTAAAAATTTTTTTAATGTCTTTTAAAAGGAGGCCTTCTGATGTGGTCAAAGGGAGCAGTTGGTATCCAGATTCAGCTGAACTTAATACACCTCCTTGGTTTAATTTATGGAAATATTTATATAGTTCCCATTTAATTATCCTCCAAGGACATGTCTGCTCAGAGGATCATCCTAGTTCTCTGGCCAGCAATAAATAGGAACTGAGACAGAGTGATGGATGGTATGACTTAGTGTTTCTGTCATGGCACATTGGCCTTTATGGGTCATTGCCCACGTGTTCCAGGATTTAGGATGAATTTTAACATGTCACTGTGCGTGGGCTAAGGATTGGGTTTTATTAGGGAAAGTGAAATCTTACAAGGCTGGGTCAACAAGCTAAGGGGAAGCAGGAGTCTCCCATTCTATTCTCTGTCCCATAGAGAAGTATGTGAAGGTCAGGGTCTCGGCTGGATCTGCAGGATAGGTCCATGTTCTGCTGTATTTGTTAGGGAATAAATGTAAGAAAGCAGTCTGTGAGTGGGGAACACATGAGTTGTTTGGGCGCTGGGCAGCTTGGATGTAGGGTGCCAGGGGTTCAGAGGAGATGGGAGGAACTCCAGCTTCCCAGTATTTGGAGACCTTGGGCTTGTGGGAAGGTGCAGTCACCCTATGTGAGGAGGGAGTCTGCCCATGCTGTGGAGGCTGAGCTTGGGACAGCTCCTTCCACCAGGAATAGGCTTACTTGCAGTTCCAGCTGGCTGGCCCAGGTAACCTTGAATGAGCTTCCAGAGCAGCTTCCAGGCAATTCTGCTCATTTCACCACAGTTTCTGAATTCGAAAATAAATTAAAAAACACATTTGTCCTATCTGGTGTTCTTTGTTTTCTATGACTCTGCTGCTTTCCTCTTGAAGAATCACTAACTTGCCTACTATAACTGCCTATGTGTGGTCTCCTTTTCAAAAAGCAGCTCTAGGATTGCTTGAGCCTTGGAGGTCCAGGCTGCAGTGAGCTCTGATTGCGCCACTGCACTCCAGCCTGGGTGACAGAGCAAGACCCTGTGTCAATAAATAAATAGATAAGTAAAAAGCAGCTCTTATGAGGGATATGAACAGGCTCCTAAAGAAACACAAAAGACTAATAGATACCTGAAAAGATGTTAAGCCTCACTAGTAGTCAATGAAAATGCAAGTAAAGAGCAAAATGGCAGCACTTTTCAATTACATTGGAAACAGTTTACATATTGAAAAAGATTTGTCTATGTTATCAAGGTTGTGCGGGAAAGGGTGTCATCTTGGAGTGCTGAGGGGCATTCTAACTCTCTATGCCAAAATTTTGAATATCTGTAACCTCTGACCCTCAAAACTACATTCCTAGGAATTTATTCCAACTGGGTAATCTGACAAGCGAGCAATGATAGATGTACAAGATTATTTAACAATGTATTGCCTACATAAGTGAAAAATGGAAACACTATGTACACCTATGGACAGGTAGTTAAATTCTGAAACATCCACAGAGTGAAATACTATGCACTCATGACAAAGAATGATGCATACTACCATATGCCACCAATTCTAAAATGATTATTTTATGCATTTTCACAGTTGTTACATTCCATGGCATATCACAGTTTATTTGGCAGCATTTTTTTCTTTCTTTTTTTTGAGACGGAGTCTCACTCTGTCACCCAGGCTGGAGTGCAGTGGTGCAATCTCGGCTCACTGCAAGCTCCGCCTCCTGGGTTCACGCCATTCTCCTGCCTCAGCCTCTCCGAGTAGCTGGGACTACAGGCGCCCGCCACCACGCCTGGCTAATTTTTTTGTATTTTTAGTAGAGATGGGGTTTCACCGTGGTCTCGATCTCCTGACCTCGTGATCCGCCCGCCTCAGCCTCCCAAAGTGCTGGGATTACAAGCGTGAGCCACCGCACCCGGCCTATTTTTTTCTTTCTTAATGGCACCGAAACTTATAGGGCATTTAACAGGTGATAGCATATTATGTTTGATGAAATGTTGTATATTTGCTGACATACGGTTGAGTGGAAAATGGCCTCTCTAACCATATGTAACATAGTTCCAGTTACATGTAAATTTTAAGATATGTTTATATTGGTGGGGTATGGTGGCTCAGGCCTGTAATCCCAGCACTTTGGGAATCTGAGGCGGGTGGATCACGAGGTCAGGAGTTTGAGACCAGCCTGGCCAAAATGGTAAAACCCCATCTCTACTAAAAAATACAAAAATTAGCCAGGTGTGGTGGCGTGCGCCTGGAGTCCCAGCTACTTGGGAGGCTGAGGCAGGAGAATCGCTTGAACCTTGGAGACAGAGGTTGCAGTGAGCCAAGATCGTGCCACTGCACTGCAGCCTGGGTGACAGAGTGAGACTCTGTCTCAAAAAAAAAAAAAAGATACTTTTATATTTATACATGCATGCACATACCAGAAGTTAGCAGAGACCCCACCCCCACCCCTTCCCTGCCTCATTTCTTGGGATTCCCAGCAGAGTTTACACAGATTCACTGCTAAGGCCACAGGCTGTTGAAATCCAAAACTATCCTTGTAGATTTCTGCCAGCCCCAGAGCTCCTTTTCCCATGCGTCTCCCCTCCTGCCATCAGAGCTGCTGGCAAGGAATCCCATGTAGAACTCCCTATCGTGTAGATGGAGCCACTCAGAACATTCATGAGGTATTTCTGGAAATGCCTGGTGACCATTTGGAGATGGCAGGGAATGGTCACATGGGCAGGTCACAGCTTTTCTGTTCCTATTAGCTTCCTCTTTCCTTCTTTCACCCCTTTCTGGAAGGAGTAAAAGAATTTCTTCTCTTCATCTTGTGTGTAGAATTCAGGATGGAAGCCTGGCTTAAGGGATATTTGCTCCTTTCTGGCACAGTCTCCGAAAATGTCAACATTTCAAAGGCAATACATTAACACAGTGGTTGTTGAGACTATGAGAAAGAATATTTGAGAAAGCAGTGTGTCTTAGTCCATTTGGGCTATGATACCATAGACTGGGTGGCTGATACACAACAGAAATTAATTTCTCACAGTTCTAGAAGCTGGGAAGTCCAAGATCAAGGCACAGGCAGATGCAATGTCTGGTGAGGGCCCATTTCTTGGTTCATAGATTGCAGCGTCTTGCTGTGTCTTCACATGGTGGAAGTGGCCGTGCGGTTCTCTGGGGCCTCTTTTATAAAGTTACTAATTTTATTGATTGAGTCTCTGCCCTCATGACCTCATCTCTTAAAACTCCCACTTGCTCATGTCATCATATTGGAGATGAGGTTTCAATGTATCACTTTTGGGGGGACACAAACATTCAAACCATAGCACAGTGTGAAAGTAACACAGTGAGAAAGCTAGAGAAGTGCTCAAAAACTGGTGTGTTTTTAGATGCCTGCCAGCTACCACCACCAAACAGTGCAGGGAGGCTGTTTCCTTTCTTGGGTGTTCTACTGATCACTAATTTTTACCTCTAGCCCAAACGTTTATTAAAATATTTTCTTCCAGTTTTCATCAAACTTAAACTGTTGCTCTGTAAAAGGCAATTTTAAGAGAATGAAATAATAAACTACAGATGAGGCATAATATTGCAAATCACATACATGGCAGAGAATTTGCATCTGGAATATATAAAGAACTCTCAAAATTCAGTCATAAGAAATGGACAAACAACCCAATTTAAAAATGGGCAAAAAACTTGAACAGACAATTCACCAAAGAAAATATATAGAAGACAAATAAGTACATGAAAAGATCTTCAACATCATTAGACATTAGGGAAATACAAATTGAGATATCACTACAGACTTAATAGAATAATAAAAATAAAAAATAACAGGCCAGGCATCGCAACTCATGTCTGTAATCCCAGCCCTTTTGGAGGCTGAGGTGGGCAGATCACTTGAGGCCAGGAGTTCAAGACCAACCTGGCCAACATGGTGAAACTCCATCTCTACTAAAAATACAAAAATTAGCTGGGCCTGGTGGTGCACACCTGTAATCCCAGCTACTCATGTGGCTAAGGCACAAGAATTGCTTGAGGCTGGGCGCAGTGGCTCACGCCTGTAATCCCAGCACTTTGGGAGGCCGAGGTGCGCAGATCACGAGGTCAGGAGATCGAGACCATCCTGGCTAACATGGTGAAATCCCGACTCTATTAAAAATACAAAAAACTTACCCAGGTGTGGTGGCTGGCGCCTGTAGTCCCAGCTACTTGGGAGGCTGAGGCAGGAGAATGGCGTGAACCCGGGAGGCGGAGCTTGCAGTGAGCCGAAATCGTGCCACTGTACTCTAGCCTGGGCGACAGAGCGAGACTCCGTCTCAAAAAAAAATCGCTTGAACGCTTGAACCTGGGAAGTGGAGGTTGCAGTGAGCCAAGATTGCACCACTGCACTCCAGCCAGGGCAACAGGGCAAGACTCTGTCTCAAAAGAAAAAAAAAGATATTAGGAATACCTAGTGCTGACGAGAATGTGAAACAACTTCAACTCTCATACATTTCTGATAGGAATCCAAAATGGTACAGCCACTTGGAAAACAGTTTGGCAACATATAAAGTTAAACATATATCTACCACATGACCCAGCAACCCCACTCTTACATATTTACAGAAATGAAAACATATGTGCACACAAAATTCTGCATGTGAATGTTTATAGTAGCGCTATTCATAATTGCCCCCAACTAGAAATTATCCAGATGTTCTTCAGTGGCTGAAACTATAAAGAAACTTTTTGTTTTTTTTGAGATGGAATCTCACTCTGTCACCCAGGCTGGAGTGCAGTGGCACAATCTCTGCTCACTGCAAGATCTGCCTCCCGGGTTCAAGTGATTCTCCTGCCTCAGCCTCCCGAGTAGCTGGGATTACAGGCGCCTGCCACCACACCTGGCTAATTTTTATATTTTTAGTAGAGATGGGGTTTCACCATGTGGGTCAGGCTGGTCTCAAACTCCTGACCTCATAATCTGCCCCCCTCGGCCTCTCAAAGTGCTGGGATTGCAGGTGTGAGCCACCGCACCCGGCAAAGAAACTTTTTGCATTGGTACATTCATACAATGAGATACCAGTCAACAATGGAAAAAAATGAATTATGACACTGGTAACAACTGGGATGATCCTCAGAGGCATTACACTAAGTGTGAGAAGCCAGTCTCAAGACTTACATATTGACTGGGTGCAGTGGCTGACACCTGTAATCCCAGCACTTTGGGAGATCGAGGCAGGAGGATTGCTTGAGACCAGGAGTTCGAACCAGCCTGGGCAATGTAGTGGGACCCCATCTCTATAAAATATGCAAAAATTAGCCAGACATGGTGGCACATTCCTGTAGTCCCAACCACTCTGGAGGCTAAGGTGAGAGGATCACTTGAGATCAGGAAGTCGAAGCTGCAGTGAGCCATGTCTGTGCCAATGCACTCCAGCTTGGGTAACAGAGCAACATCCTGTCTCAAAAAAAAAAAAAGTTACATATTGTATGATTTTATTATATGACATTCTCAAAAAGACAAAACTATAGTGTTGAAGGACATGTTAATGATTTCTAGGGATATGGAATTGAGGGGAGGATATAATTACAAAAAGATAGCATAAAGCCAAGCACAGTGGCTCACGCCTGTAATCCTAGCACTTTTGGAGGCCAAGATGGGAGGATTGATTGAGCCCAGGAGTCCGAGACAAGCCTGGGCAACATGAGACCCTATCTCTGCAAAAACTTTAAAAAATTAGGTGTGTGTGGTGGTGTGCACCTGTAGTCCTAGCTACTTGGAAGACTGAAACGGGAGGATCACCTGAGCCCAGGGAGGTCAAGGCTGCAGTGAACCATGATTATGCCACTCCAGCCTGGGTGACAGAATGAGACCTTGTCTCAAAAGAAGATAGCCTAACAGAGTTTAGAGGGGTGATGAAGCCATTCTGTATGTTGATTGTGGAGGTGGTTAAAAGAATCTGCACGTGTTAAAACTCGTAGGACTTTTTAAAAAGGGTCAATACTGCTGTATGTTAATTTCTTTGTTAATTTTTTAAATTTCTATTTTTTTATTTTACTTTTTGGACACAGAGTCTTGCTTTGTCACCTAAGCTGGAGTCCAGGGGCATGTGATCACAGCTCACTGGCAGCCTTGACTTCCTGGGCTCGAGCAATCCTCTCACCTCAATTCCCTGAGTAGCTGGGACTACGGACATGCACCACCACGCCCAGCTAATTTTTGTATTTTTAGTAGATACACGGCTTCACCATGTTGGCCAGGCTGGTCTCAAACTCCTGACCTCAAGTGATCTGCCTGCCTCGCCCTTTCAAGTGCTGGGATGACAGGCGTGAGCCATCACCCCCAGCCTTCTTTGTTAAATTTTTAATAGAAATAGGATCTTACTGTGTTGCCCAGGGTGGTCTCAAACTCCTGGCCTCAAGAAATCCTCTCAAATCCTCGGCCTTCCAAAGCACTGGAATACAAGTGTGAGCCATCTTGCCTGTTCTGTGTGTTAATTTACAAGACAAAAATTTTAAAATTTCATCCAAAGGAATACAGAGCTAAGCAAAGAATTCTCAAAAAAGAAACACAAGATAGTGGTAACAAGTTTCCTCTGGGGAAGGATGCTGTAAATCAAGGAAAGTAGAAAGACATCCTTTTACAGGATTATACACTTTTTACTATTTGAATCATTTATCATGCATGTATGTTACCTTTCCCGCCTGCAAAAAAAAAAAAAAAAAATTATATTGAAACACAGGCCTTCCCCTCTTACATTTTGGTGATTACAATTTTCCCCCTCTAATTACATTTGTACACTTCTATAAATGAGGCTAGCTAGGGAGAGCACCAAAATGTGCAGTGATCGGCTGGGCACAGTGGCTCATGCCTGTAATCCCAGTACTTTGGCTGAGGTGGGCGGATCACCTGAGGTCAGGAGTTTGAGACCAGTCTGGCCAACATCATGAAACCCTGTCTCTACTAAAAATACAAAGATTAGCTGGGCATGGTGGTGCAAGCCTGTAGTCCCAGATACTAGGGAGGCTGAGGCTGGAGAATTGCTTGAACGTGGGAGGCAGAGGTTGCAGCAAGCCGAGACAGTGCCATTGCACTCCAGCCTGAATGACAAGAGCAAAACTGTGTCTCAAAAAAACAAACAAACAAAATGTGCAGTGATTACCTCTGAGCAATGGAATTGAAGGAGTTTTGTTTTGTTTTGTTTGAGACAGGGCCTCACTCTGTCACCCAGGTTGGAGTGGAGTGGTGCAATCACAGATCACTACGGCCTCCGCCTCCCTAGCTCAGGTGATACACCCACCTCAGCATCCCAAGTAGCTGGAACTACAGGCAAGCACCACCTGTAGCCAAGGACAATTTTTGTATTTTTTGTAGAAGCAGGGTCTCACTATGTTAATTTATAAGACAAATATTATGTTGCCCAGGCTGGTCTGGAACTCCTGGTCTCAAGCAATTCTCCTGCCTTGGCCTCCCAAAGTGCTGGGATTACAGGTGTGAGTCATTGTGCCCAGCCTTAAGGAGATTTTTACTTTCTTCTTATACTTTTCTATTTTTCTCTACCAGCATATATGATATTTACAATTTTTAAAAGCTATTTTCATTTCGGAAAAAAAAAGAACATATTAGGGGAAAAACCATAAGCTTGCAGAAGACAAAAACCATGTTTTAGTGCCTTTGGGTACTGTAAACTATCTGACATGGTACAGGTGCTGAGTATTCTACCAAGTAAGACATTTTGCTTGAAAGTTATAGACAAGGTCCAACCTGGCTAATACAGTGAAACCTTGTCTCTACTAAAAAATACAAAAAATTAGCCGGGCGTGGTGGCGGGCGCCTGTAGTCCCAGCTACTCGGGAGGCTGAGGCTGGAGAATGGTGTTAACCTGGGAGGCGGAGCTTGCAGTGAGCAGAGATCGCGCCACTGCACTCCAGCCTGGGTGACAGAGCAAAAATCCGTCTCAAAAAAAAAAAAAAGTTACAGACAAGGTGTAACTATAACGGATATTGATTGTATTTCTTTATATTAAACTCTGAATACCACAGGTGTTCATAGAATAATAATCTACCTTAGAAAAGAGTTTTACTATTTGCATTAAAAGCTTTAAGGCAAACAAGACAGCTATGAGTTTGCTCCACTTTACAAATGAATGAGGAAACAGAGGTTTAGAAGTAGTTACTGGCAATAACAGAATTTAGACCAGTCTCTTGATACCAAACCTAGTATATATTCTAGGACACTCCCACTATCTCTTCGCAGTTCTCAAAGATCTATAATAAAATGAAAATAGCTAACTCTGACACTCTTTTCAACATATTCTTTGAACCAGCAGAGAGTTGATTGATGTCATCTAAGGGAAGTGGTTTGGAGCTGGGAAAGATTCTTTCAGGGCAATCACCTTTTTTTTTTTTTTGAGATGGAGTCTGCTCTGTCACCAGGCTGGGGTGCAGTGGCGTGATCTTGGCTCACTTCAATGTCCGCCTCCCGGGTTCAAGCGATTCCCCTGCCTCAGCCTCCCGAGTAGCTGGGACTACAGGCGCATACCACCATACCCAACTAATTTTTTATATTTTTAGTAGAGATGGGGTTTCACCATGTTGGCCATGATGGTCTAGATTTCCTGACCTCATGATCCACCCACATCGGCCTCCCAAAGTGCTGGGATTACAAGCGTGAGCCACTGTGCCCGGCCACGCAATCACACTTTTCAGGATCAGACCTTCCACCCTGAAGGACCACAGGCTCACCCCTGGCAATACACAGCGAGGACCAGACTCTGAGAACAGACTCACATTGGAAAAGGGACATAGGAGGCTGAGGAAGACACTGGGCTGCCAATTCACTCATTGACCATGAGAATCGGGATTGTTACAGGGTCAGCCACCTCTCCCCTACAAGTCTCTCTCTGCAGCACATTCCCTCTGGTCGGCAGGTCGCCATGAAAATGAGAAAGTTGACTGCCAAGTGGCCATGGAAAACACATGGAAATTAGACGAAGCCCCAGGGTTCAGTGGTAACAGGTGAGGCTAAGACAGCCTAGGCCAGTCATCCTATAATAGAGGTGGTCTCACCAACTGGTTACTTACTGCAGAGTACTCACAGCCCATTGGTTACAACCTCCTGCCTCCACATCTCCATTATAAGTTGTTTTGTCATTTAAAGGCTGTTATTTCCTGCCTCCTGGACAATACATGGATGGGCAATGCCTATGTCCACCTTCCAGAAGTGTCCTCTTCCAAGAATCCATGCTAAACAATGCCCCTTCTAACAAACAGATTTTTTTCAATCTTTCAGTTTAAACAATCAAATACTAGGAACCAGGCTTTTTTGTCACATGCTAATTATATATTGATCTTATTATTAACTTTCTATGATTAGGATGGGCATGGTGGCTCAAGCCTGTAATCCTAGCACTTTGGAAGGCCAAGACAGACTGATCACTTGAGGTCAGGAGTTTGAGACCAGCCTGAACGACATGGTGAAACCCTGTCTCTACTAAAAATATAAAAATTAGCCTGACATCGTGGTGCGCGCCTGTAGTCCCAGCTACTCAGGAGGCTGAGGCACGAGAATCACATGAACCTGGGAGGCAGAGGTTTCAGTGAGCCAAGATCCAGCCACTGCACTCCAGGCTGGGTGACACAGTGAGACTCCATCTAAATATATATGTATATATATATATATATGTATATATATATATATATATATATATATATATATATGAGATTGCTAATTGCACTCTGATGTAATAATTCCTCTTCTTCTTCTTTTTTTTTTTTTTTTTTTGAGATGGAGTCTCACTCTGTTGCCCAGGATGGAGTGCAGTGGCGCAATCTCAGCTCACTGCAACCTCCACCTCCCAGGTTCAAGTGATTCTCCTGCCTCAGCCTCCTAAGTAGCTGAGACTACAGGCCTGCACCACCACACCCCTCTAATCTTTTTTGTATTTTAATAGAGACGTGGTTTCACCATGTTGGCCAGGATGGTCTCGATCTCCTGACCTCGTGATCCACCCGCCTCACCTCCCAAAGTGCTGCGATTATTGGCGTAAGCCACAGCACCCAGCTGGTGTTTTAGGTTTTTTCTGTTATTATCAAACCGAATTCTAACTAATATTCATGATCATTTTATTCCTCTTACTTTTAAGTTCTTGCAGTCCCTAAGTACAATAGTAAATTTAAGATTCTGGGCTGGGTGTGGTGGCTCACGCCTGTAATCTTAGCACTTTGGGAGGCCAAAGTGGGAGGATCACTTGAGCTCAGGAGTTTGAGACCAGCCTGGGCAACATATTTCTATTTAAAAAAAGAAAGATTCATTTCTATTTAAAAAAAGAAAGATTCATTTCTATTTAAAAAAAGAAAGATTCTGGAATGCTTCAGACTCCTTGTTATACAAGCTTTCTGACAGTGTGATGAATCAGGGAGGAGTGAGTTAACAAATTTCCGACCAGACAAGTGACCGGAAAAGACAGCTTGTGGAGTGCTCAGTATATCATCTCATTCCTCAGGTTCACGTAACAAATGTTCAAAAGCTCAGAGCATATTTCATTTCCATGCGATTAATCTTACCCTCTGCACTACTTTTGTATCTCCCCTTAGTAACAGGTTTACCCAACCCTCAATGTCTACAGGAGCCACGGAAGGAAATGCAGAACAAAGACAAATCACCCACCAGAATTGTTAGCAAGAGAAGCGCTGGCAGCAATAGGTCCTCTTACAAAGAAGAAACTTAGAATGAAGCTTTTCCCAAACAGCCTGAAAGGTTCTTTTATCCTCCATAAGTAGCTGCTCACCCAATTTTTGACAAATCCTCATTTTTGCTTCAAAAATAAATACTGAACACTTACCTATGTTTACCATATGCCAGGAACTGATCTAATCATCTTACATATATTATTATTTTTTAACAGCAATTTAAATAAGGTTTTTTTTAAAGGTGGTTATTTTTATTTTTTGCAATGCCATGGTTGTAGAAGTGTATGAAGAGGTAACATATCTCCTTTTCCTTGACTACGCTTTTTTTTTTTAACCTTCTGCACAAAGGTAAAGGTTTTTGTTAATCTCATAGTTAATGGTATAAAACAGAGGTTATGCCGGGAGCGGTGGCTCACGCCTGTAACCCCAGCACTTTGGGAGGCCGAGGTGGGTGGATCATGAGGTCAGGAGTTCAAGACCAGCTTGGCCAAGATGGTGAAAGCCCATCTCTACTAAAAACTACAAAAAAAAATTAGCTGGGTGCGGTGGCAGGTGCCTGTAATCCCAGCTACCCGGGAGGCTGAGGCAGGAGAATCGCTTGAACCAGGGCAGCAGAGGTTGCAGTGAGCCAAGATCATGCCACTGCACTCCAGCCTGGGCGACACAGTAAGACTCCCTCTTAAAAAAAAAAAAAAAAGTTTGGCAAACTTTTCCTCCAACAGGCCAGGTGGTAGTAAATATTTTAGATTTTACAGACCACATTTTTTCTTTTATAACTCTTTAAAAATCATTTTTAGTTTGCACCATACAAAAACAGACTGGGCCAAATTCGGCCCATGGGCGATAGTTTGCCAACCCCTGGTATAAAATATCCACTTTGTCTTGTCAGAGAAATTGCTGTCCATAAGCTTCTAGACAATCTGCTGCCTGAAGTCAAGCAAAGAAGGGCCTTATTTACAATTTAATGCGGTTTGTGACAAAAGTAGAAATGGAGAGCCTCTGCTCACTTTTGACTCTCCCAGTTTTTCCATTCAGTCATTTACATATATTATTAACTCATTTAATCATCGCACCAACTGTATGAGGATTATGCCCATTTTATAGATGAGGAAAGTGAGGCATAAAAAGGATGATAGACTTGCTTAAGGTCAGAACAGAAAAAGCAGGATTGGAACCCAAGCAGCCATCTCCAGAGTTTGTGCTTGAACCCAGGAAGCCTGGGGACCTAGGAAGCCCAGGAAGAGGAACACCAGTGAATGTGGCTGGAAACAGGGGATGCCTTGGAATGGAGCAATGTGGCGTGGGAGAAGCTGGAGGACATTGGTGAGGGTATAAAACAAAATAAATTTTAAGGGGTATGGTTTGGAGGGAGCTTTCAGGGTAAAAGTATAGTGACATGACAAAGGAGAGGTAACAGAATATTGTAGAGTCCTTTGTATTCTTTCAAAATAGCTTTACTGAGGTATAATTGACATACAGTAAACTACATGTTTACAGTGTAATGGGATAAGATTTGACATACATATACACCCGTGAAACCATGACCACAGTCAAGATAATGAAAATAGGCCAGGCACGGTGGTTCACAGGAATCACTTGAACCCGGCAGGTGGAGGTTGCAGTGAGCTGAGATCGTGCCACTGCACTCCAGCCTGGGCGATAGAGTGAGACTCTGTCAAAAAAAAAAAAAAAAAAAGATAATGAAAATAAATATCAGCCCCTAAAAGTTTCCTTGTGTCCTCCTGTGATCCCTTCTTCCTGGAAACTTCCCCTAAACTCTCTCCCCAACCCCCCATTTTCCCTTATCTGCTTTCTGTAATTATGGATTGGTTTGTATTTTCTAGAATTTTATAGGAATACAATCGTACAATATTTATTCTTTTATTTCCAGTTAACATAGCTTTTATTCAAAAGTCCTTACTCTTTTCTTGTCTGGTTTATTTCACTTGGTCTAATTATTTTAAAATCTATCCACATTACTGCATGTACTTTAAGTGGGCGAGTCGTACGCTATTTGAATTATCTCTCAATAAAGCTGTTACTAAAAACAAACCACAATGAGATACCACTGCGCACCCATTCAGATGACAAAAATTTAAAAAACAGACAAAAGCAAGTGTTAGTGAGGATAGGGAGAAATTGGAACTCTCATACCCTGCTGGTGAGTAGGCTTTTATAATGATGCAGCTACTTTGGAAAACAGTCTGGCAGTTTCTCAAACATTTAAACATCGAGTTAACTTTTGACCCCAAAATTTCACTCCTAAGTGTATATACCCAAGAGAGATGAGAACATGTGTCTACACAAAAGCCAGTATATGAATGTTCATAGCAGGATTATTTATTATTATACATTTTTTTTGAGGCGGAGTCTTGCTCTGTCGCCAGGCTGGAGTTCAGTGGCATGATCTTGGCTCACTGCAGCCTCCGCCTCCTGGGTTTAAGTGAGTCCCCTGCCTTAGCCTCCCAAGGAGCTGGAACTACAGGCATGCGCCACCACGCCTGGCTAATTTTTTGTATTTTTAGTATAGATGCAGTTTCACCATGTTGGCCAGGATGGTCTCCATCTCCTGACCTTGTGATCCGCCCACCTCGGCCTCCCAAAGTGCTGGGATTACAGGCGTAAGCCACTGTGCCCGGCCTATTATTATTATTTTTTGAGACGGAGTCTCACTCTGTCACCCAGGCTGGAATGCAGGGGCGCGATCTCGGCTCACTGCAACCTCTGCCTCCTGGGTTCAAGCGATTCTCCTGTCTCAGCCTCCAGAGTAGCTAGGATTACAGGCGCCCACCACCACGCCCAGCTAATTTTTGTATTTTGTTTAATAGAGATAGGGTTTTACCATGTTGGCTAGGCTGGTCTCAAACTTCTGACCTCAAATGATCTGCCCGCCTTGGCCTCCCAAAGTGCTGGGATTACAGGTGTGAGGCATGGCAGCTGGCCAGTGGCAGCATTATTTATAATAGCCAACATGTGAAAAGAACTCCAATGTCCATCAGCTAAGGAATGGATAAACAAAATGTGGTCTCTCCATACAGTGAAATATTATTGAGCCATAAAAGGAAATGAAACACTGATACGTGCCACAACATAGATTAACCTCGAAAACATTCAGCTAAGTGAAAGAAGCCAAACACACACATACCAACCCCACATATTGTAAGATTCCATTTTTATTTATTTTTATTTTTATTTTTATTTTTTATTTTTTGAGACAGGGTCTCACTCTGTCACCCAGGCTGGAGTGCAGTGGCACAACCTCAGCTCATTGCAACCTCCACCTCCCGGGTTCAAGCGATTCTTCTGCCTCAGCCTCCCAAGGAGTTGGGATCACAGGCATGTGCCACCACGCCTAGCTAATTTTTGTATTTTTAGTGGAGATGGGGTTTCCCCATGTTGGCCAGGCTGGGCTTGAACTCCTGGCCTCAAGTGATCCGCCCACTTTGGCCTCCCAAAGTGCTGGGATTATAGGCACGAGCCACCATGCCCAGCCTGATTCCATTTTTATATGAAATGTCCAGCATTGGCAAATAGAGACAGAAAGTAGATTAGTGGTTGCCTAGGTCAGAGTGAGGCTGGTTGGAGGCAATGAAGGTGACTGCCAAAGGGTACAGAATTTCTTTGTGGAGTAATACAAATATTCTCAAATTGATTGTGATGGTGATTGCACAACCCCATACATATACTAAAAACTACAAAATTACATATTTAAAATGGCTAATTTTTACATATGTGAATTATATCTCAATAAAGCTGTTACTGAAAAAATGTTCACTTACTGAGGTCATTCCATTATATGAATATACTTCAGTTTGTCTAGCCATTCATTTATTGAGTCATTGGATTGGTTACTGCTTTTAGCTACCAAAAATAAAACTGCAGACCAGTGAGGTGCTCACACCTGTAATCCCAGCACTTTGGGAGGCCAAGGTGGGAAGATGGCTTGAGGCCAGAAATTCGAGACCACCCTGGGCAATATAGAAAGACCTCATCTCTACAAAAAATTAAAAAATTAGCCCAGCATGGTGGCTTGCACCTGTAATCCCAGCTATACAGGAGGCTGAGGTGGGAAGATCACTTAAGCCCAGGAGTTTGAGGCTGCAGTGAGCTACGATCATGCCACTGTACTCCAACCTGAGCAACACAGCAAGACTCTATCTCTAGAAAAAATAAAATTCAGGCCGGATGCGGTGGCTCATGCCTATAATGCCAGCACTTTGGGAGGCCGAGGCAGGCAGATCACAAGGTCAGGAGATCGAGACCATCCTGGCTAACACAGTGAAACCCCGTCTCTACTAAAAAATACAAAAAATTAGCCGGGCATGGTGGCGGGCACCTGTAGTCCCAGCTACTCAGGAGGCTGAGGCAGGAGAATGGCATGAACCCAGGAGGCGGAGCTTGCAGTGAGCCAAAATAATGCCACTGCACTTCAGCCTAGGTGACGGAGCGAGACTCCGTCTCAAAAAAAAAAAAATAAAATTCAATTAAAAAATAAAGCTTCAGCCGGGTGCGGTGGCTCACGCCTGTAATCACAGCACTTTGGGAGGCCGAGGCGGGCGGATCACGAGGTCAGGAGATCGAGACCATCCTGGCTAACACAGTGAAACTCCGTCTCTAAGAAAAAAACACAAAAAATTAGCCGGGCGCGGTGGCGGGCGCCTATAGTCCCAGCTACTCAGGAGGCTGAGGCAGGAGAATGGCATGAACCCGGGAGGCAGAGCTTGCAGTGAGCCGAGATAGCGCCACTGCACTCCAGCCTGGGCAAAAGAGCGAGATTTTGTCTCAAAAAAATAAATAAATAAAATAAAGCTTCAAGCCAGGTGTGGTGGCACCTGCCTGTAATCCCAGTTACCTGAGAGGCAGAGGCAGGAGGATCACTAGAGCCCTGGAGTTCGAGTCCAGCCTGGGCAACATAGCAAGACCCTATCTCTTAAAAAAAGAACTGCTGTGATTTTTATTTGTCAATTATGCCTCAATAAAGCTGAGGAAGAAAACAATAAAGCTACTAGGAACATTTGTGTACAAGTCTTTGTATGAATATGTGCTTTTTTTGGGTAAATACACAGAGGTGGAAAGGCTAGATCATATGGTAAGTATGTTTAACTTTTTAAGAAACTGATCAGCTGTTTTCCAAAGTGGTTTTATCATTTTACATTCCCACCAACAGTGTATGAGAGTTCTAGTTCCTCCACACTCTTATTAACACATGGTTTTAATCAGACATCTAATAGGTAGGTATACAGTAGTTTCTGATTGTGATTTTAATTTATATTTCCTTAATGTGCAATAATGTTGAACATCTTTTCATGTGCTTATTTGTCATCCATTTTTTTGGTGAAATATCTGTTTAGATCTGTTGCCTACTTTTTGAAAAAAAATTGAATTCTTTGCTCTTATTTGATTTCCAAAGTTCTTTATATATTCTGGATACACATCCTTTATCAGATATGGGCTTTGCAAATATTTTCTCCCAGTCAGTGGCTGGTCTTTTCATTCTTCTCATAGTATCTTTTCAGGAAAAGAAGTTTTTAATTTTGATGAAGTCCAATTTATCAAATTTATTTCCTATTAACTGTGCTTTTAGTGTAATATCTAAGACATATTATCTAATTAAAGGTCACAAAGATTTTACTTCTATGTTTTCTAGAAGTTTTATAGTTTTAGATTTTACACTTAGGTGCATAATCGATTTTGACTTAATTTTTATGGTATGAGGTATGAATTGAAGTTCTTTTTTTCTTTTTTTGCATATAGCTATCCAATTGTTCTAGCCCAACTCACTGAAACTATTCATTAGAAATTATCCTTTCTAATTGCCTTTGGGTCTTTTTAAAAATCAATTGTATATGTGTGTGTATGTGTGTCTGAACTTTCTATTCTGTTCCATTTGATCTGTTCTATTTGATCTGTCTATCATGATGTTAATAGCACCTCATCTTGATGACTATTATTTTATATGAAGCCTTGAAATCAGGTGGTGTTAGCCCTCCAACTTTGTTATTCTCTTTCAAAGATGTTTTGACTAATCTAGTTCCTTTGCATTTTCATGGGAATTTTTAGACAGTTTGTCAGTTTCTATAATTTTTTTTCCTGTAAAGCTGAGACAGAAACCCAGGGCTCTGAAATCAGTCTGCCTAGGTTCAAGTTTTATCTTTACCTCTTTATAACTGTCTGACTTCGGCCAAGTTACCTAACTTTTCTGCAATTCCATTTCTCATTCATAAAGCTGAAATAATAATATTATTAATCTCATGGGGTTGTGAAAGGGCTTAAATGAAGTAATGCAGATAAGGCTGAGAGACTGAAAATACAAACAGACAATGGCCAGATCATATATGACAATAGAACTCTGGCCCACAACCTCTGCAGCAACCATCCAGGAAGCCAAACCACAGCCTCTGCAGCAATCAGCCCAGAACAGTCAGAACTTGACCAAGTCAGTAAGTGCAGCTGCCCTAACTTCTGCCCCCATTTCCAACTCAGGACCAAGCACAGAAAGACAAATATGGTCCCCAATCCAATCACATTGGATGCTCCATTTCTAGTCAGCCTACCTGTAGCTTTCCTATGCCAAAAAGCTCCAATCAAGGCATAGCTGAAGACGTCCCTTTTTTCACTAGAAAGCTTTGCACAGCCCTACCTGCCTGAGTCTCTGACAAATGCGAGTGGTGGTGGCTGAGTCCCTGGCTAAAGCAAGCTCTGAATAAACAGCTTCTGTTTCTTCTCACTTGGGTGGTTTTTGTGTATTTCCACAGTGCTTAACACTGTGTTCTCAGAGTTAGTGATTGCCCAATACATTTTATATAGAGCAGTAGAATTGCTTTGTCAAATGAAACTTTAAAAAGAATTCCAATAGATAAAACAAATAAAAGTGGCATTTCAATCGTTTATTTTATCTAAGTCAGCCAATAATAAAGGTAGGACTTTTGCAGTAATCTCAATAACATTAAATGAACATGATGGCTGATCCTTGCAACCACAAGATTTTTTAAAATCCTGATTCACATAAGAAGAAGTTGCAAATGCCAAATTTCTGTTTTCTTTTAAACAGGTCACTTTGCAATTAAATATTTGCAGAACGTCTGAAGCATCTCTTCAAAACTCTAGGGCTCTCAGAAACATGGAGTAAAAACTTACTCTGATGTGAGGTCAGGGTACAGGGTCTTGATTTCAGTCCTAGTGATGCTGCCAATCTGCTGGATAGCCTTGGGCATGACACTTGACCTCTGAGATTTGTTTCTCCCTTGTAAATGGAAAGAGCTGAACTAAAGAACTTCTCAAAATTTAGTGCGCATGGATAACCACACGTATATACTGGAGGAGGGGGTGTGCCCATTTAAAATGTAGGTTTCTGACCCACCCAGTGGCGTCTGAGTGAGGGTCCTGGAATGTGCATTTTAACAAGCACAGCTGATTCTGGTGCTAGTGACAATTGGGCGTAATTTGAGCAGCACAGGAGCAAATGGTCTTTTAGGTCCCCTCTGGCTCTGATGTGTGTGATTGAAGTGGGGTTGTTGAAGGGAAGTCACTGGGCTGCAACACTGGGAGAGGAAAAGTGAAGGAGAAAACCATTCAACAGTGGGGAAAATGTTGTTTTTTTAAAAAGCCTATTGTGTCAATATTCTACTTCATTTCTTTTTTCTTTTCTTTTCTTTTTTTTTTTTTGAGATAGAGTCTTGCTCTGTCACCCAGGCTGGAGTGCGGTGGTGCGATCTTTGCTCACTGCAACCTCCACCTCCTGGGTTCAAGCGATTCTCCTGCCTCAGCCTCCTGAGTAACTGGGATTACGGGCACGCACCACCACGCCTGGCCAATTTTTGTATTTTTAGTAGAGACAGGGTTTCCCCATGTTGGCCAGACTGGTCTTGAACTCCCAACCTCAAGTGATCAGCCTGCCTCGACCTCCCAAAGTGCTGAGATTACAGGTGTGAGCCACCGCGCCCGGCCAACATTCCACTTTTGAAAGCCCCCATGACCCTGGTCCAGAAGGACCTGGATTCCTGGCCCTGGTCTTCAAGCCCTTTGCAGAGGCAATGCACATTTTATTCTCCATGAGACCACAGGAAGAAAAAAAAACACCCTCAAATTTCCCAACCCCATGCCCTAAATTTCAATGCGCCAGAGATGAAATGCAACTTGCGAAATGCCTCCCTGCTCTTCTGCTCCACAGTTTATCCATGGCTTGGCTTGGGGCAGGAGGAGACAGAGGAGGGTTTGGCCAGTCGGGGGTCTAGCCCTCAAAGCCAGATTAAACCCAGGCCACAGCTCACGCACTCCGACTCTCAATTCTGCAATTGGGTCCCAGCTCAGTGTGGCCATATCGCCCTCTCGCGGTAAGGAGCGGGACTCCGCCTGGCTAGGGGAGCAGACGCCAGGAGCTGACCGTAGCAAAGAGGGGAAGCTCTTCTTGGATCCAAGGCAGGTGCGAGGAGGGAAAAAAGGTATCACCAGAGGGACGCTCTTCATTATGACTTTTTCTATTTTTCCTCACCCTTTCTGCTTCCCAAACCCAGTTCTCCCACTTATCGTTGCCCACTATTAAAAACTGCTTTGTAATGAGAAAACCTGCAGTTTGCAAGGTGTTTTCACAAACTTCGTCTCATGTGAGCCACTCTCACTGCCTTTTCTCACTTCTCTTCCGCTTCCAGAATGAGAAGAAAAAAACTGGAAAAAACAACAAACAAACAAACAAAACTGAAAAAAATTTACAAATGCCTAGAAAGCTAGTATTTTGCAAAAGGGTAGGCCTGCCCACACCCTTGGTTTAGGTTCCAGGACCAGTTATCTTGGAGCTGAGATCATAACCTTCACCCCTGCAAGGACCCCTTAGCTTTGTGGTCACAAATAGAGTCTTAAACTTGCCAGGGCTTGGTCACAAGAAGAGAGAGCAAAACATATGACCAAAGCGGCACAAGGCCGCTAAACAATTATTTTTTTCATCAACTGTTTTTTTTTTTTTTTTTAAGAGACAGGGGTCTCAGTGTGTTGCCCAGGCTGGACTTGAACTCCTGGGCTCAAGCAATCTTCCCACCTCTGCCTCCCAAGTAGCTAGGATTACAGGTACACACCAGTGTACCTAGTGTACACTAGTGTAACTAGTCTGGCTAGTTAATTAACTTTTAATTTAATTTAATTTTGAGATGGAGTCTCCCTCTGTTGCCCAGGCTGGAGTGCAGTGGCTCGATCTCGGATCACTACAACCTCCGCCTCCCGGGTTCAAGCGATTCTCCTGCCTCAGCCTCCTGAGTAGCTGAGACTACAGGGGAATGCCACTAAGCCCGGCTAATTTTTTGCATTTTTAGTAGAGATGGGGTTTCACCATGTTAGCCAGGATGGTCTCCATCTCCTGACCTTGTGATCCACCAGCCTCAGCCTCCCAAAGCGCTGGGATTATAGGCATGAGCCACCGCACCAGGCCTATTTTTTTGAGATGGAGTCTCTGTCACCCAGGCAGGAGTGCAGTGGTGCTGATCTTGGCTCACTGCAAACGCTGCCTCCAGGGTTCAAGTGATTCTTTTGCCTCAGCCTCCTGAATACCTGGGATTACAGGCATGTACCACCACACCCAGCTAGTTAATTAACTTAAAAAAAAAATAATCAAACTATAGGCTGGCTGTGGTGGTTCATGCCTGTAATCCCAGCACTTTGGAAGGCTGAGGCGAGTGGATCACTCGAGGTCAGGAGTCCCAGACCAGCCCGGCCAACATGATGAAACCCCATCTCTACCAAAAACACAAAAATTAGCTGGGCATGGGGGCGTGCACCTGTAGTCCCAGCTACTCAAGAGGCTGAGGCAGGAGAACCGCTTAAACCTGGAAGGCGGAGGTTGTACCAGGTAGAGATTGCGCCACTGCACTCCAGACTGGGTGACAGAGCAAGACTCCATCTCAAAAAATTTAATCAAATTATAACAAAAATAGAAAAATGCACAAATCATAAATGTACCATTCAAATAATTTTCACGGAGTACACCTGTGTAACTCAGGCTCCAGATCAAAAAAAGAGAACATTACCAGCATTCCCTGATGCCCCCCTTCATGTTCCTCCCAGTCACAAATCACCCCCACTGTAACTCCTATTATGATTTTTAACATCATAGATTAATTTTATCTGCTTTTGAATTTCATATAGAAGGAATCACACAATATGTACTCACATATATGCCTTTTGCTGAGCACTGTGAATTAATCTATGTTGTTGCACACCATTCTTTCCTGTTGTGCTAATATGCCATTGTAGAAATATACCACAATGTATCCATTTTATTCATGGTAGACATTTTGGATATTTATAGTTTAGGGCTATTATAAGAGTGCTTCTTTGAACATTCTTGTATTGATGAAAAAACAGCATTTTCTAGAGTGATCAAAGGGATTAATGGGACATTTATATACCTAGAAACATGATTTATATATATGGATGTAAGAAAACAACAGGCATTATGAATCCTATTTATTTATTGAACTTCTATGTTTATTGCAGCACTATTGACAATAGCCAAGGTATAAAATCAACCTAAAAGTGTCCATAATCAAATGAATGGGTAAAGAAAATGTGATGTATATACACAATGGAGTATTATTCAGCCATAAGAAAAGAAAATATTGTCATTTTCAATCATGTGGATGAACCTGGAGCACATTACGTTAATTGAAATAAGCCAGACACAGAAAAACAAATACCTCATAATCTCACTCATATGTGGAATCTAAACAAGTTGACCTCATTGAATCAGAGAGTAGAATGGTGGTTACCAGAGGCTGGGGTTTTACAAGGAGAAGGTTTGGGGAGATGTCTGTCAAAGCACACCTAATTACAGTTAGATAGGAGGAATAAGCTCAAGAGATCTGTCACACAGCATGATGACTGTAGTTAATGATGATATATTCTATCTTTGAAGAATGCTAAGACACTCGATGTTAAGTGCTCTCACTACAAAAATGAGAACTCTGTGAGGTAAAGCACTTAATTGGCTAGAATTAAGCATTCAACAATGTATATATACTTCAAAACATCATGTTGTAAATGATAAATGCATAAAATTTTATCTGACAATTTAAAAAGTAAATAAATTATACATCAATATCTATATCTATCTACCTATATCTATCTACATATATATATATATATATATATATTTTTTTTTTTTCCTTGAGACAGGGCCTCACTCTGTCACCCAGGTTGGAGTGCAGTGGTGAAATTATGGCTCACTGCAGTCTCTACCTCCTGTGCTCAAGCGATCCTCCCACCTCAGCCTCCCAGCTAGGTGGAACTAGAGGCGTGCACCATCATGCCTGGCTGTTTGGAGGGTGTGTGTAGAGACAGGGTCTCACTATGTTGTACCAGCTGGGTCTTGAATTCCTGGGCTCAAGCATTCCCCTCGCCTTGGCCTCTCAAAGTGTTGGGATTAGAAGTGTGAGCCACTATGCCTGGCCAAAAAAAGTAAATAAAATTTTAGAACACATTATGAAAGGATAGCAGTAGACTGGGCACGGTTGGCTCATGCCTGTAATCCCAGCACTTTGAGAGGCCGAGGTGGGTGGATCACCTGAGGTCAGGCATTCGAGACCAGCCTGGCCAACATGGTGAAACCCTGTCTCTACTAAAAGGACAAAAATTAGCCGGGCATGGTGGCATGTGCTTGTTATCCCAGCTACTCGGGAGGCTGAGGCAGGAGAATCGCTTGAAGCCTGTAGGCGGAGTTCGCAGTAAGCCAAGATTGTGCCGTTGCACTCCAGCCTGGGCAACAGAGAGAGTCTCAGAAAAAAAAAAAAAAAAAAAGAAAGAAAGAAAAGATAGTCATATTCCAAATACTGAGTCTGTGTCTTTGTCATAACCTTAGCTGAAATTATCAAAAATATATAGTTCTTGTGGTGTTTTTGTTGTTCCACTAGTTAGTCCTAAGCATACAAACTCTGATGATTACCAGCATGTTTAACACATGGCATACAACACAGAAGCCACTGAAGTACTTTAGGACTTTGACTTTAACCTCGTGCACCTGGAGTTTCTAGTGTTGATGGTGGTGGCATGGAAGACACTGCAGAGGCAGGAAGTGGTAACAGTTCCATTTCTGGCCACTCTGAACACAGAATAAAGTTTGCATCCAAAATCACTGAAGAAATGTTTCAAACCACAAGCTTTCACAGGCCAGGCACAGTGGCTCACACCTGTAATTCCAGCACTTTGGGAGGCTGAGGCCGGAGGATGGCTCAAGTCCAGGAGTTTGAGACCAGCCTGGGCAACATAGTGAGACCCCATTGCTACAAAACAAACAAAACAAAACAAAAACAAAAGCTTCCACAGTCTCTGAGAATTTTCTAGAGAGAATGACCAAGGACTTGGCTATAGTTAGGTAACTAAGAATAAAAAATGTAGACTGTGAACTGCACCCATGAAAATAAAGGAAGAGATCACATGTGAAAGTGAGAAATCGGCCAGGCGCAGTGGCTCATGCTTGAAAGCCCAACACTATGGGAGGCCAAGGCAGGAGGATCACTTGAGACTGGGAGTTCAAGACCAGCCTAGGCAACATCGTAAAACCCTGTCTCTCGTGCATCACTTACAAAACTTAAAAGTAAACCACAAATGGCCTGTCCACCTAGATTTTCTTCATGCCTCTCACATTTCAGAGTTCTTAATCTTCCATGAAAAAGTGTGTATGAATGATGACCAACCAAACTTTTCCTGTCTTTCCTTAAATGTAAATTCTCAAGGCTACATCTTCCATATCTTCTCAGTATCACTTTTTGGAATGAATCTTTTTTTTTTTCCAAGATGGAGTCTTGCTCTGTTGCCCAGTCTGGAGTATAGTGGTGCAGTCTCCACTCACTGCAACCTCCGTCTCCCGGGTTGAAGCAATTCTCCTGCCTCAGCCTCCTGAGTAGCAGGATTACAGGTGCGCACCACCATGCCCAGCTAATTTTTGTATTTTCAGTACAGATTTTCACCGTGTTGGCCAGGCTGGTCTCGAACTGGCTGGTCTCAAACTCCTGACCACGTGATCTGCCCGCATCAGCCTCCCAAAGTGCTGGGATTACAGGTGTGAGCCACTGTGCCCGGCCTGGAATAAATCTTTTATGCCCTGCTCTGGCAAAAGGTCTTGAGTGAAATGACAAGACATAACTGGGTGTTTGGCTCCTGTCTCCTGTCTCTTCACATTCCAGGGCTCTTTCCTTTGCTCCAGGCAGGTGATCATGTCTGGCTTAGATATAGCAAAACTCAGGGAGGCCAGGTTTCTGTAGTTCTCTAACATCACATCCCTATACAAATTCTGCTGTGCAGGGTCCAGGCATCCCCACTCCTCTGGAGAGAATACAGCCACATCCCTGAAAGTCAACAGACTCACTTTCCAGCTTCTAGGGTGTCCTGGTGTTCTCCCTACAGATCTCCAAGTACCTACGGATCACAGGTCTGCCGATCACAGCCCATTCTTGTATTTAGTTTTTGGGAAATACATGCACACATTTCTATTGGCTTCATAACTAGGAGTGAAATTGCTGGGTCATAGGATTGCTTTCAGTGATACTGCCAGCTTTCCAAAGTGTTGTACTAATTTACATTCCCATCGGCAATATATGAGAGGTTCATGTTCTTTACAACAATTGGTATGTTATTTTTCATTTAGTTATCCTGGTATGTGAGTAATGGTATTTATTGCCTTGTTCTTTTAATTTACATTTCCCTAATGACTAAAGTATCTTTTCAGGAACTTATCAGCCATTTGGTTTGGATATCTTCTTTTGTCAAGTGCCTATTTAAGGCTTTTAGGCAAACAATTTAAAGTCCGAATTTATCCACCATGAATGTGATAAGAGCATTATTAAGAATTCAGTTTAATCCCAAACAAGCAAGTTCTATTCATGAGCGACATAGAGAGATAATCCTTACACCTGTACGGTATTTGCATGATCTCATTTGGCTAATACAGCAAGTACTCTGGAAAGTAGAAGGCTGAGGTTATGTTTTGTCTAGAAGGAAGCCATCTTGGAGGGGTTGTGACATGCTCAAAATAAGTGGCAGAACCAAGATTCTCAATGTTTTGCAACTTCCTGACCAAATACTCATTTCACCATAATAGTTCTCAACTCCATTGAATTCCTCCACCTTGATAATAAATATTTTATATCATCCCCTTTACTACAATGAAGTTAAATTTATAATTTCAAAAGATAATCAAGCCAAGCATGGTGGTGCCCACCTGTAGTCCCAGCTACTCAGGAGGCTGAGGCAAGAGGATCTGCTTGAGTCCCTGGAGTTTGAGGCTGTAATATGCCATGCTCATACCTGTGAATAGCCACTGCCCTCCAGCCTGGGCAACATAGTGAGACCCTATCTCTAAAAAAAAAAAAAAAGATAATCAATATATTGCCTCTATGATATAAAGGAGAGATAAAAGGATAGTAATTTATAATAAATAATTACTGGCCCTGCACAGTAGCTCATGCCTGTAATCCCAGAACTTTGGGAGGCCAAGGTGGGAAGATCGCTTGAGTCCAGGAGTTCAAGAACAGCCTGAACAACATAGGAAGACCCTGTCTCTACAAAAATTTAAAAAAAAATAACAGCCAGGTGTGGTGGCACATGCCTGTGGTCCCAGTTACTCGGGAGGCTGAAGCAGGAGGATCATTCGGGATTGCTTGGGCCTGGGAGGTTGAGGCTGCAGTGAGCCATGATCACACCATTGCACTCCAGCCTGGGCAACAGAACGAGACTCTGTCTCAAACTAAAATAATAATTACAATGATTACAAATAGAATAATTAATAACTAAATAATTATAAGGAAAATAATAAATTCTGGGCACAGCTGTATTAGAACATGGAATGGAATGCCAGATACTTTCCTCTACAAACAGACTGTCTCTGCTGTCCCTGACATAATTTTCCACATTGGTGAACAGCTCTAGGTAAAACTGTGAGCAAAACAAAGCACAATAATCTTTTATATGGTAGCTGTATTCCAGGGAAATTAACTGTGTTAATTTTTGACATGTTTTTTAAATCGTTATCTGAGTTTTAGGCTCAGATAGTTATGGACAGTTTTTCATCTACATGAATATCTGAGGATACATTCAAAAGCTGGACAAGTCTTTCTTTTACAGGATTGTCACATTCATTGCAGAACAACATAGCAACCCTGGCCCCATGCCCCCTAAATGGCGGTAGGGTCCCGCAATCATTGTGACAACCCACAGCTCCTTGAGGTGGTACTTCTCCTATTGACAACACTACACTACATGCACTGTCCAGCATATTTCCAGCCTGAAATATGCAATGTAACCAAAAAGCCGAGGTTTGGCTGAGAAAGACCTGGGTTTGGCACTCAGCCATTCACTCTCAATGAGACCCCGAGTAAGCCACTTCACATCTCTGAGCCTCGGTGTCCCAACTATGAAGCTGGCCTCTGCATTTTGTAGCAGCAGCAGCATTTACTATGTCTCACTGCACCTGCTGCAAGCTGCTTGGAGCAAGTCTCTGTCCTTCCCACTCCATCGCTTAGCTGCTCGTTCATGCACCACCCAGCCCTGCCCCACGTTGGCAGAGATTTGCAAGGTTGACTAGTTAGTTACTCATGCACATACTGCTTTTGATCTTCCCACTCCCTGTTGATAAATACGTTCAGCAGTAACATGGTAGGTATTAGTATGAACTATCACTCTCAGGAAAAAATGTTAAAATGCATATCTATTGGCTCAGTAGAAAATACTCCTTAAGGCTTTAGCTGTTGAAAAAATATACTGTTTGACACTTTCTCAAGTCCAAATGCAGTAGCTCATTGTAACCAAAATCTTGGTAAATATAACACCTTCCCATTGGGATCCCAACTGCAGGCCTTGCTAGTACATGCCTTCTTGAAATGTATGATAATTAACTGCTTGAAAAATAGAAATCAAATTAGTCAGTGGTGTCACAGTGGATTCAGAAGTATGACTACAGCTTAAATTCAAAGGCACAGGGGTGCAGAATATGAACATATCATTGTTAAAGTATAGTTTTTTTTAAAAAAAAGTTCATAACATGAACTTATGCAAATATCAAATTAACATGTATCAAATATTTTATTCAACTCAATTAATAAAGGAATCAATAAGATGCTAAAACAAATTCAAATGAGAATTTTACCTACAGAGGTTTATATTCTCCACCGGACAAGGTTTTTTGTTCGTTTTTTTGTTTTTTGAGACAAGCTCTCGCTCTGTCACCCAGGCTGGAGTGCAGTGGCATGATCTCGGCTCACTGCAGCCTCGACCTCCCGAGTTCAAGCAATCCTCCTGCCTCAGTCTCTTGAGTAGCTGGGATTACAAACATGCGCCACCATGCCAGGCTAATTTTTTTGTATTTTTTGTAAACATGGGGTTTCACCATGTTGCTCAGGCTGATCTCAAACTCCTGAGCTCAAGCGATCTGCCTGCCTCGGCCTCCCAAAGTGCTAGGATTATAGGCATGAACCACTGCGCCTGGCTGGACAGAGTATTTTTAAAGTTCTATGAACAGAAATCATTTGCATTACTATGGACAGGAAGCATTTGTATTGCTGCCAATTTCTACAACGTTAACTGCTACCCTAAAGGCAATAAAACAATCTGGCCTCCTATGGCTGCTGTAGCAGATTACCCATAAACTCCATAGCTTAAAGCAACAGAAATTTATCTTACAATTCAGTTGGAGTATCTGACAGTTGGAGGACAGAAGCCCTAAATGGATTTACTTGGCTGAAATCAAGGTGTTGGTGGGGCTGTGTTCCTTCCAGAAGCTCTAGGGGAAACCCATTTCTTCACTTTTTCTACCTTTTTTTTTTGAGAGGGAGTCTCTCTCTGTCACCCAGGCTGGAGTGCAGTGGCACAATCTCAGGCAACTCCCTGTTCAAGCGATTCTCCTGCCTCAGCCTCCTGAGTAGCTGGGATTACAGGCATGCGCCACCAGCCTTGGCTAAATTTTAATTTTTTTTTTTTTTGAGATGGAGTCTCACTCTGTTGCCCAGGCTGGAGTACAGTGGCGCAATCTCAGCTCACTGCAGCCTCTACCTCTCGAGTTCAAGCAATTCTCCTGCTTCAGCATCCCAAGCGGCTAGGATTACAGGAGTCCGCCACCACACCCAGCTAATTTTTTTTTGTATTTTTAGTAGAGACAGGGTTTCACCATGTTGGCCAGGCTATTTTCGAACTCCTGACCTCAAGTGATCTGCCCACCTTAGCCTCCCAAATTGCTAGGATTACAGGCGTGAGCCACCACTCCCTGCAAATTTTTGTATTGTAATAGAGACAGGGTTTCACCATGTTGGCCAGGCTGGTCTGGAACTCCTGACCTCAGATGATCTGCCTGCCTTGGCCTCCCAAAGTGCTGGGATTACAGCTGTGAGCCACTGTGCCTGGCTGCTTTTTCTGCCTTCTAGAGGCTACCCACATTCCTTGCTCATGGCCTATTCCTCCATTTCCAAAGCCAGTAATGGTGTTGGTTGTGTCCTTTTCACTCTGCATCACCTCGGGTTCTCTGCTTCCATGGTCACACCTTTGACTCTGACTCTCTGCCTCCCTCTTTCACTTATAAGGACCCTTGTAATTACATTGGGCCTATCTGTATAATCCAGAACAATCTCCCCATCTCAAGATCCATGGGGCTGGGTGCAGTGGCTCACGCCTGTAATCTCAGCAATTTGGGAGGCCGAGGCTCATGGATCACTTGAGGTCAGGAGTTTGAGAGCAGCCTGGCCAACGTGGTGAAACCCTGTCTCTACTAAAAATACAAAAATTAGCAGGGTGTGGTGGTGGGTGCCTGTAATCCCAGCTACTCAGGAGGCTCAGGCAGGAGAATCGCTTAAGCTTGGGAGGCGGATGCTGCAGTGAGTAGAGATCATGCCACTGCACGCCAGCCTGGGCAACAGAGCAAGATTCTGTCTCAAAAAAAAAAAAAAATCTGTCAATGGCACAAACTCCTATAGAGTAACACCATCCTTAGAGAATGTGTGAGACTACACCCTACAATCCACTGAAAGGACACCCAATAATGTCTTTTGCCCTTTTCCTAGCCTTTAACAGTTTTTCCTGGCAATGTCAAGGCTCATAGCAAGGGCGATTTTGCAAAACACAAGATCACGCAGCCCTGGGCCCGTGGTCCTTGTGAACAACCAACCACCTGAGCAGGGAAGCAGCTGCCCCTTTCACTAGGACATGGTCACTTTGTCCCTACCCAGCCAACTTGGCTTGTTTCTCTCGGCCTCTGCGAGGGTTAGAGTTTTTCACCCCTGGTTACTGATTAATCATATTATATTCCCTTCCCTCCATCCTGGAGGGATGAAAACAGAGCAGAAACATTTAGTCTATAAACTGTGAAAGAGTTAGAAGGAGACAACGAGGGAAAAGAGACATACAAGTATTAGTAGGACACGGACAAAGCCAAACCTTATCCACTTCATAATTTTGTGTAGATCTGGCATTGTCTCAGGGCTGGGGCAGGAACAGAGAGTGGGGTGGAGATGTCTCTCCACACTGACCTCTTTCCTGAACCCATTTGGCTCTTGTGGAATAAGGGGGAGGCAGGACATCCCCTATAACAAATCCAAGATGGCTTCACCCTATTTACTGTGTGGACCTGGTGAAATGGAAGTAGCTAGCCACTCATGATTAAGCCAACAATTTTCAAACTACTCCTGCTCAAAGCCCCATTTAACACTGACTTTTCCCACTGGTTAGTTACTCATCTCCTCCTTCCTGAGCAAATCCTCCTAAACAAATGGCAATTAACTAAGACATAATGAGGAGCTGCCTGATGGAGGCCAGAACATAGTTTCAGTCAAAGCCAGAGTAATTCATTCCTTCCCTGAGCAAACACCAACTGAGCTTCTGCTGAGTGCTAGGCACTAGACCGGGTCTGTGGGAAATAAAAATAAGCCCACAGTCCTGCCTTCAAGGAGCTCCCAGTCCAGTGGGTGGAGAGGTAAGGGTGAAATTGCATGTCCAAAAGCAAAGAGAGGGAAGAAGAGAATTTCAGAATGCTGGGAGAGCAGTAGAGAAAGCACAAAGATGTAGACACAAAGGGCTGTGTTCTTGGCTGGGAACTTCAGGTAGAAAGAAGTGGCTGGAGCTAACAGTGAATGGGAGGTGAGACTGCAGAAGGAGAGGAGGGCCAGACTAATGTAAGTATGCCTTGAAACTGGGGTTCAACGAGTCCTTCATTTGCTAGGTGTTTGTTGAGTACTTCCTATGCACCCAATACTGAGTCGAGCCCTGCTAGCCTAAATACAACTGAATACGAAATGGCTCTACCCTCAATAAATCACAATCTAGTGAAGAGAAAGAGCTATGGAAATACTCTCAGTAGAGCAAGCTAAGTGAAAAAATAGATGTGCTTAAGTGCTAAGTGAACTCCGCCCACGGGAATAGGGAGAGGAAGGCAGGCCCCTTGGGAGGTTTTGCAAAGGAGCCATATAATTAGTAACATGCCTCTTGGCATGTTAGAAGTAGAAGACAAGAGGAATTAGGGGATGACAACTCATGATCTACTCCAAGGGTCTATGTTTATAGACACTCTAAAGGCACAAAACTCATCACGTCCAGCTCAGTTGGGTAGTTGATGGCTCAGTACCCACTGCATCAAGACAATCTGAGGGCAGATTTCTTTCGTGTGTGTGTGTGCAATGGAGTTTCACTCTTGTTACCCAGGCTGGAGTGCAATGGCACAATCTCGGCTCACTGCAACTTCCACCTCCCGAGTTCAAGTGATTCTCCTGCCTCAGCTTCCTGAGTTAGCTGGCATTACAGGCAGGCACCACCAAACCCAGCTAATTTTGTATTTTGAGTAAAGACGGGGTTTCTCCATGTTGGTTAGGCTGGTCTTGAACTCCCGACCTCAAGTGATCTGCCCACCTTGGCCTCTCAAAGTGCTGAGATTACAGGTGTGAGCCATTGTGCTCAAGCTGAGGGCAGATTTCAATCCTGCACACATTCCTTTCTTCCCTTCTGCTGCATATACTTGTTCCTGCATTACATGTATTGGACTGGTTTCTCCCTGCCCTGCAGCTCTGCAGTGAAGCCCAGGATCTGTTTTTTCCCGAATTTTGTCCTTGGACTCACTGTCCAGCTGCAGTTCTTTAAACTGCTGATTCTATGAAAGGCCTTTGGGTCACATCAACTGCTGCTACCAGTTATTCAGTAACTAACTCATAAGCTCCGAGATTCCCAGTCAGGTGAGAAGGAAGAGCTTGCAGGGTCTCCGCATTCGCTCCGCTTGGCTAACTTGGTGTTGTAAAGAAACTTTCTCCTTCTAGAGGTGAATTCCAGCTTTTACAGTCAGAGGAGCCCAAGTTCTGAGCCTGCAGCACCATGCCCATCCTCCCGCAGTGCTGGCCAAGCCCACAGTCTTCTTCCTCCTCCCCAACACTGCACCAAAACCTCTGCTGGCTCATGCTAGCCTGCTTCGTCAGCATCATTTTTTGACCCTCCTGGCCTCATACGTTGGGGGCATGGAAAAATCACAGAAGAATTTCTGTTTTCCTGACCTATTGAGAAACTCTGAAATGGTTTGTGCCCCTCATGCAGTCAGAGAGACTGTAAACAGAATCCATTCTGCTGGATTTCTCGTGGGACCATTTGGAATACAAAAGACCCTAGCAGGCATCAATCACCTGCCATTTCAGCTAAGGAAGGGGAGAGTGAGCCTCTCTTTCATGGCATTCGGCTTCCTGGCTCTGGATTTGACCTGTATGCAAACTTCCAGGGCTGCTTGAGCATAATGATGCTATCAACCAGCTCAGATGCCCTAGGAGGTGGCCTTACAGAAATGGTAGCCCTGTGGTATGGCACAAATGTAGGCTGGCTACCTGTCTACACCTGCTCACCAGTCTGGCCAAGCCCTGAGACTGGCTGGGCCTGTCCACAGTACTGAGGCCCATGGGGACAACTATAGCTGTGTGTATGCCCATACAGTTAAGTGTCCTTTATGCTATGGGGTGGGACTTGCTGTGTGCCCCTCCTCCAATAACCTGCCGATTCCAATCCATCTGTACCTTCCTCTTTTCATGCTGGCCTTTTTCTCCCCCCAGCTTTTTTTGGATTTCAATTAGCAATAATTATGCCTTGGATAAACCTCATTGGCTACAATACTGCCACTGTGCAAAGCTCTGGCCATTTTTTTTTTTTTTTTTTTTCTGCAGGAATCTGTCTATGGGCCAAACCACAAAAGTTTTGAACCTTGAGCCAATTCATCAACCAGGGCCAGTCCAATGAACCCAGACACAAACACATTCAGGCTTCTGGTTTTGGTGAATGTCAATGCCAGACACACTGTAGTGGGGATGAGGGGCGGAAAGGGGTTTGTCCCACATGAGACCCCATGACAGCTGGCCATGGAACTTGGGAAGCCATTGCCATTTTTATCACCCATTTGTCACAATAACACTGAGACTCACCTGTTTCAAGATCCCAGGGTGGTGCCTTGGAACCTCAAGTGGTGGCATCCTCCTCAGCCACCTGCTGGCATCACTTACAGGCCACCTCCATCCTCCCAGTCACACTTCGCTTTCTGACCCTGGCCTTCATCCAGTCCAGCCCAGGCCACTGGCCAAACACGGGTAAATAATTGCTTATGAGTGACCATCTTCCATCAGCGTTATGCCAATGGCTGTTCGTATTTATACACACTGTCCGGCACTGGGTAAAGCACTGATAGGCTCTTTATATGGGGTATCTATTTTCATTGTCACTGTGCTATGTGGTGCTTCCTAAATACACAGTTTTTGAGTTCAGAACCATCTATCTTTCAATTGTCAGTGTGGCATTCCAACTGTAATGTCTTGCCATGGCCTCAAATTCAATATCATTTTTTGTTTTTGTTTTGAGACAGTCTTGCTTTGTCACCCAGGCTGGAGTGCAGTGGCACAACCTCGGCTCACTGCAACCTCCGCCTCCCAGTTCAAGCAATTCTTGTGCCTCAGCCTCCCGAGTAGCTGGGATTACAGACGTGCACCACCACCATGCCCGGATAATTTTTGCATTTTTAGTAGAGACGGGGTTTTGCCATGTTGGGCTGGCTGGTCTCGAACTCCTGGCCTCAAGTGATCCACCCACCTTGGCCTCACAAAGTGCTGGGATTACAGGCATGAGCCACCATGCCCGGCCCAAATTCGACGTAATTAAAAGTAAATTCATTCCCTCCAAATCAGGTTTTTCCTTCCATCTCCTCTATTTCTGTTACCAATTTCTCAGTCCCTGGGATTAAAAAACCGGAAAAACTTCCCTCTAAATCCTCTCTAACAATTATCTCTCACATTTAATCAGTTTTCTGATAATTTAGAATAGATTCTTTTTGAATGCTTCCCTAACCCAGTAGTTCTCAACCCTGGTTGTCCATTAGAATTCTTAGAGGAGCCATTTTAAAATAAATATGTGGGTCATGCCTGGGGCCACCTCCCTCAGACAGCTGTGCAGGTTATTCACTGCACTAGGGTGAGGGGGTTGTTCCAGCTCACACTCTCCTTGCTAAGCCTTTGGCCCTGGCATGGAACTACCTTTGATTAGAGAAAAGGAAGCCTTTTTGAACTCACACAAAGGCACTGTAAGGGCTAAGAAAGATCTGGCCATTTCCCTGAAATTCTGATTCAGCAGACGTAGGCATTTATATTTTAAATAGTTCAGTGAGATATATAAACTTCACTCTTAAATAGTGGCGTTCCTTTCTCCCTCTTTTTGTGATATTATTGTTACACATATTACTTCTTTGTATCATAAATCCAACAGTATGGTGTTATAATTATTACTTTTTAATTTTTATTTAATTTTTTTTTTTAATTGAGATGAAGTCTCACTATTTTGCCCAGGCTGGTCTCGAACTCCTGGTCCATCTTGACCTCCCAAAGTGCTGGGATTACAGGCATGAGGCACTGTACCTGGCTATAATTATTACTTTGAAAGAACCTGAGAGAAGAGGACCAAGTACATATTTATAGAGTTAGTTATATTAATCTTCCTATTTACCCTTCCTGTTCCTCTTGATTTCTTCCTGTGGATTTCAGTTCCCATCTGCTGTTATTTCCTCACTCCAGTATAGCTTTGCTCCCACCTGCCTCCTTTGTGCTGTTATTGTCCAAGTATATTACATTTTTACATGTCATAGGCCTAAAAATATAATTCCATACATATTATTTTACACAGATGCTTTTTATGTGAACTCTAACTCGAAAACCATAAAATTCACCCCTCGATGATTATTGGTGATTAATGATGAGCATCTTTTCATGTGCTTTTTGGCCATTTTTATCTCTCCTTTGGATAAATGTCTATTTAGGTCGTTTGCCCATTTTTAAATTGGGTTATTTGTCTTCTTATTGTTGAGTCGTAGGGGTTACTTTTTTTTAATCTGTCCTTGTTTTTTTGTTTTTTTGGTTTTCATTTTTGAGACAGAGTCTCACTCTGTCACCCAGGTTAGAGTTACAGTGGCGCCATCTCAGCTCACTGCAGCCTCCACATCCCAGGTTCAAGAGATCCTCCCACCTCAGCCTCCTGAGTAGCTGGGACCACAAATGTGCACCACCATGCCCAGCTAATTTTTTGTATTTTTTTTCTTTTTCTTTTTTTGGAGAGCTGGAGTTTCACCATGTTGCCCAGGTTGGTCTTGAGCTCCTGAGCTCAGGTGACCTGGCTACCATGGCCTCCCAAAGTCCTAGGATTACAGGAATGAGCCACCATGCCCGACCTAGGGGTTACTTTTTGTATTTTCTTGATATAAGTCATTTATCAGATAAGTGATTTGGAAATGTTTTCTCCAATTCTGTGGCTTGTCCTTTCACTTTCTTAACGTTGTCCCTTACAGCACAATTTTTTTTTTTTTGAAACGGAGTCTTACTCTATCGCCCAGGCTGGAGTGCGGTGGCGAGATCTCGGCTCACTGCAACTTCTGCAGCCCAGGTTCAAGTGATTCTTCTGCCTCAGCCTCCAGAGTAGCTGGGATTACAGACACCTGCCACCGCACGTGCTAATTTTTGTATTTTTAGTAGAGACGGGGTTTCACCATCTTGGCCAGGCTGGTCTTGAACTCTTGACCTCATGATCCACCCACCTCAGCCTCCCAAAGTGCTGGGATTACAGGCGTGAGCCACTGTGCCCAGACTACAAAATTTTTTAAATAAAAAATACGGTTTTAATTTTGATAAATTCCAGTTTATCTGTTTTTTTCTTTATTTGCTTTTGCTTCTGGTGTCATGTTTAAGAAACCGTTGCCTAATCCAAGGTCACGAAGATTTACCTATACGGTTTTCTTATGAAAGTTTTATAATTTTAGTTTTTTTTTTTTTTTTTTTTTTTTTGAGAAGGAGTTTTACTCTTGTGCCCAGGCTGGAGTGCGATGGCGCGATCTCAGCTCACCACAACCTCCACCTCCTGGGTTCAAGCAATTCTCCTGCCTCAGCCTCCCAAGTAGCTGGGATTACAGGCATACACCACCATGCCTGGCTAATTTTGTATTTTTAGTAGAGACAGTGTTTCTTCATGTTGGTCAGGCTGGTCTCGAACTCCCAACCTCAGGTGATCTGCCCACCTCGGCCTCCCAAAGTGTTGGGATTACAGGCGTGAGCCATGGCGCCCGGCTGATTTTAGTTCTTACACTTAGGTATTGGAAACCATGTTGAGTGAATTTTTGTGTGTGATTTAAGGTATGGGTCCAACTCCCTTCTTTAACATGCAGATATCCAGTTGTCTCAGCATCATTTTTGAAAAGATGATTCTTCCCTTGTTGAATGGACTTGACATTTGTACTTATTTCCTAGGGCCACTGTAGCAGATGACCACAAACTAGGTGCCTTAAAACAACAGAACTTTTTTACATGTCACAGTTCAAGAGGACAGAAGTTCAAAATCAAGATGTCATCAGGGTTGGTTCTTCTGGAGGCCCCGAAGGGTAAACCATCATACCCCTCTCTCACATCTTGGATGTGTAGATTGGTATTTTCCATCAACTTTGGGAAGTTTTCAGCCATTATTTCTTTTTTTAATTTTTTATTTTAAGTTCCAGGGTACATATGCAGGCTGTTCAGTTTGTTACATAGGTAAACGTGTGCCATGGTGGTTTGCTGCACCTATCAACCCGTGGGTATTAATCTCCGTATGCATTAGCTATTTTTCCTGATGCTCTCCCTCCCCATTCCCTGCTGACAGGCCCCAATGTGTGGTGTTCCCCTCCGTGTGTCTATGTATTCAATTATTTCTTTGAATATTTTTTTCCATCTCTTTCTCTCTCCTCTCCTTCTGGTACTACTATTATGTGTATGTTGGTGCATCTAACGGTGTCTCACTTTTCTTTAATGCTCTGTTCATTTTTATCCATTGTTTACCTATTTTTTGTTTGTTTGTTTTGAGATGGAGTCTTGCTCCGTCACCCAGGCTGGAGTGCAGTGGCACGATCTCAGCTCACTGCAACCTCCGCCTTCTGGGTTCATGCCATTCTCCTGCCTCAGCGTCCCAAGTACCTGGGATTATAGGCGCCCACCACCACACCTGGCTAATTTTGTTTTTGTATTTTTAGTAGAGATGGGATTTCACAGTGTTAGCCAGGATGGTCTCGATCTCCTGACCTCATGATCCGCCTGCCTCGGCCTCCCAAAGTGCTGGGATTACAGGTGTGAGCCACTGCACCCAGCCCATTGTTTTCCTCTTATGATTGTATAACCTCTATTGATCTGCTTTAAATTCACTGATTCTGATTATTTATTTATTTATTTATTTATTTATTTATTTATTGAGACAGGGTCTCACTCTGTTGCCCAGGCTGTAGTTCAGTGGCGCAGTCACAGCTCACTGCAGCCTTGACCTCCTGGACTCAAATGACCTTCCCACTTCAACCTCCCGAGTAGCTGGGACTACAGGTATGCACCATCCTGCCAAGCTAATTTTTTTATTTTTTGTAAAAATGAGGTCATCTCACTATGTTGCCCAGGCTGGTCTTGAACTTAAGTGATCCTCCTGCCTTGGCTTCCCAAAATACTGGGATTACAGGCATAAGCCAGTGCACCTGTCCTGATTCTTATTTTTGACAGAACAAATCTATTAAGTCCCTGTAGCGAATTTTTCACTGTATTCATAGTACTTGATATTCTCTATTTGATGAGACATTGTCATCCTATCTCCCGTTACATCTTTTTGCCCCATTGTTAGCCAGGGCCTAGAAGCATGGAGGTTCCCTCTCTGATGGCTCATGATAGGGTACAGTCTTGGGCGTGCCCAGAATGTTCTCGACTACTAGGGAGAAGCATGATTTTACTTCCGAGCCTGGCTTCCTAGGAGTTGCCCTGGTCAGAGTAGTTTATTGTTCAGTCAGCGTTTGTCCAGAGGTTCTGTTTAAGGCCTTTGTGCCAATGAGGCTTCTGCCCTTTGTTAATGGGCCTGTGTGAGGCTTAGAGAATATTTTCAAGTCTGCCCCATGCAACCAGAAACATGTGCACACCCTTTCCTGATCCCTAGAGCTGAATGTGCTTGCAGGGTACTTTGATTTCTCTTTCTCTGGCTCTCTGTATGAAATTTCTAGCTGCTCTGCCATTTTGCTGTGTCATGGAGCTACCAGCCTCCTCTTAACTGCTTTCTTTCAAGGTCTCTGTTGTTTTCCACAACACCCTTAGGCAGTGTTCTCCAGGCTCGGTTCCAATACAGCCTGTGTCTTCAAGTAAAGCTCTAAAGCTCTTTGTCATTATGGGCTGCTTTTCTTCCTGGGAGAACCCCAGGACACTGAATCAGAGCTGGGGGTGGGGCCCCGTGTTGCCTGTAGTGACACCTGGCTCTGTGAGTGGGCAGTGGAGGAAGCAGGAAAAGCCACTGATCCTCTCTGCTTGCCCCTCCTGGTGTAGAACCTCCTCCAGTCTACAAACTGGCAGGGTGGAGAAAGGTGAAGTGATCTGCTCCCAGTATTCTCAGCCTGCCATGCCTGGAACAGAATTTCTCTCCCACATTTGGGGTTGGGTGAGGGGAGGGACCAGATCCTGCCTGGAATACAGCTTCTACAGCAGAGGACTGGGGAGGGGACTAGAAACCCTGGTGGCCCACCCCTACCTGGGTAAAAACCTTCTTACGGAGAAGAGAGCTCTCAGGTAGAGTTTCCATAACAGGGAGGGGGGAGGAGGAGCAAAAGAATAGGTCATGCTTTAAATGCCATAGACAGATTGTTATTACTAAGATTTAGTAAGAACTTCAATAATATTTCTGCATTTGCTCTATGCCCTTAGAACAATTTTCAGATTTTATATAATTGTGTTCTGTTTTACAACTTAAAAAAAAATTTTTTTTAATTGTCTTTGAGACAGGGTCTCCCTCTGCCACCCAAGCTGGACTGCAGTAGCACCATCACAGCTCGCTACAGCCTCTGCTTCCCAGGCTCAAATGATCCTCCCACCTCAGCCTCCTTAGTAGCTGGGGGCACAGGTGTGTACCACCATGCCTGGCTAATTTTTTTTTTTAATTGTTTTTGTAGAGACATAGTTTCACCAAGTTGCCTAGGCTGGTCTTGAACTCCTGGGTTCAAGCAATCCTCTCACCTCAGCCTCCTGAAGTGCTGGGAATACAGGTGTAAGCCACTATGCCCTGTCCATTTATTCTTTAATATTCTTCACTCATCAGGGAAGCCTCCTTTTGGGTGCACAGCCCATGATGGCAAGTGTGCCTCTGAACCCAGTAGCATTTGTTATCTGTGCTTTGCCCAGTTAGCTACCTTCTGTGCATAGGTGTCGCCTCCCTGGCTGGGCCATGAGATGTTCTTATGCTTTTTTATATCTCCTGTACCCCAGATTCTCAGCAAATATCTGTTAAATGATATGAAACACAAAGCAGTATGAACAACAGAGGAATAGCTTGTACTTGACATCTACGTAACTAATCTCAGTGACACATCCACCCAATATGCTATTCTTTTTTATAACAGTTTTGTTGAGATATAATTCATATACCATACAATTAACCCATTTAAAGTATAAAGGCAATGGCTTTAATAAATACATGGAATTTCACAACAATTACCATAATTCTAGAACATTTTCATCACTCCCATTAGTAATTATTCCCCATCTTACCCCAAGCTCCCATCCCTAGGAAAATCTACTTTCTGTTTTTATGTGGATTTGCCTATTCTACATTTCATTTTATACAAATGGAATCACACACTATGTGCTTCCTTGTGACTGGCTTCTTTCACTTAGCGTAATGTATTCAAGGCTCATCCAACTTGTAGCATGTTTTGGTAATTCCTTTATTTATTTATTTTTATTTTATTTTATTTATTTATTTATTTATTTATTTGTTTATTTATTTATTTATTTATTTTGAGACAGAGCTCTGTCATCCAGGCCAGAGTGCAGTGGTGTGATCTCGGCTCACTGCAACTTCCACCTCCCGGGTTCAAGCGATTCTCCTGCCTCAGGCTCCCAAGTAGCTGGGATTGTAGGTGTGCACCACCCTACCAGGCTAATGTTTGTATTTTAGTAGAAACGGGGTTTCACCATGTTGGCCAGGCTGGTCTCAAACTCCTGACCTCAGGTGATCTGCCCGCCTCGCCCTCCCAAAGTGCTGGGATTATTAGGCTTGAGCCATCGTGCCCAGCCTATTTTATTTATTTTTTGGGGGATGAGGGTCTTGCTTTGTGGCCCAGGCTGAAACAGAATGTGATCATAGCTCACCATAGCCTCAAACTCCTGGGCTCAAATGATCTTCCTGCTTCAGCCTCCCAAGTAGCTGGGACTACAGGCACACACCACTATGCCAGGCTAATTTTTATTTTTTGTAAAGACAGGGTCTTGCTTTGTTGCCCAGGCTGGTCTAGAACACCTGGCTTCAAGGGATCCTCACACCCTAACCTCGAAAAGTGCTGGGATTACACATGTGAGCCACCACACCCAGCTATTCCTTTCTTTTTATTGCTGAATAATATTTCATGGTATATACATACCATATCTTATCTATTCATCAGTTGAAGAACATTTGAGTTGTTTCCACCCTTTTTTGACTATTACAAATAATGATGCTATGGACATTCATGTGCAAGTGTTTATATGGATATGTTTTCACTTCTCTTGGAGATATACACAGGAGTGGAACTGCTGGGTTGTATGGTAACTCTATGATTAAGCTTTTGAGGAAATACTAGACTGTTTGCCAAAGCAGCTGCACCATTTTACATTCTCACCAGCAGTATATGAAGGTTCCAGTTTCTCTACATCCTCACCAACACCTGTTACTTGCCTTTTTGATATAGCCATCCTGGTGGCAGTGAAGTAGTAGTTCATTTTGGCTTTGATTTGCATTTCCTGGTGGCTAATCATGTCGAGCATCTTTTTATGTGCTCATTGGACATCTTCTTTGAAGAAATGTCTATTCAAATCCTTTCCCCATTTTTAAATTAGCCTGTTTGTCTTTTTATTACTTAGTTGTTAAAATACTTAATATATTCCAGATATAAGTCCCTTATCAGATATATGATTTGCACATTTCTCTCATCCTGTGGGTTTTTTTACTTTCTTGACAGTGTCCTTTGAAGCACAGAAGTTTTTAGTTTGATGACATCCAGTTCATCTAATACTTTGTTGTTTGTTGCTCTTCTTTATCCTTAAAAATTGTGGATATGAAGATTGTACAGAGAAAGAAAATGCGTATGATGAATGTGCTAATTTGTTAGAACATGATATATATCTAATTCAAACCAAAAAAAATGTTTTTTTTTGAGACAGGGTCTTGCTCTGTCACCCAGCCCGGAGCACAGTGGTAGGATCATGGCTCGTTGCAGCCTTGACCTCCCAGGCTCAGGTGATCCTCCCACCTCAGCCTCCTCAGTAGGTGGGACTACAGACACACACCACCAGTCTCGGCTAATTTTTTGTATTTTTTTGTAGAGACAGGGTCTCGCCATGTTGCCCAGGCTGGTCTTGAACTCCTGGGTTTGAGTGATCTGCCAGTCTCGGCCTCCCAAAGTGCTAGGATTACAGGTGTGAGACCCTGCACCTGGCCAAACAAATTTTAACAAAAAAAAACATTATTGCTCGTAAATTCTGAGGAAGTTTGAACAACACTAATCCACGGAAGGCCAAGGACATAGACTTCAGAAAAGAGCTAGATTCGTAATCTCTAATAGCACCAGGGTGCTGTCTCCAGCTCTCCCCTCACTTATCCTAGTTACATGGGCAGAAACACCATCCCTGGTAGCTCCAAGTTTACATCTCGCAATTCTGACACCATGGAAGGGTTGCTCATGTGGTTCATATGTCCACGTTCCTAGCAGAAGCAGATCTGCTGCCTGCCCCCTGCCCCTCACAGTACATGCCAACCCCCATCCCCAGCAAGACACCTTATATGCAAAGCTATTTGGCTGGGTGCGGTGGCTCACTCCTGTAATCCCAACACTTTGGGAGGCTGAGGCAGGTGGATCACCTGAGGTTAGGAGTTCAGGACCAGCCTGGCCAACATGACAAAACCCTATCTCTACTAGAAATACAAAAATTAGCTAGGCGTGGTGGCAGATGCCTGTAATCCCAGCTACTCAGGAGGCTGAGTCAGGAGAATAGTTTGAACCCAGGAGGTGGAGGCTGCAGTGAGCCGAGATCACGCCATTGCACTCCAGGCTGGGCAACAGAGCGAGGCCTCATCTCAGAAAAGAAAGAAAGAAAGAAAGAAAGAAAGAAAGAAAGAAAGAAAGAAAGAAAGAAAGAAAGAAAGAAAGAAAAAAAAAAAAAGAAAAGCTATTTTCTGGAAAGATGTACAAGACTTAAAGTGGTCACTGGGGATAAGGGTGGAGGAGAGGGACTGTCACTTTTTATACTTTTTATTATGTGCATGAATTACTTAAATTTTTTTAAAACAAAGTGAATCTTTAATGTTGATATGAAAAAATGTGTATAGGAGAAAAGATAGGAAAGAAATATTCCAAACACTAGCAAGTGACAGATGTATTAAGACAATGAAGTCGAGGCCGGGCGTGGTGGCTCACGCCTGTAATCCCAGCACTTTGGGAGGCTGAGGCAGGCGGATCATGAGGTCAGGAGTTTGAGACCAGCCTGGCCAATATGGTGAAACCCTGTCTCTACTAAAAATACAAAAATTAGCCAGGCATGGTGGCGCGCTCCTGTAGTCCCAGCTACTCAGGAGTCAGAGGCAGAAGAATCGCTTGAATCTGGGAGGCGGAGGTTGCAGTGAGCCGGGATGGTGCCACTGCACTCCAGCATGGGTGACAGAGCGAGATTCTACCTCAAAAAAAAAAAAAAAAGACAATGAAGTCATGTGTGATTGTTTTCTCAATTTTCTCCCAAATTTTTTGGTAAAGTGATGATATAATTTTATACCAAAGATAATTTAAAAAAATAGAACCATGTAAAAGCTAAAGAAACCCTTCAGAGATGTTTTTGGAAAGCACAATATAAATGAAATAAGCAAATAAATAATACTCTCTTCCCAAATGTATCATTTTGGGAAAAACATCTGGATTTCCATAGCTTGGTTTTGCATAAAGCAAGGCTGACCCAGACTCCCTCTGTCCTTTTGGTGCTGACGGTCGTGATTGCTGCTGGCAAGTATAGAAATCAGAGAGCTGAGCAAAGAACATTTTCTGTCATCCATGCTGGCCCAAGTCTGGTTCTGGGGTAATAAGCTGGGAAATAGCAGTGAGGTTTTAGAAGCCTAGAGATGATGTTAAAGCTCCTTGATAAGAGAAGTGAAGTTAGGAACAAAGCCTGCTTGACTGCTCCAGTGTTGCTGAACATAGTCCACCTGAATCTATTCTACAGGAATCTACTCAGCCACAGACCTAGCTGCAGGGATGACCTTGGATCGCTGTTAGCAGATTCTCTTCAGCCTCAGCCCTCATATGCCTCTTTCTCTTTTCCTTGGTAATCTCTTATATAGTCCCCATAAGACTCCCAGTCTCTATGAGGCTTACCCCTAATCTCTAAACTCTGGACTTACAAAGGTTTCTGGTGATTCCCTCTCCTGAGCACTTGCCATGGCTTTTACCAAATCCATATCAGGGAGCAAAAAGGGTGAGTTGATGACTGGGTAGAAGATACAAAAGTGACCATATTTCTAACAAACAAGTTTAAGTGTGGACCAGGCAGAGCCAGGCAAGATGAATGAGGGACTGGAAGAAAGCCAGCTCTTTCCTTTCTCTCCAGCACCAAGACTCAGCCCCAGGCTGTGGGAGTAGGAATAAGATAGTTAAGAGTGGTTTATTGGTTTTCCCATGGGACTCTCCATTGCTTTTAGAATTCCAAGCTTAAGAGATATTGCCTTATATTATTTGTTTATTCATGTTATTACTTCAGTTTGGCCACCATATTTTATACACCAGTGCAAATTTTTTCATAGTTTGCCTGTGGTTGTGTGTTAATGCCAGTACAGACCATCAAAACCCAGAGCATCTCAACATTTGAGGACGCCCCAGGGCTGGGTCTGACCCTTCTCTTTTTTTTTTTTTTTCTTTTTTCTGAGACAGAATTTCACTCTTGTTACCCAGGCTGGAGTGCAATGGCGCAATCTCGGCTCACCGCAATCTCTGCCTCCAGGGTTCAAACGATTCTCCTGCCTCAGCCTCCCAAGTAGCTGGGATTACAGGAATGTGCCACCACGCCTGGCTAATTTTGTATTTTTAGTAGAAACAGGGTTTCTCCATGTTGGTCAGGCTGGCCCTGAACTCCCGACCTCAGGTGATCCACTCACCTCGGCCTCCCAAAGTGCTGGGATTACAGGTGTGAGCCACTGCACCCAGCCAGTCTGACCCTTCTAACCCTTCCATTCAAAGAATCAAGCTGACTTCCAAGATGGGAGAATTGAGGAATGTTCCTGTTCACAGAGACATTCTCAACCTTGAGTAAGAGAACAGGATGGCAATGAGAACACATGGACATGGGGAGGGGAACATCACACACCAGGGCCTGCCAGTGGGTGGGGGACAGGGGGAGGGACAGCATTAGGACAAATACCTAATGCATGCGGGACTTAAAACCTAGATGATGGGTTGATGGGTGCAGCAAACCACCATGGCACATGTATACCTATGTAACAAACCTGCACGTTCTGCACATGTATCCCAGAACTTAAAGTGTAATAAAAACAATAATAATAATAACAATTTAAAAATAACATACTTGAGTGGCAAAGAGTACTGGCCTGGGACCAAATTCAGAGCTGGAAAACTCCTGGAATAGAAAGCTGTCCCCTTGTAATATACATCCAGAAGCTCCTGAGATTCAGCTGGTTTCCTGCTATTAACCTGAATTTGGTTTTACTTAATGGATTCTGGTCCCTTTCTCTGGTCCTGTTTTAAGCGTGGGCCATGATGTCCTGGGGCTTGAGGGTGAGGAGCAGGAGCCTCTGTAAGGGGAATAGAAATGGTGTGTGGAGGGGCACAGGGCGGGTAAATCCAGAGGAGTTTTCAGAGGGTGTCAAGATTCCACGTTCCAGTTTCAGGCCTGTGCAGAGCTAGGAGCATCTGAGGCTGGGTAAGGATTTAAGGAAAAAGAGAGAAGATCCCAGAAACAAAACAGCAAAATAACATTATGAAAGCTGGGGGACTGGAAAATGCAATGTGACATTTTGTTCTTTTTTTTAAATTGACATATAATAATGGTATATATTCATGGGGTACATAGAGATGTTTTGATACATATAATATATACAGTGATTAGATAAGGGTAATTAGCATATCCATCATCTCATTTGCCATTTTTCTTTTTTTTTTTTTAATTCTGGTGTATGAAATCTATTAAATTACCATACATATAAAAAATTCATGAGACATTTCTCTTTTGTAATAAATAACACAGTGGCCAATTATTACTCATGAGCAGCTTTTTTGAGATAAGCTATCAAGTCTGCCCTTTCTCCCTTCTTCTTAATGCCACCAAAGATCATTTTTGTTCCAGGTATGTAATTCTTTGGATTCTCCAAATACTCTATCAGTGTGTCCTCTCCCCAGGTGATGCCTTTGTTCTTACTGGTGTCCATGTAGCAGAATCCAATGGCCTGACCTGTCTTCCACCCAAAGAGACCATGGAGGTTAGGCTCAGTCTTGTGCTTGCCTCCCATTTCCGTGGTGTGGCACTGGGCACACTTCTGAACACAAGTATTCTTGCTTTTCTCAACATCACCCATATTTAATTCTCTCTTTTGTCACTGGCACTGTGAAGGTTCCCACTCAGAAACCAGATGTCCCGCTCTCTCATTTATCATTTCTTTGTGTTGAGAACATTCTATATCTATTTTTTAGCTACTTTTTTTTTGAGATGGTGTCTTGCTCTGTTGCCCAGGCACACTCTCAGCTGACTGCAACATCTGCCTCCCAGGTTCAAGCAATCCTCCTGCCTCAGCCTCCCTAGTAGCTGGGATTACAGGTGCATGCCACCCCGCCCAGCTAACTTTTGTATTTTCAGTAGAGATGGGGTTTTGCCATGTTGGCCAGGCTGGTCTCAAACTCCTGACCTCAAGTGATCCGCCTGCCTTGGCCTCCCAAAGTCCTGAGATTACAGGTGTGAGCCACTGTGCCTGGCTCGTTTTAGCTATTTGAAACTATATAATATATTATTGTTACATCCAGTCATCCTACAGTGGTATAGAACAGGGGTCTCCAACCCCTGAGCCATGGTCGCAAAACAGTCTATGGCCTGTTAGGAACTTGGCCACACAGCAGGAGGTGAGCAACAGGCTACCGAGTGAAGCTTTATCTGTATTTACAGCTGCTCCCCATTGCTCACATTACCGCCTGAGCTCCGCCTCCTGTCAGATCAATGGCAGCATTAGATTCTCACAGGAGCGTGAACCCTATTGTGAACTGCTCATGCCAGGCTCCCTATGAGAATCTAATGCCAGATGATCTGTCGCTGTCTCCCATCACCCCTAGATGGGACCGTCTAGTTGCAGGAAGACAAACTTAGGGCTCCCACTGATTCTACATTATGGTGAGTTGTATGATTATTTCATTACATATTAATATTATGATGTAATAATAATAGCAATAAAGTGCATAATAAACGTAATGCACTTGAATCATCCTGAAACCATCCCCCACTCCCTGGTCTGTGGAAAAATTGTCTTCCATGAAACTGGTCACTGGTGCCAAAAAGGTTGGGGACCACTGGTATAGAACACGAGAACTTATTCCTTCTATCTAGCTGTAATTTTGTATCATTTAATAAACATCTCTCTAACTCCCACTTCCCTCTGCCCTTCCAGCCTCTAGTATCCTCTGTTTTACTTTTTACTTTTATGAAGTCAACTTTTCTTAGCTTCCACATAGGAGTGAGAACATGCAGTATTTAACTTTCTCTTCCTGGCTTAATTCACTTAACATAATGTGCTCCAATTCTATCCACATTACTTCAAATAACTGGATTTCATTCTTTTTTTAATAGCCGAATAGTGTTCTATTGTGTATGTATACCACATTCTCTTTATCCATTCATCTGTTATTGAACCCCTAGGTTGAGTCCATATTTTGGCTATTGTGAATAGTGATGCAATAAACATAGGGGCACAGATGTCTCTTTGATATACTGATTTCTTTCCCTTTGAATAAATGCCCAGTAGTGGGATTGCTGTATCATATGGTAGTTCTATTTGTAGTTTTTTGAGGAACCTCCAAGTCTTCTCCATAGTGGCTGTACTAGTTTACATTCCCACCAACAGTGAATAAGAGTTCCATTTTTCCACATCCTCGCCAGCATTTTTTATTTTTTTGTGTTTCTGATAATAGCATCCTAACCAGAGTGAGATGATACTTCGTGGTGGTTTTGATTTGCATTTCCCTGATGATTAGTAATATTGAGCATTATCTTATGTATTTGTTGACCATCCATTTATATGTCTTCTTTTGAGAAATATCTGTTCAGATCATTTGCCCTTTTTTTTTTTTTTTTTTTTTGAGACAGAGTCTTGCTCTGTCACCCAGGCTGGAGTACAATGGCATGATTCAACCTCTGCCTCCTGGGTTGAAGTGATTCTCCTGCCTCAGCCTCCCAAGTAACTGAGATTACACCCACATACCACCACACCCGGCTAATTTTTTATATTTTTAATAGAGAGGGGGTTTCACCATGTTGGCCAGGCTGGTCTCCAACTCCTGACCTCAGGTGATCCACCCTCCTGACCTCAAATGATCTGTCTGCCTTGGCCTCCCAAAATGCTGGGATTACAGGTGTGAGCCACCATGCCTGGTCCATTTGCCCATTTTTTAATTGAATTGTTTGCTTTTTTGTTGTTGAAGTGTTTGAATTCCTTGTATGTTCTAGATAATAATCCCTTGTTGGAGGAATAGTTTACAAATATTTTCTCTCATTCTGTTGATTGTCTTTTCACTCTATTGATTGTTTCCTTTGCTGTGTAGAAGCTTTTCAGTTTGATATAATCCCATTTGTTTATTGTTACTTTTGTTGCCTATGCTTTAATCTTTTCCCAGACCCATGTCCTGAAGCATTTCTCCGTGTTTTCTTCTAGTAGTTTTTTTTTTTTTTTTTTATACTTTAGGGTTTTAGGGTACATGTGCACAATGTGCAGGTTTGTTACATATGTATCCATGTGCCATGTTGATTTCCTGCACCCATTAACTCGTCATTTAGCATTAGGTGTATCTCCAGTGTTGGGTCTTACATTTAGGTCTTTGATCCACTTTGAGCTGATTTTTGTATAGGATGAGAGTCAGGAATCTAGTTTCATGATTTTGCATATGAATATCCAGTTTTTCTCCCAACCATTTATTGAAGAGACTATCAATAAGGGTTCTTGGCACCTTTGTCAAAAATCGGTTGGCTGTAGATACATGGATTAATTTCTGGGTTCTCTATTGTTCCAGTGTTCTGTGTGTCTGTTTTTATGCCAGTGCCGTACTGTTTTGCTTAGTACAGCTTTGTAGGATATTTTAAAGTCTGGTAGTGTGATGCCTCCAGCTTTGTTTTTGCTCAAGATTGCTTTGACTATTTAGGGTCTTTTGTGGTTCCATATACATTTTAAGATTTTTTTTCTATTTCTATGAAGAATGTCATTGGTATTTTGATAGGAATTGCATTAAATCTATAAATTTCTTTGTGTAGTAAGATTTTGTTCTGAATGCTAAAACTGCAGGTATAAATAGGATGGCACTGCTGGCTCAGAGGAAGGCCTGATTGGCCAGGGTGCCCCCTAAAAGCTCTGACTTCACTAGTACCCAACCTTCTCTCAGTACTTTGAGGGATTAAGACAAAAATATCACATCATAGGTCTGATGCTGAAACAAGTTTGTTCCTTTAATGAGATAGTTTTTGACAAATTGGATCCACTATCTCCTGTTAAAATGGAAATACATATTTGGAGTGGTGGTAGGACAGGTAGACAAGTAACAAGCCTGAGCGGCCATCAGCACATTAGTATGAATTAATTTAAGAACAAAGAAAAACTTCCTGGGAGGATATGATCTATAATGGGATGGTTGTGGGGGGAGTTTGTGGTGGTGGTAATGGGTTACTTTAATTTTGAATGTGTGTGTTGCAGGGAAGGAAAAAGTTTGGTGGAGAGTTCAGAGCCAAAGCCATGCTGAGTGACAGGTGGAAGACAGTCTGATGGATCATAGTCACTGTTCTTAAAGAATAAGTAATTCAGGCTTGCATGAGACAAGATGAACCACTGACATCCTAATTTCTCAGAGTAGTCATCAGAAATGGAAAGAAGAGCCAAGATTTATTGGAGAGTATAGTCATACAGAAGGGGTTCATGAAGGTGAGGGACCCTTTCACCTCCCCACTGGGCAGAAAGCACTTGCCAGAAGAAAGGGTTGCAAAAGAAGGTTGAACTCAGCAAGAAAAGTGCCTTGGGTCAGTCTCTGTACTGCTAAGTAGGGCCTACCACCCTGGCCTGCCAATCCCTACATAGGCCCTGTCTTCAGTAAACACTAGAGTTCACTTACCTTCCATTCCAAGAACCAATCTGACATCTGCTGTATTAGTCTGTTTTCACACTGCTGATAAAGACATACCCGAGACTGGCTAATTTACAAAAGAAAGAGGTTTAATGGACTTACAGTTCCACATGGCTTGGGAGGCCTCACAATCATGGCGGAAGGCAAGGAGGAGCAAGTCACATCTTACATGGATGGCAGCAGGCACAGAGACGGCTTGTGCAGGGAAACTCCTGTTTTTAAAACCATCAGATCTCATAAGACTTATTCACTATCACGAGAACAGCATGGGAAAGACCTGCCCTCATGATTCAATTATCTCCCACCAGGTCCCTCCCACAACATGTGGGAATTCAAGATGAGATTTGGGTGGGAACACAGCCAAACCACATCATCTGCTGTGCCTCATCCCACAGATAGCAGAGCTTCCTAATCTATCAAGAGTTCAGCATTTAGTGAGTGGTCACGATCTTACCCTTCGTTTAACCAACTAACCACCACCAACCAACCACCACCATCAGAGGTGGGCCTAAGGAGGGCCTTGGGGTCTCTGGGAAGTGGGCCATGCCCAGTCTACATCCCAGTGTGCTATGGCTCCTGACACCCTGGGCAGGGGCTCTCCCCTGCACACACCAAAGGAATGACTGGGCTTAAAAAATGTGCCAACTTTCTTATAAATCAGTCTCTTCAGATTCTACAATTCACCGAGCCATAAAACCTCAGAGCTTCAAAGATCTTTAGAAAATATCAAGGCCAATGTTCCCAGGAAGCCTCAATGCTGCCATTTTACAAAGGAAGAAACTGAAGTGCAGAGAGATTAAGGGGCTTGTCCAAGTCACACAGCTACTTAGTGGCAGATCTGTAACTAGAAAGGTTTCAATTCACACTCAATGTTCTTTCCTCTAGAATCTAACCTCTGCCCCCTTGTTATTTTTGGCATGAGAGAGAAGGATTATATTTATGTCTCTAGAAAACCTGTGCTTTTGGATTGAATTCTGATTTTCTCTTCTCAAGTCTCATTGAGAACCACATGAAAAAACTTCTCTGCTGGATTTGAGTTAAAAAAAAAAAGAATCTGAAGAAAAAAATAGCAACTCTGGTATCCTAATGAGATAATGAATGCACAAGTACTTTGAAAGAGGTACAGCACTTCAGTGCTTTTCAGATATGAGGTTTTATCATGCTCTTGAAAGAAATGCATAGGCTTTACTGACATGGGGGCTGGGGCTGGGGCTGGGGCCCTGGCAGAAATGGGGAAGCACAGGCTGTGGCAACGGGGGTTTCTCCAGAAGGCTGACTCATTTCTTGGCTGTCCCAAGCTTAGAGAGCCAGATTTCTTAGGGTTGTTTGCCACCTTAGTAAGGAACTGGTGGAGGGTTTTTTTCTGGAGTTAAGCACTGCAGGAAGAGCTGCCCACAGTATGGGGGTGGGTCATCTGCTTCTGGACTGCCCAGGCCAACTGTGGTTACCCCAGTTAACTGTGGTGAGCTGTCCACATAACCAGCCTTCTGGATCTGCCTTTCAAGGAGTCCCGCTGTGCTTCTCCCTGCTGAGGCCGCTGAAAGGGCGTAGGCAATTGCTAGCGGTGAAGAAAAAGTCTGTAGCTAAGCTATAAAAACAGGCGTCCTGAATCTGGCTACATCCTGGTGATCTTGCATATAGGATGAATCCTAAGAAAAGGTGAGTCTTGTTAATGTGCACAGCACACAAGCCAGTGGGATGGCGTGCCAGTCAGTAGATTTTCAGTTTCAAGATAACTGAAAATCCATTTTTATCTGACTTAGACAAAACGAAACAAAACACCAAACCAACAAACAACAACCACACAATTTCACTGATTCACGTAACTGAAAAGTCCAAGGTTAGGGCTTGTTTCAGGCACCACTGATCTTGTGGCTCAAACTATGTCACTGGGACTTGGTTTAACCCTGTCTCAGCTCTACCTTTCCTCAGTGTTACCTTCTCTCTCAGGAGCCCTGGGGTAGCCCCCAGTGGGTGCAGGTCATCTGTAATCCCAGGGGGTCCCAGCAAAAGACAGAGGGAATCTCTTTCAGTAATGGTTCTCCTCCCCAACTAAATTAGAGGCTTCATTCTGACTGGACCAAGTTAGAGCACATAACCATCCCTGGGCTCTGATTGGCCAGAACAGAGTCCAGCGCTCCACCTGCCAGGTGGAAGGGTAGATCTCTCCCATGCTCACTGAGCCTGAGACAGGAGGTGGGGTGGCTTCCCAAAGGAAATCTAGCATGCTGATACCAGAATGGGGAATAGGTGCTAGGCTTGGAAAAATAACAGACAAACATTCAGTGCTACCCATTTAAGCATTTGAAATAATTTCCCTTCAAAATCAGAGTGGTCAAGTCTCAGACACGTGAGATTCTGTCTCAGATTTCTGGTGGCTTGAATGGAGGGTGTACAGAATCATGTCTTGATAAATGTTTAACTTCTAAGGTTTGAAGTTCAGATATTGGTCTGGGTATCCCTCCCAGAAATATTTGCATTTTCTGCATTTTCTTTTTAATATTTTATTTTATTTTTATTTTATTTATTTATTTATTTTTGAGACAGTGTCTCAGCCACCCAGGCTGGAGTGCAGTAGTGCGATCTTGGCTCACTGCAACCTCCGCCTCCTGGGTTCAAGCGATTCTTGTGCTTCAGCCTTTGGAGTAGCTGGGACTACAGGTGTAAGCCACCACACCTGGCTAGTTTTTGTATTTTCAGTAGAGACAGGGTTTTACCATGTTGCCCAGGCTGGTCTCAAACTCCTGGCCTCAAGTGATCCACCTGCCTCAGCCTCCCAAAGTGCTGGGATTACAGGCGTGAGCCACTCACTGCACCTAGCCTATATTTGAATTTTAAAAAGTGATTCCACACCTTAACCTAACCATAATGGGAATTGGATTAGAGAAGAGTGGGAATTTCAGACAAGCTGGTGAGGGTAAGAAGGGAAGAGAAACGTTATGGAACTTCTCACATAAAAAGTGCACAGTGGCCTACCCCTATATGGATGTGAGACTGCTCCTGATAGGAAATATCCCCAAACCCCTTGTTTGCAGTCCATGGCCCCAGTCTCAACTCCACCAAATCATGATGCTTCCCCTGAGATCATGATTGTGTTGCCCAGTTTCCTCTCTGACCAGACCTGATTCTACAGACAAAAGCCAACCTCCTCACTTCGATTCCCTTGGATCCTTTCCTCCTCTTTGCATCTACAGCCACTCTTCTAACTTCTTACTCCTGTTGCAATTCCAGATATTCCAGAGACAGGACATCTCCAAGGCACTCCAGGGACCCAGATAACAAACCTTATTTGTTTCCCACCTCACACAATCTGAACTCTTCTGCCTGCCCTTTGAAACCCTTCACAATCACCTCCAACCTTATTTCTTGCTCCTCATCAATACAGCCTGTTCTGGCTGGCACAGCCTCACCTCTTACCTTTGCCACGATGCTACTCCTGCTGCGTCACTCAGTTCTGCATGGTGAGTCTCCTCCATCCACTGTGATCTGGAACCACGTCATTGTCAGTGGAGGTTGAATACAACCAGAATTTTTTATGGGATTCGAACAGACCTGTCCCTGATAATGACGTGCCCCTAATTTCCGTTCTTTACTGACTACTCATTGGCTGTATCACTCTAGTTCCACGAATGATCTCTATCTCCCTCCATGCATGCCTACTAGGTCCAGGGAAGTAATATAGTGTTTTTAACTAGGAGTGGTAAAGATGATGGCTAATTGGAGAGAGTAAGCTCAAGCTAAAAGCATTCAAATTCAATTTTTTTTTTCTGAGACAAGGTCTAGCTCTCTTGCCCAGGCTGGAGTACAGTGGCATGATCACAGCTCACTGCAGCTTCAAACTCCTGGACTCAAATGATTCTCCCACGCCAGCCTCCCGAGTAGCTGGGACTACAGGTGCTCACCACCATGCCCAGCTAATTTTTTTAAAAAAATGTTTGTGGAGACAGATGTCTTTCTATGTTGTTCAGGCTGGTCTTGAACTCCTGGGCTCAAGTGATTCTCCCATCTTGGCCTCCCAAAATGCTGGGATTACAGACATGAGCCACTGTGCCCAGCTCAAATTTAAAATTTTTAAGACATTATTGGACAAAGAAAATTCACCTGTCCATCCAAATAATGTAATGTACAATAAATCTGCAACCACTGCTTAAGCTTGTCTTGAAGTTTTTCTGTTTTGCAGGACTTTTCCTGGGCAGTACATTTCCTTCTCTTCTAGTGGAGTTAGAATTTATTGCTTACAATTCTTTCAGAAATGACAGTAATTAGAAATGGATTCTGAGGAGGGGGATTTGTGCAAAATATGAGTATCATTTCTTTACCATTTTTCTTTAGCAATGTATTCTGTAATCATAAATGAGCTACATGAAGATTTGAGCACAGCCTGGAAATATTGCATGTTTAATATCAGCCTCCTTTCCCTTCTTCAGAATTAAACTCTGGATCCTTCCTAGACTTGGCCAGTTCCAAGTCACTACTTCTTCAGATACACTCCTGCTGTAAGAGGCAGTAAAGTTCAGTGGTTATGATCACAGACCTAGAGCTGGTCTATCTGGGTTTAAAGCCAGACTCTATAGCTTCCTGGATGTGGCTGTCTGTTTAACCTTGGGCAAGCTAGGTGACCTCTGTTTGCCTCAGTTTCCTCATTTGTGAAGTGCGGATAATAATAGTACCTACCTCATATCATCGTTTTAAGGATTAAATGAATTAACACATTCAAAATATAAGAAGTTTGAAAGGCTCTTGGACTCCGGCTGCGGCGTCAGCCTCCCTCGGGCCTCGGCAGCGGCGGCGGCTCGCTCGCCTCAGCCCCGGCGCCCCTCGGCTACCCTCGGCCCAGGCCCGCAGCGTCGCCCGCCCTCGGCCGCCCAGACGCCGGCCTGGGCCGCGGTCGCAGCCCCGGGCTCGCGTAGGCACCGACCGCTCCCTGCCCGCTCCCTACGGGCCCCGGCTTGAGGCGCCGCCGCCGCCGGCCCGCGGAGCCCCGATGTTGGCCCGGAGGAAGCCGGTGCTGCCGGCGCTCACCATCAACTCTACCATCGCCGAGGGCCCGTCCCCAGCCAGCGAGGGCGCCTGCGAGGCAAACCTGGTGGACCTGCAGAAGAAGCTGGAGGAGCTGGAACTTGACAAGCAGCAGAAGCGGCCTGAAGCCTTTCTCACCCAGAAAGCCAAGGTCGGCGAACTCAAAGATGATGACTTCGAAAGGATCTCAGAGCTGGGCGCGGGCAACGGCGGGGTGGTCACCAAAGTCCAGCACAGACCCTCGGGCCTCATCACGGCCAGGAAGTTGATATGCCTTGAGATCAAGCCGGCCATCCGGAACCAGATCATCCGCGAGCAACAGGTCCTGCACGAGGGCAACTCGCCGTACATCGTGGGCTTCTACGGGGCCTTCTGCAGTGACGGGGAGATCAGCATCTGCATGGAGCACATGGATGGCGGCTCCCTGGACCAGGTGCTGAAAGAGGCCAAGAGGATTCCCGAGGAGATCCTGGGGAAAGTCAGCATTGCTGTTCTCCGGGGCTTGGCGTACCTCCGAGAGAAGCACCAGAACATGCACCGAGATGTGAAGCCCTCCAACATCCTCGTGAACTCTAGAGGGTAGATCAAGCTGTGTGACTTCGGGGTGAGCGGCCAGCTCATCGACTCCATGGCCAACTCCTTCGTGGGCACGCGCTCCTACATGGCTCCGGAGCGGTTGCAGGGCACACATTACTTGGTGCAGTCGGACATCGGGAGCATGGGCCTGTCCCTGGTGGAGCTGGCCATCAGAAGGTACCCCATCCCCCCGCCCGACGCCAAGGAGCTGGAGGCCATCTTTGGCCCGCCCGTGGTCGACAGGGAAGAAGGAGAGCCTCACAGCATCTCGCCTCGGCCAAGGCCCCCAGGGCGCCCCATCAGCGGTCACGGGGTGGACAGCCGGCCCGCCATGGCCATCTTTGAACTGCTGGACTATATTGTGAACGAGCCGCCTCCTAAGCTGCCCAACGGTGTGTTCACCCCCGACTTCCAGGAGTTTGTCAATAAATGCCTCATCAAGAACCCAGCGGAGCGGGCAGACCTGAAGATGCTCACAAACCACGCCTTCATCAAGCGGTCCGAGGTGGAAGAAGTGGATTTTGCCTGCTGATTGTGTAAAACCCTGCGGCTGAACCAGCCCAGCACACCCACACGCACCGCCGTGTAACAGTGGCCGGGCTCCCCGCGTCCCGCTTGTGACCTGCCCACCGTCCCTGTCCACGCCCCGCCCTTCCAGCTGAGTACAGGCTGGCGCCTCCACCCACCCTCCTGCCTCACCCCTGCGGAGAGCACCGTGGCGGGGCGACAACTGCGCACGCAGCAACGGGGGTCTCCTCTCCTGCCCTTACCTGCCGGCGTGCCTCTGGGGACGGGCGACGCTGCTATGTGTGGTCTCAGAGCCTCTGCTTCCTTAGGTTACAAAACAAAACAGGGAGAGAAAAAGCAAAAAAAAAAAAAAAAAAAAAGAAGTTTGAAAAGTTGTGAAACATTGGGTGAACTTGTTTTTAAACAGTGTATTAGTCAGCTTTTCAAATAATATGGTCAGTATCTTTTTCTTCAACCCTTGGACAACCCCCTATTTAAGACAATGAGTTCAGGCCGGGTACGGTGGCTCACACCTGTAATCCCAGCACTTTGGGAGGCCAAGGAAGGCCAATTGCTTGAGCCCAGGAGTTGGAGACCACCCCAGGCAACATAGCAAAATCTTGTCTCTACCAAAAGGATAAAAATACAAAATACAAAAAATTAGCCAGGTATGGCAGCCCACACCTGTGGTCCCAGCTACTTGGGAGGCTGAGAGGGGAGAATCACATGAGCCCTGGAGGCTGAGGCTGCAGTGAGCCATGATGGTGCCACTGCACTCCAACCTGGGTGACAGAGTGAAACCCTGTCTCGAAAAAAATAATAAAGCAATGAGTCCAATTTTAATCTTTAAAAAGTATAATAAATACACTAAAAACTGTCCAAAAATTCTGGAAATACAGGAAAAATATATATATTTATTTAATCTGAAGTAAGCTTTTTTTCACATTAACAAATGGATTAATTGCTTCAAATTTAGAGATATTTCACCTGAAAAGATGTCCTGGGGTTAAAAAAGTTGAACATATTGGCCGGATGCGGTGGCTCACACCTATAATCCCAGCACTTTGGGAGGCCGAGCGTGAGTGGATCACCTGAGGTCAGGAGTTCAAGACCAGCCTGGCCAACATGATGAAACGCCGTCTCTACTAAAAATGCAAAAATTAGCCAGGCTTGGTGGTACACGCCTGTAATCCCAGCTACTTGGAAGGCTGAGGCGGGAGAATCGCCTGAAACCTGGAGGCAAAAGTTGCAGTGAGCTGAGATCTCGCCATTGCACTCCAGCCTGGGCGACAATAGCGAAACTCCATCTCAAAAAATAAATTTTTTTAATTGAACATACTATTTGAAAAGCTAAATGACATACAATTTAAAAGTCTGTTTATCCTTTTTCCCAACTTTTCAGATACCCTGTGCTTAGCACTGTGACTGGCACTTAGTAAGCATTGTTGCAAATGTCATTTTCCTATGACTCGTTAAGTCCCTTCACTTTATGGGGAGGGTCCCCTCCTCTGCCTGGACCATTGTCCAGTCTAACGTATCCCACTTTGGAAACTCTTAAAGTAGCATGTCTCCAAAGAGCTGCGTCGGCTAACACTATTCCTCACTGTCCAGTGGGGTGAAGTGATATGTACAGAAATAATGTTTGTCTCAGCTCAGGCTACTCTAGGGTCTCACTGTTGCCCAAGCTGGAGTGCAGCAGAACTATCATAGCTCGCTGCAGCCTCGAATCCTGGGCTCAAGTGATTCCCCCACCTCAGCCTCCTGAGTAACTAGGACTACAGGCACGTGCCACCACATCCAACTAATTTTTTATTTTACTTTTTGCAGAGACAGGGTCTTGCCATGTTACCCAGGCTGGTCTCGAATTCCTGGCCTCAAGTGATCCTCCTGTCTCAACCTCACAAATTGCTGGGATTACAAGCATGAGCCATTGCACTGGCCTCTTCTTATAAAGACACTAATTCTATCATAAGGGCCCTATCCTCATAACCTCATCTAAGCCCAATTTTCTCCCAAAGGCCCATCTCCAAATACTGTCACACTGGGGTTACATATTTGGTGGGAGAGGCGATTCAGCTCGTAGTATATTATATACCTGCCCAAAAAGGCAAGGAAGCAACTTAAAGTGATACTGGAAACCAATGGTCTTATATGATAAATAGCCAGGAAACTTAATGGTACTAGATGCATAAAGACACCAAATGAATGCTTACCACTTATTTTCCCCAATAATTTCTGCATTTTTTTTTTGTTTTTTGTTTTGTTGTTGTTGTTGTTGTCGTTGTTGTTGCTGTGACGGAGTCTTGCTCTGTCATCCAGGCTGGAGTGCAGTGGCACGATCTGCGCTCGCTGCAACCTCCACCTCCCAGGTTCAAGTGATTCTCCTGCCTCAGTCTCCCGAGTAGCTGGGATTACAGGCGCCCGCCACCATGCCCAACTAATTTTTGTATTTTTAATAGAGACGGGGTTTCACCAGGTTGGCCAGGCTGGTCTCGAACTCCTGCCCTCAGGTGATCCACCTCCCTCAGCCTCCCAAAGTGCTGGGATTACAGGTGTGGGCCAGTGCATCTGGCCTGTATTTGTTTTTTGAGTAGCTGGTACATTCACATGGTTTACAGTCAAAAGGGGCAAAAGGATATGCAGTGAAAACTCTCTCCTATGCCTGCTTTCCAGTCATCAGTTTCCTTCCCCAGAGGCTGCAGCCGGGGCTTTTGTCTCCTTCCAGAGATACCCTGTGTACATCCAGGTCCCTTGGAGACATGGGTTTCAGAATCCAGAACGTTTCAGGTTTAGGCAGTAATAAGGTGCATATAATACGTAATCTGCAACACCCCAGGTTGGCCGGTCATCCCAGTTTGTCCCAGACTACCCCAGCTTTAGCACTATCAGACAAACCAGGCTGATTTGACCACTTTTTAGTTTAACCAAGTTTTTGTGAATGACTTCTTTATCTTTGCTGCTTCTTAATATCTATTCAAGATTGTTTTAAGATCACTTTATTCTTCCTTTTCCTTTGGTTTTCAGGCTTGCCCTCTCTCAAACCATCAGGCAAAACATACCCTGATTAATACATCAAATTCAGCATCAAAGTGGACACTTACAACTTTAATGCTCACTACGAATTAACCTCAAAATAGCTACGTAAATAAAAGTAGCAGGATTATCAGAGAATTGTCCAAATAGCAATCACAGAATTCTTTCCCTGTTCTTTAAAAACTCCAGAGATTGGCTGGGCGCAGTGGCTCATGCTTGTAATCCCAGCACTTTGGGTGACTGAGGCCGGTGGATCACCTGAGGTCAGGAGTTCAAGACCAGCCTGGCCAACATGGTGAAACCCCCATTTCTATTAAACATACAAAAATTAGCCGAGTGTCGTGGCGGGCACCTGTAATCCCAGCTACTCAGGAGGCTGAGACAAAAGAATCGCTTGAACTCAGGAGGTGAAGGCTGCAGTGAGCTGAGATCACGCCATGCACTCCAGCCTGGGTGACAAGAGCAAGACTGTCTCAAAAAATATAAATAAATAAAATAAAAAATAAAAACTTCAGACATTGTTCATGATGTTGTTTAGGTCTCTGGAAACATTAAATGTCAGGCTTATTTTTTGTGAAAAATACGTATTTGTATATGTGCATGCATGTGCCCAGAGAAAACTCTGGAAGGCAGTGGCAGTGATTTTTATTTTCTTCCTTTTTTATTGTTTATATATTTTTATAATGAATATGTACTAATTGTACAACAGTTTGAAGTAATTTTTTTTTCTATGTAAAAAGGTGCTAGTATGTTGTTTCCGGAATTATCATGATTCTTTTCAAATTTACATTCTGTCATTATTGGTAAAGCAGAAGTCACTTGTGTTTTGAATCCAAACGATGTAGCTAGGCTTGTGGCTAGATCGCATGCTCCTTAGGTCAGGGCTAAGGCTATGTTGTTTAGTTTCAGTGTATGTGCTGCCGAAGCGAGCACAGGCTGCCTCATTCACGTTTGTACCCCGGCCCTTGGTACAATGCCTGACATGAAATGGGTGCTCACAGCTTGTTTGCTGTGCTGTGTTTGAACACTCCTGTAAGCATAACTTCATTCTGGATTCAAGGATCCAAATTCTTTTCACAGATTAAATCTATTTTCACAGGTTTTTATCCACGATGAGTATCCACACACAGTACCACCGAGAATAGTATTCTATTACAAATACATCACCTTGAAAAGGTAAGTCATAATTCTCCGATAATCAAGGTGACATAAAATCCAAGACTAATCTTAGTCAAAATTGCCAGAGGTAATTTCTACCCCCTGCAAGTGCTATCACAAATACATGAATTTAATAATAGAGGCAATGTAGTCTATGAAACCCAATTACATCTGACCTCTTTCAACAAGAGACAAATTTCATCTTTATTTATTTATTTTTTTTAGACAGAATCTAGCTCTGTCTCCAGGCTGTAGTACAGTGGCACGATCTCTGCTCACTGTAACCTCTGCCTCCCAGATTCAAGCAATTCTCCTACCTCAGCCTCCCAAGTAGCTGGGATTACAGGCCCCTGCTGCCACGCCTGGCTAGTTTTTGTATTTTTAGTAGAGACAGGGTTTCACCACGCTGGCTAGAATGGTCTTGATCTCCTGACCTCATGATCTGCCCACCTCGGCCTCCCAAAGGGCTGGGATTACAGGCATGAGCCACTGCGCCAAGCCAATTTCATCTATTTTTATTTGACAAAATCATATCTGTAATGAACTGATCATACTTGAAATGCAAAATTCAATTATACTTCAATATTTTTATTTCTTTTTCCTGTGTCATTCCACTAAGAGTTTGTGACGGACTCCCCTTGCCTGAAGAATCCTTAATGGTCTTCCCCAGAGGTAGACACTTTGCAAGGGGCTGCGGGTCCCCTTAGGACTCATCACTACTATTTCATTGCTCCTAGACCTATGCGATTTAGCTTATAGCAGGTCCCTCAGAATGAGGTGCAAAGTGTAACCTGTGAAGAGACAAAACACACACTGAAGAATCACATTGTTTTACCAATTTATATCAACCAATTCCCAGACTGAAAACAGTTCACAGATGCAGAACCTCTCGCATATACCAATTTACATCAACCAATTTATATCATTCTGGAGAATATGTGTGGGATTGGGTCCTCAGAGTATGGGATCAGGGTGAAAGAAATACAAAGTGGGGCCAGGCTAAATGGATTGCTATGAGCTCACTAAGCAGAGATTCTGGACTTCATATTGTTAGCTCAAATTGTTAGAAATGGTTCTGATAGTTTGTTTGATTAGTTAACTTGAAGTCTGGACCCAAAGGTGGCTTAGGCTGAATAAAGTTCCCTTGGTATACTGTGGAGAAGAATTTCTCAATCTTAGCATTATTAACTATGAAAGAATCAAAATGGAGCCCCTTATGTTAAAAATCCTGGCAAATAGAGTGGCGAAGTCCATGAAGGGAGGGTTCTCATGAGTGAATGCCTGATGATAAGAATGATTACAAAAAACTGTACAAAACTACAATCTTGCACAAACACCATCTCAACTTTACACAGAAAAATACTTCTGCAAGGATGTACCTCTGCACAGCAACCGACCATCCAGCCTCCCTTGTTATTGATCCATGTAGCTGAGAATAATTATCTCAAAACAATTATGTAATCCTTCTCATTTTTCCTTTAAAAACCTTTATTTTCCTTTACCTCCCTGAATATGCCTCGGTTACTATGGCACGTGTATTCTTGTTGCAATGCCTCTTCCCCAATAAAATCATTTTCTTTTGGAGACTCTCCCTTTCTGTTTGCTATTTAGGTTGACACAACATAAGACTTTGTGGTGGGGGGCTGTCCTGTGCACCGTAGGATGTTTAGCAGCAGTGCTGAGACTAGGGTGAGTTGAGCAAGACAGCTAGCTTTGGGCCCTGGGTACCTCACTCACCTAATCCTGGTCCTGGCTTCATTTAGCAGTAGCCGTGGCTCCTAGATGCTAGGTACCAGTAGCACCCAGCTAGCTGTGACAACCAAAGATGTTTCCAGACATTGCCAAATGTCTCTAGGAGGCAAAAATCACCTTTAGTAGGGAACCACCGCTATAGGGGAAAGTTTCCAAAGTTTTCATAATTACTTGTTTCTATCATGTGTAATATGTTTTATGAAAACTCGCAGTGCAAGGAAAATGCCTGGAATTCTGCCTAGATGTAAATTTATAAGAACGTAATAATGATGACTAGTAAATACATAATTCAAAAATACCATCACTTTGGAAATGATATGCCATGGATTTACTTCAAAATAGTCCTGTGGTGGGGGCAGTAGGTGGGAGTGGTGATGAAATAAGAACGGCTACAAGTCAATGACTGTTGTAGCTGGGGGTTGGGTTCACGGGCCTTTGTTGTACTATTATTATCTTTACCTCATATGCATTTGATTCCATGACATAAATTTTTTTGTTTGTTTTTGAGATCTAGTCTTGCTGTGTCACCCAGGCTAGAGTGCAGTGGCGCCATCTCAGCTCACTACAACCTCCACCTCCCGGGTTCAGGCGATTCTCCTGCCTCAGCCTCCCAAGTAGCTGGGATTACAGGCATGCACCATCACGCCTGACTAATTTTTGTATTTTTAGTAGAGACGGGGTTTTGTCGTGTTGGCCAGGCTGGTCTTGAACTCCTGACCTCAGGTGATCCACCCACCTCAGCCTCCCAAAGTGCTGGGATTACAGGTGTGAGCCACCACGCCTGGCCTATAAAGTTTTTTAAAAATCATCTTTTCCTACTTAAGCCCATTCTTTTGTTTAAATTACTTGTTTCAGTTGTTTCACGTTGACTCTGCCTCTTATTTCAAGTTCCTCTGATCTTTTATTTTGCTGCCTTATTTAGCATAACTTTTGCTATATGACATACTTAAACAGATGATATAACCATGATGACAAGAACAGACATGCTTAATCTTATCCTCAGGCCTGGTTGGGTGCCAGTCGCCACGGGTAGCCTCATCTTCCACTTCTTTCATAGGCCTTACGCACAGACCACTGGCTGCCTCCCGTTGACCATACGTTTGCAACCCTCTGGATCATCATGCACTTTCCTGTCTTCTCTGTTCAGCAAAATCTTCCTCCTTCCTCTAGCTCAGCTCAAATGCCACTGCTCTCTCTTCTTCAGCACTTCGCTTCCCTTTCATTCCGGCCCACTTCCCTTCTAGCCATGTCAAGTTCTCTTTTCCTCCTGCTCCAAAACAGCTTTGCTCATATTTTCCTTATACTATTTATTGCATCGTATAGTTTGCCATTGTAATAATAAGAATTATCTGGTTGAAAGAAAGAGAAACTAACTTACACTAGATTAACAGGAAGTCTATTAAAAGAATAACAAGGAAACTCTTCAGACTAAACTGCATGTGGCCAGCTGGGCCTGAGGGATTAAACTAGGAGTTAAACACTTTTCTCTCCAAGTCTCTCTCCTCTGTGCTCTTCCCTGGGTAACTGGTTCATTCTCCTGCAGCAAATCAACTATTTCACTCTTGAGTCCCCATGGCAAAAAAACATTGGTGTCCCTCTGCTCCCAAGTGTATCTGTTAGAGGTTTAGCACACAAGGAGTGAGTGAGTATCTCTGTGTTTTGAGAGGGAAGGAATTCATTGGCCCAGTTTAGGTCAGGACTTATCTGCGGGGAATGGATGGTGGGTGGGCAGGATCACATGGTACAAAATAGCCGCCACCTCTATGGATGGGCATGGAGCAGTTATGGGTACACAGGGATATGGTAGACCATCCAAAAGCTTCCATTACAGTTATACACATGTCTAATTCCCCAGTTAGATCGTGAGCTTCTCAAGGGCACTGACAGTGGCTCCTGCATCGTTGTGTGCCTTTGCCAAGAAATACATATTTATTAAATGAAATTATAACCAATTCTGTGGACCTTAACTTACACATTAGGCTCACACAAGCATCTGAAATGATGCATACAGATATTCTGATAGACATTTTAACATATAGTAAACACTTTGTGGGCCGGGCATGGTGGCTCACGCCTGTAATCCCAGCACTTTGGAAGGCTGAGGCAAGCAGATTGCCTGAGGTCAGGAGTTCGAGACCAGAATGGCTAATGTGGTGAAACCCCATCTCTACTAAAAATACAAAAATTAGTCAGGCGTGGTGGCACACGCCTGTAGTCCCAGCTACCAGGGAGGCTGAGGCAGGAGAATCTCTTGAACCCGGGAGGCAGAGGTTGCAGTGAGCCCAGATCGTGCCACTGCACTCCAGCCTGGGCGACAGAGAGAGACTCCGTCTCAAAAAAATAAATAAAATAAAATAAACAATTTGGGGCAGACATTCTAGTTTCCTACTCATATCCTTTCTGCCCTTCTTTCTTAATAGAACCCTACTTTTTTTTCCTTCAGGGGAGTAGTACCTTCAGTTAGCAATATTTACTCACAGGTGGTGATGTGGCCCAGTTCTAGCCAATGAGATATTAGCACAAGTTACTGGTAAAGCATCTGTGAATATTTTGTAAAAGGGACAAATGTGTCTGGCCTGTAACTTTTGCTTATCTCTTTCCCTGCCTGGAATGTGAGTGTGATGTTTGGATGTGCAGCAGCTACCTTGTGACCATGAGAATGAAGCTTGCTCCCTAAGATGGGGTAGCAGAAAAATAGAAGGAGCCTGGCTCCTTGAGGACATTAGTAAGTCTTTGAGTGCAAAGGACCAGCCCTGAACAGTCCATCCCCAGACTCCTTGTTGCCTGAGACAAAAAGCAAATAACAACAAAACAAAACATACTTGTTTAAGCCATGGTTGGTTGTTTTTCTGCTATGTGCAGCTGAATATAGTACTAACAAACTTTAAAAAAAAAAAAAAAGATTGGCCAGGTGCAGTGGCTCACACCTGTAATCCCAGCACTTTGGGAGCCTGAGAGGGTGCCAATTGCTTGAGCCCAGGAAGTCAAGACCAGCCTGGGCAACATGGCAAAACTCCATCTCTACCCCCCAAAAAAAAAATATATATATATATATATATTATATATGTGTTATATATATGGTATATATATATATACATATAGTCAGCTGGGCATGGTGGTGTGTGCCTGTAGTCCCAGCTACTTAGGAGCTGAGGCAGGAGGATTGCTTGAGCCTGGAAGGAGGAGGTTGCAGTGAGCCAAGATTGTGCCACTGCACTCCAGGCAGGGCAACAGAGTGAGACCTGTCTCAAAAAAGCAAAATAAAGCAAAACACAAAAAAAATTTAAACTAGAACTTATTTTCTAATTGTACAAGCCCTATGCTTACCTAAGGAAAGATACTAGATCCTTTAGAGATGTTTTTAAAAAGTATTGTCCATAGATGATCCACATCTGAATTACACAGGCTGCTTGTTAGAGAAGGTAAATTTTCAATGTGCTTGTTTGCTCAACCTAACCTCTCAACTGAGAATCAGAATCACTGGAGCTAGGGCCTGGAAATCTGCTCTTTCAACAAACTCACCAGACAATCCCTGAGTTCAGAAAATCTTAAGAACCACCAATAAATAATTCAAACAAGTTTGAATCATTTACTGGACAGCAAGGTAAATGTAACTAGTTGTTTTTTTTTTCTCTTTAGTTCAACACCAATCCCCACACCTACCAACTTAACTTGATTATCATCAAGAAGGGTCCAAACTCTTTTTGAAGAGGAAACAAACTGTCAAGCTTCAATAAGAGCACACAATTTCCTGTGAGGTTGAAGCAAATGTTCTGCTTTCTTTATTAAGTTTATTTTAACTAAACTTGCTAGGTTCCTCTAAATGTGTCATACTATCCCTACCCCCTTCCTTTTTTGAGCACTGCCAATCACAGTCCCATTTCACATATGCAATTGTTCTCAGTGTCATATTCTAATTGTCTAATATATTTGAAGTAAACACAATCCGATATACTTCTGATTTAATATTCCCTTAGTTTAGGCTCTCGAGTTATTAATTCTTTTTAGACTCAGAATACTCTTATCTCATTTTGTCTTTCTTATTGAACTAAAAGTTATTCTCATATGAAAAAAACGTAAGTAGAAACAATTTTTAAAACCCCAAATCTTGAATTTGAATATGATCAGAGGTCGTTTATTAAGTAACACCGGAGGCAAATGACCAATATTAGACTCCCTAAACTATCGTGACCCCTATCTTTTGGAGTCTTATTTCTCAAAACACCACAAAGCTTTTTCTCCTCTCTAGTCATTATGCCATCCTGAACTCATTCCCAACTGCTCATCTTTGCTCAGGCTATGTCCCCACCTAGGGAAGCCAAGCCTCACCTCCTCTTCAATTACTGCAACCCATCCTGCTAGTTCTCTTCTCTAAATTCTTATTCTAGTCACCATCATTACCAGCTAATTTTTTAAATCGTCCCAAAGGAGATTTTGACATGTCAGTCTCCAACTAAAAATCCTTCAATAGCACCATGTTTTCTTTTTTTTTTTTCTTTTCTTTTCTTTTAAAATAGAGTCTTGCTCTGTAGCCCAGGCTGGAGTGCAGTGGCTCGATCTTGGCTCACTGCAACCTCCACCTCCCGGGTACAAGTGATTCTCCTGCCTCAGCCTCCCAAGTAGCTGAGACTACAGGCACACCATCACACCCGGCTAGATTTGGATTTTTAGTAGAGACGGGATTTCGCCATGTTGGTCTGGCTGGTCTTGAACTCCTGACCTCAGGTGATCCACCTGCCTTAGCCTCCCAAGGTGCTAGGATTACAGGCATGAGCCACCGCACCTAGCCGATCACCATGTTTTCAACACTGAATACATCCTGTGTCCCATGCTCTGCTAGGTGCCAGGGGTACACGTACTAATGCAACACGGCCAGAGTCCTACAGGCATTATGGACTGATGGGTTATTATCACTGGGGCTCACTAGAAATCTCAAGTTGTCTACAGAGTGAACTGGAACTGGAAACAATCCTCAAGGCCCTCCATGATCTGTTTCTAATTTATTTTACTAATTGTATGCCGCCTTATTCTCTCCCCTTTGATGCAAATACTTGGGGCTATTTGCCACTAGCCAAACACACCTGCCCACTTTCTGTCTCTCTGAATTTGCTCACTTTGATCTCTGCTCCTGAAGTGACCTCACTTCTCTACCCATGTCGATTCTGACATATCCTTGAGGATTCAGATTTCAAATGCCACCTTCTTCATGAAACATTATATTGCTTATGAAGTTCTAATTACGTCACGTTTCTCAAAAAGAACCCCACATAATACCAAATGCAATGACTAGTTCTTGATTAAATCCTGGTTTGAACAAACCAGCTGTAAGATATTCTGGGGTCAATTGGGGAAATTTAAGTATGAACTGGGCACAAAATTGTATTAGGAAATTATTGTTAAACTTATCAGAAATGAGAACGTTATCATAGTTATATAAAAAGTCATTATTTTTAGATAGGAAAATGAAATTAATGGGTTAAATGACATGATAACTCAAAAATGGAAGAAGGAAAGATGAGAAAATAGGAAAATTTGGTAATGGGAATACTGTAGATGTTTCTGGATTATTCTTTCTACTTTCCTGTGCATTTGAAAATATTTCTAACCAAAAGAGAAAACAAGAACTCCAAAAATTTTTCTTGCCAATAAAAATAAAACATATTCAAAAAAAATAAAATAAAAATAAAACATATTCACTAAAGAAAATCTGGGGAAAAGGAAAAGTAACACAAATAGAGAGCAATCAATATCCTACCACGCAAAGATAATCATTATTTATATTATGATGCCTTTCCTTCTACACATTTATAAACCAATTCTTTTCTTTATTTATTTTTTATTGACACATAAAAATTATATATATTTGTGGTATACAACATGGTGTTTTAAAATATATAATTCTTTTTATTTTACAAAATTGTGATGGCTCTGGACATACAGTTTTGTACTGATCTCAGATTTTAAAAGGACATATACAAAAGATAGAAAGAAGCACATAAGGCCAGGCTCGATGGCTTATGCCTATAATCCCAGCACTTTGGGAGGCTGATGCGGGCGGATCACGAAGTCAGGAGATCGAGACCATCCTGGCTAACACGGTGAAACCCTGTCTCTACTAAAAATACAAAAACAAAATTAGCCGGGCATGGTGACAGGTACCTGTAGTCCCAGCTACTTGGGAGGCTGAGACAGGAGAATGGCGTGAACCCAGGAGGCGGAGCTTGCAGTGGGCCGAGATTGCGCCACTGCACTCCAGCCTGGGCGACAGAGCAAGACTCCGTCTCAAAAAAAAGAGCAGGCCGGGCGCGGTGGCTCACGCTTGTAATCCCAGCACTTTGGGAGGCCGAGGCGGGTGGATCACGAGGTCAGGAGATCGAGACCACAGTGAAACCCCGTCTCTACTAAAAAATACAAAAAAAATTAGCCGGGCGTGGTGGCGGGCGCCTGTAGTCCCAGCTACTCGGAGAGGCTGAGGCAGGAGAATGGCGTGAACCCGGGAGGCGGAGCTTGCAGTGAGCCGAGATCGGGCCACTGCACTCCAGCCTGGGTGATAGAGCAAGACTCCGTCTCAAAAAAAAAAAAAAAAAAAAAAAAAAAAAAAAAAAAAAGCACATACATAAAAGAGAATGCTGCATTTTGTAGATATGTTATATGTCAATAAAAAGTTAAAATACAAAAAAAAAAGAAGGAAAACTTGCTAAACAGAGAGAATGGTGCAGACAAACCCTCCAATCCTTCCAGAGTTACACACCAGCAGTTAGTTCTCTAATAATCCTAGATCCCACAGGTGGGCTTTTCGACGGTGCATTTCAAATGGTGCAGCCCAGAATCACTTGCCTCTTTGCAGTTTCCAGCATTTGTAGTTCTCACCGTGGGCTCTCCAGGCTACTACATGCTTTTCTTTTTTTTTCCTTTTTTTTTGAGACAGAGTCTTGCTCTGTTGCCCAGGCTGGAGCACAGTGGCCTGATCTCGGCTCACTGCAACCTCCACCTCCCAGGGTCAAGCGATTCTCCTGCCTCAGCCTCCTGAATAGCTGGGATTACAGGTGCACACCACCACGCCCAGCTAATTTTTGTATTTTTAGTAGAGACAGGATTTCACCACGTTGGTCAGGTTGGTCTCGAACTCCTGACCTCGTGATCCACCCACCTCAGCCTCCCAAAGTGCTGGGATTACAGGTGTGAGCCACCAAGCCCGGCCTACATGCTTTTTGAAGGAAATCACCAGCCTGGCCAACTGGGATCCCCACAGTCATCAGCCATGCCACTGGGCCATCACTACTGCTGACCCGTCTTGCCTGGAGTCTCCTGCCTTGCTCTACCCAGAACTCCCCTTTCCTAAAGCTCCTCGTCTACACCGTGTCACCGCTTCTCTCTTCACATACCTTCTTGTCAATGTTAGCTCCAGCAACATGACCCTCTTTCTTTACAGAGATATCATTCAAATATTTTAATTATTTTCATAATCATATGTAATAATATTAAATATATTTTAAGTTAAAAATTGCTACACATCCCGTCACAACAACACAGCTGATTTTACTTTTATATTTTTTCATCTCTGTTGAAATTTGCCCATATTTCTTACTGTGAATATGTTTATATCGTTAAAATCTTACATACTATTACATAAGTTTTTTGGGTTCCATTTTTTTTGTTTGTTTGTTTTCTTTTGTTTTGTTTTTTGTGTTTTTGGAGACAGAATTTCTGTCACCCAGGCAGGAGTGCAGTGGTGCAATCTTGGCTCCCTGCAACCTCCACCTCCTGGGTTCAAGCAGTCTTGTGCCTCGGCCTCCCAAGTAGTTGGGATTACAGGTGCACGCCACCACGCCCAGCTAATTTTTGTATTTTTAGTAGAGCTAGAGGTCTGCCATGTTGGCCAGGCTGGTCTCAAACTCCTGGCCTCAAGTCAGCCGCCCACCTTGGCCTCCCAAAGTGCTGGGATTACAGGCATGAGCCACCACACCCGCTTTGAATTCCATTTTAAATGGCCACATTATATATTCCAAAGAACTGAATACCTTTTCCAAGGACTCTAAATAAGTTGAAACTATTCACTGATTGTCAGATACTCTGTATACTTTATTCTACAACCTGATTTTTGCACCTCATATGTCATGGACCTTTTTGCAAGTCAGTACATATATTTTCTATGTTATTTTAAATGGCTGCATAGCATTCTATAGTAAAGATATATTTTTTCAATTTTTAAATTCTTTTTGACCTTTCAATTTGTGTAATTTTTTCATTTTGAATCATTAATAAACTTTATGCTGAAAAAAAAAACAGAATAAAATGGCACACAGTGAAAAGTCTCTCTCCTCTCTTTTCAGTTCTCATCACCATCCCAGTATGTAACCTCCTTTCTTACTTGATGTCTTACGTTTCCTTCCAGAGTTTATTTAGGCAGAGGGAAGCAAATATAAATGTTATTCCTTATTTTTGTTTTCTCTCTTTCTCTTTAACCAGAATGTAATATATTGTATCCACTGTCCCTCATGTTGCTTCTTTTTTTTTTTTTGAGACGAAGTCTTGCTCTGCCACCCAGGCTGGAGTGCAGTGGTGCAATCTCGGCTCACTGCAACTTTCGCCTCCCAGGTTCACGCCATTCTCCTGCCTCAGCCTCTGAAGTAGCTGGGGACTACAGATGCCCGCCACCATGCCCGGCTAATTTTTTTGTATTTTTAGTAGAGACGGGGTTTCACCGTGTTAGCCAGGATAGTCTCGATCTCCTGACCTCGTGATCTGGCCGCCTTGGCCTCCCAAAGTGCTGGGATTACAGGCGTGAGCCACCGCGCCCGGCCTCGTTTTGCTTTTTAAACGTAATGAGTTAACTTGGAGATCGTTCCAACTCAGTACAGAGAGAGTTTCCTAATTCTTTGTTCTATAGCTGCATGGCTTCCTACTTTGTGGTGTGGTCCATGACTTCCACATGAGAGAAATTGTGGTCATCACTTTGAATCCTAATCCTGTCTCTACCTGTTAGTTCCAAAACCTCATTCCCGCCATTATCCACCTTAATCCCTCTTGACTGTTTTGTTTTGTTCTGTTTTTTTCCTACAAACATATTAGGTCTCTTATATGCCAACAGAGAACTTTCCCTTCACTCTGAAGTCCCTTAAGGCTCCCATAACCTTCAAAGCCAGATAGAGATGTCCACAGTTTCGTTCACAGCTTCCATTTCACCACCCATTCCTTCCTTGACACTGTGATCTTCCTTCTTCTTCCTGTCTCAGTTAAAAATGATCTCTTGGCCGGGCACAGTGGTTCATGCCTGTAATCCCAGCACTTTGGGAGGCCCATGCGGGTGGATCACCTAAGGTCAGGAGTTCAGACCATCCTGGCCAGCATGGTAAGATCCCGTCTCTACTAAAAATACAAAAACTATCCAGGCTTGGTGGCAGGCACCTGTAATCCCAGCTACTTGGGAGACTGAGGCAGGAGAATCGCTTGAACCAGGGAGGCGAAGGTTGCAGTGAGCTGAGATCAGGCCACTGTGCTCCGGCCTGGGCGACAGAGTGAGACTCCATCTCAGAAAAATAAAACTGATTTCTGGAAGATCATCTAATAGAAACATTCAGCATCTTGGTCTATTTCTCTATCCTCCCCGCTCTAACATCTGCAAATGGGCACCTACCCATTCACTCATTAACCTCTTGTAAAATGACTTCTGCCCACCCTACCTGCTTCATACTAAAACTGATCTCCAGTGTCACTTAACCTGTTAACGGCCAGTAATCTCCCAGTAACCTGGCTGTGACTGCCTTCTTTAACCTCCACTCGGTGCTCCTGTTATGCCTGCTTGTCACCACAGCCTAGCCCTAGAGATTCTATCTTGCCAGTGCCTTCCCTTCTATCCTCTCCTAACCATCTATTATTCTGTCTATTACTCCTAAATAAGTTCCGATTTCTGATTATCTGGATGATGAGCAGCATGCTTCTAACAAATCTTTCTCTCTCCAGCCTCTTTCCCACTCCAACTGAAAACCGTGGGTTTTCCATCATCCCTTTCTCCAAAACTCTTATTTCCAAGTCAATTAAGCACTAACTCCCCAATCTGATATTCAATTATTTCCGCAACTTTAACACAATTCCACATGTAACGGCATCGGTCAGCATTATGTCCCACTGCTATTCCAAGCATACCCTGTGCTCCAGCCACAGCGGTCTCCTTATTTTGCACGAAACACATGGCATGCTTCTGCACCTCCAGGCTTTGGTTCACCTTTTTTTTTTAATCCACCTGGATTATGTTTCCCCTCCGTCTCTACTATTCTAAATCCCATCCTCCCCTAATTTCACTTGCCACGCTATCTTCACTAACCTTCTACCAAACGTATTATAATTATTTGTGCAGTTATCATATTTCTACACCGGATTCTAAATTCTGCTAAAACGAAATACTGTAATGCCTTTGATGAGCCTTCCATGTGCCAGCCATGTGCTAAGTGAGCTACATGCATTATCTCATTTAATCCTCAAATCAACATCTAGGTCAGGACTCTCCCATTTAACATTAAACAAACTGAGGCTCTGAGAGATTAAGTAGCTTGCAGCTTTCACGCAGCTAATTATGGTGGAATCAATCCCTCCCCGAGGTTCACGCTTGGATTACTTAGGGTAGCCAGCATAATATATTCCCCAGCTACACTGCACTCAACCTGTGTGTGCCGGATCAGCATGTTGAAAACGGTGTCTGCAAGTAGACCAAGGGAAGAGGGGCTGCGGGGGCGGGAATTGAGACAGCAATGAATTAGGATGGCGGGATTGGCGGTGATGTTTCCAAATTTCCACTGTTGGGTTGTAGAGCTTCTGAAATAAGCATTTAAAATGTATAGCTTCTAAACAGGATTGCATCTACTCTTGGTCTAATTGCTATGTGTAGGTTAGTTTTGTCTCCCTGATTTTATTGTCATTCCCCAGGGATTGTTTCTGTTCTCCCGTGTTCCCAGAGCTTTCGGCGCATTGCTCAACACACGGTGTGCGTACTTGTTGATTTTAATGTATGTGTGTTTGCATATGTGCACAGCAACTGGGCGGAGGACGCGGGTGTGGGATGCACTGTGCATTCCTTCTCGTCATTCTTGTTCCTTTGAACAGCTGCAGCCTGGATGCTTTCTCTTAGGGGTAGGGGAGAGGCAGAACCGCTGACCCTTTAACAAGTTATCCCTCTCAAAACAGGTGTCTCCCCCGACTCTCGGTGGAGAGGGAGGGCTGGATACTTAGTGACATCAGCCACGAGCCAATGGAAAGTCGGGCTCCAGCCGTCGCGCCAATGAGGGGCCGGGGGCGGGCCGGGTTTCCTGGGCGCCGGGCTGGCCGGGCTGGTCCTGCGGCCGCGGCTGAGTCTCGGCCGCTCGCGCTGCCCGCAGCGGCTCCAGCAGCTCCAGGCGCCGTTCCCCGGCCCGCGCCGGTCCTGGCCCCCCTGCTCGGGGTTCTCCCGCCGCAGCGCAGGCTCCCCCGCCGGCTGGGCTCCTGCGCGGCGCGGCGCGGCGCGGCTCGGCTCATGCCCCCGGGCGCGGGGCACACAGGCCGGCCGGCAGCCGCTGGGAAATAGGCCCCCGGGGGCGGCGGCGGCGGCGGGGCCATGGCGCGGAGACCCCGGGCGCCGGCCGCCTCCGGGGAGGAGTTCTCCTTCGTCAGCCCGCTGGTGAAATACCTGCTCTTCTTCTTCAACATGCTCTTCTGGGTGAGTCTCGGGGTCGAGGGCACCTGGGCGGCGGGGTCTCCCCGCGGGGTGGAAGGGTGGCCCGGGGTGCCCCACGCGCGGGAGCCGCACTGCCGAGTTTTCTTGGCTGACGGCACTTTGGGGGAATTTATCCTGGGGAGGGACACCCCGGGGACGCCGCGTCTGCAGGGGGCGTTGTAGGGAGGAGGGTATGCCAGGGAATCAGTAAAGACTGATGGGTATTCTCGGGGCGTCTGAGGAGGGTCTGTGTTAGGCTAGAAATGTGGGTTTGAGGGAGCCTGTTGGCCCAAGGCAGACCCACTGACACATTCATGATGGGGGTCGGGGGTGGCGGGTGACTTTCAGGCCTGGGGTCCTGGAGGCCCAGCTGGCAAAGAAAGAAGAGGAAGGCAAAACCCAAACCTCTCTCTCCACCACTTCAGAGAGGATGGGTTACGGGCATCATCTCTTCCTTTTGCAGGCCTCATCTACCCCCACCTACACCCCCCCCAAAGCCTGGGAAGAATGGCCTCCAGGCGCAGATGTCTTTCCCATCCCAGCACTGCCCCAAACTTTGCCCCCTTCCTGCCACTCTTCTCAGGACCAGACTTCACCCCTGGAGCCTGACAATCACCAGTGTCTTTAAACAGGACCCCGTGTTGGGCCGGAGGGCCAGGGGTCCTGTCAGAATCTTCTGCCTGGGGTGGAAAAAGTATTGGGCTGGGACTCCGGACACCTGGATTCCCATCCCACTCTGCCATTCATTGTTGACCTGACCGACCTAAGCGTGTATGTTCATGACTGCAGGCCTTGGCTCACTCCCCCACAAATCCAACCCAGTGTGATCATGGGTGGCCGAAAGACTGCTGAAGCTGAGAATTGAGCTGAACCAGATCATGCAATACCAGCTCGACCCTGTTTCCTGGCTAGAGAGTCCTGGAGGTCCTGGGGTGTGAGAACATAGGGACATCCTTCCCCCATTCACCTCCTCTTCTGGCTCCTACCACACCAGAGCTGCTGCTTCTGGAGCCCACCATCCTTGCCCACTTCAGCTGGAGACCTAAAGTTCAGACTTGCAGGAGGGAAGAATTGAGTCTAAAATATGTTTCCTAGGGGAGGGAGCAGAACAGACATCTGAGCCATTTGCTGGAAAGGTTTCACAGGGCCCGTGGGGTGAAGTGCAGACACAAAGCCCATAAGTGCTGGCCTGTTGGGACAAATGAGAGAAATCCCATAGGGTGGTGATGACAGCGCACTCAGCCATCCTACTCCTGGGGAAAATGAAACTTGGGCTCCTATCAAATGCTCAGTTTTAGAACCGGAAAAAAATTTTAGAAGACATCTTGTCCAGCATCTGTGTTTATGTCTATAAAATGTAGAAAACTAAAGCACAGAGATGTTAAATGTTTTGTCCACGGTCTAACAGCTGGTTAGCAAGCTTGGTCTGGTGACCTTTCTACTGAACCACAGTGCCACTGGGGGAAGTCCTCAGCACAGATGGCTGCTGTTATAGCTGGGGTATGGGCAGTATTAGTAGTTAACCAGTCAACCCAAGTTCCCATGGCCTAGGTTCTGCTTCAGCTGGAGGTTAGGGAAAAGCACAAGAAAATCCCTTACCACTCTACCAGTGCTGGGGGAGGTACTAAGAGACTCCCCACCTAGGGGCAAGTATCAGTGAAGTCTCCTCTGTGCTCACTGAGTGTGCCAGGCCAGTGATGTGCCATCCCCGGAGCCAGCACTAGCATTTCAGGGACTTTAGGTCGTCACTCTGACTTCCTTTATCCGCCGAGACTGTCTCCCTTGGAGCCATCGGCACCTCATCCTTGTCTGTGCTCGCCAGTGACAACAGCTGGGTGCATCTGTTACACTTGTGTTCCTGGTCATTTTTTTTTCTCGAGCTTCCCTATCCCCTACCTCCACCCTACCCCCCTTTTGTCGGACAAATGGCTTTGAGAGATCTCAGCCACGAGAGAGTTTGGCTCCACAGACCCATTTACCTTGGTAAAAATGCTTCATTCAAGGTCAGAAGACCTGGGTGGCCAAGCTAGCACCACCCCAAATTAGAATAGAGCCCCTTGTTGGCCCTACAGTAGACATAAAAAATCAGAGGCTCTAGAAATAGCACACTGAAGGACAAGAGGCTCAGCATCTTTTTGGCACCAACTTACTGTGTGACCCTAAGCCAATGTATCTGTCTCTCTGACCTTAAACTTTCTCCTCCAAAGGAGAAACAATTTCTGCCTCAGTGAACTATTTAAGGGTGAATGAATCATTTTGGGGACTGTTTTCTTTCTTCAAGACCTGGAGCTGGATCTAAGGATGAATCTCCCTGTGTCCTGATTGCCCTTCCTAGGGACAGTACTTTTCAGGTGTTATTGAATGTCCCTTCTCCCCCAAACCCAGTGCTGCACAGGTATATTCCATACAAGAACAGCTGGAGAGAAAAGGCTGCTTCCCCAGACTGGGGGGCCATCTTTCTTCCTAGCTCCTCTTCAGGGACTGTTTCCCGTGCTTTCTTTTTTGTAGACCTCCACCATCCTAATCAAATTCTGCTCTTCTGCCCAGGAAGCACCTATGGATGAGATGATGGTCAGCCCATACCCTTTGCAGGCAGAGTGCATGCTCTGGCCAGCTTCTAGAGTTGCCGCGCGACAGTGGTTATTGTGTCTGTGCCTGGAACCCACTAGGAAGGTGTCCGGCATCCTCTGGGCTCTGAATAGTGGTGCTGGTGGTGATGGTGGCTACGTCTGCTGTTGCTCTAGAAGCCTTGACTCTTGGGGCATTTGGAGTCTGACTCAGAAAGCTAATGAATTTTTGGGGACTGGGATCAGTTCCTACTGGTCGTGTTTCAAATCTCACTTCCCCTTTGACCTGGGAGTTCTGATTTTCTTCCCAGAATCGTGTTGCTGGGTTACTGACTGTGGGGATTCCACAGCCTGGAGTAGCTGCTCTAAGATCCTAGATGTTGTATTTAAATCAGTTAGGGTGGCTACAGAGCAGCTGCCTTTCCTCACCTCCCTCTGCAGGACAGCTCCGTGCAGAGATAAGACGTTGGGGTGGTGCCTGCTGTATCAGCTTGGCCATGTGTTGTCAGGAATATTCGGTGCCGCTCACCTCCTTCCTCGCTGGTCCTTTTCCCACTCGGGGCAGCAGTTGGCTGGCTTTTGAGTCAGGCAGAGCCCAGAAGCTCAGACCTCCAGGCCCTGTGTCCCAACCCAGGCTTCCCTAGCAGCCATGCCTCAGGGCTCCCATGGCACCTTCTGTATTCTTCTATTGTCACATCCCTTACCTGTGCTGCAATTGTGTTTATTTTTCCATCTCCCCTTCTAGACTTCGGGCTCTTGAGGGTGGGCACAGCCCTATTCACTTCTGGATCCCCGGTGCCCAGCTGTGTTTGGCATAAATCGGGTGCTTACTGAATGTTTATTGGATGGCGAGTGAGAGAGCAAACCCCACAGGGTAGAGGCATGATGCCCGTCCTCCCTTCCTCGTGGACACTGGCCCGTCAAGATGCAGCTCAACCTGGGGTCTTTGAGCACTCTTGGTGATGAGGTACCCAACTGTGTTCTCCTCTGTGGTGGGTCTGGTGGCCTGGCAACCCTCCACTTAAGCCAGGTCAGAAACATGGCAGCCATCCCCTCCTCAAGCCACACGTACTTACTGTCTACAGCATCTGGATTTTCTCACTTCCACTGCCACATATATGGACCCCTGTCCAGGTCTTCCCTAGGCTGAGCCAAGCCACCAGTGGGGCATCTTCTTCAAGAAATCCACTCTCCCATCCAGGACTGCTGTGTTGGAGTCCTTGGGTGCTCAGAATCACCCAGACCACTCTCAGCACCATTTCTTTTCGTCTGGCTCAAAAACCATGAGGAAGTAACCAGGCATCAAGCCAGGCAAAAACCTCCTCTAAGTGGCAGGGGCCCTTTCTGCCATCCAACACCCTCATCCTATACTTCCAAATACACTAGGAGGCAGAGCCCACCACCTCCCTCCCCCACCACCGCCGTGCTCTCCATAGACTTGACTGGCTTCCATAACTGAAGATAGTCAGATGCTTTTCATAAAAACTACAAAAATTACAAAATATGGGAAATGAACACAAGAACCATCTCCTTTGCTATGCAGGTCGCATGCACACCTTCTTAACTCCCCAGCAGCTTTGTTTGTCTTGTACCAAGTAGAAAACCATAAACTTCAAGCAGCCTTTACAAAGAAAAAAAGAAGGCTGGGCATGGTGGCTCATGCCTGTAATCCCAGCACTTTGGGAGGCCGGGGCAGGTGGATCACCTGAGGTAAGGAGTTTGACACCGGCCTGACCAACATGGTGAAACCCCGTCTCTACTAAAAATGCAAAAACTAGCTGGGTGTGGTGGTGCACACCTGTATTCCCAGCTACTTGGGAGGCTGAGGCAGGAGAATCACCTGAACCCGGGAGGCGGAGATTGCAGTGAGCTGAGATTGCGTCATTGCATTCCAGGCTGGGCAACAAAAGTGAAACTCCATCTCAAAAAAGAGAAAAAAGAAAACATAGAGTGCCTCTCAGATCTTTGTAGGAGGCTAGTGCTGGGCCAGTCCCTCCAGGGCTTTGAGTTTGAATGTTTATTTACTGCGAGCCCTTGCAGATCTGCCTTCCTCTTTCTTAACCTTGGATGAACAAAGCCAGCCGTGGCCTGAGGAAGATGCTAAAGGCTTGGCCCCAGACATTGTTGAGGAAGGAGCCCTGTGGACTCTTCCTCTCCAGGGGGACAGTGTCCCCCAATCCAGAGGGAGAGCGCTGAGAGCCAGCCTCCCATGGACAGCTGCCACCTCAGACACCCATAACAGCAGCGCCACGGACAGCACAGAAAGACCAGTATGTGAAGGTCATGGGCAGGGAGAGAGGTGGCCCTGCTCCGGGGCCACAGGCTGAAAGCTCTTTGGCTTCATCCAGATATAAGGGTAGGGAGGACTGAGAAACCAGAGGTGGAGACCACTGTCTTGCCCACTTCCCTCTAAGCAGGGACAGGGTTTTGATTGCCACATAGGGAACCACTTTACCCTCAGCTGTCTCCACCATCACCTTCAAAAGAGGAGGGAAAGAGATTCTAAGGAGAGGGTGTGGGCCCTGAGACAGTGGGGCTCCACTGCTTCTTGCAGCCCGGACTTTGGACTATGGAAGACAGGCAAGGCTAGGGCTTTCCCTGGAGGCTACGCCTGCGAGTGGCCCCGCTGTGGCAACGCCATGCCTTCCCTTTTCATAGTGCTGTTCCAGAGACTTCCCTCTGAGCCACCTCCTGGGCCCTGCTGGCACCCTGTCCCCGCTGCCAGCTGCAATCTTCCTTCCCCTGATTGAGCCCCAGCCCGTTTGGAGATAATCAGCTGCACCCCCAAGGGAACCACAAGCAGCTGCTTCCCATCTCCCATGATGGCTGAGGTGAATACGCAAAATCCTGGGGGTACTGGGAGGCAGAGATAGGAAGGCAGCCAAGTGGCCAAGCTCATAAGGCTTTGGGGACATCCAGACCTAGGTTCCAGTCCCACTTCAGCCGCTCACAAGCCACGTGAACTGAGGAAAGTTGCTGGAATTCTCTGAACATCAGCTCTATAAAATGGAGATCCTAACGCCCTCTTGGGTTTGTGGTCAGAATTAAATGAGACACTGTTTAGCCCGGCGCCTGGTCCTTAGCACTCAATAAAAAGTACTGCCACTGCTGTCCCTGTAAATGCTCCTAGAGGTCACCTGCTGGGGGTGGGCGTGGAGAGTGAGGCTGAGTGCTCCTCCAGGGAGGAGGAAAGAGAGTGGCAAGCAGACAGGGACTGGCTAGGGAAGGGCCAGCCTTTGCTCAACCCTCTTTGCTCACATTCTCACCATAACAAAGGAAGGCCAAAAACAAAGGAAGAAAATTAAGGAGAAAAGAAGAAAGCTGAGCAGGAGACAATCATTATTGGTAGCTTTATATTTTTTAGTTTATGGAGAAATTTCCTATATATCCCATGAACAGAGCCCCACTGTTGTCTCCTGGGCCTCCCCTAACTCTGCTTCTTAAGGCTTTTCACACCACCTTGGCCTTTTAAAATTTTTATTTACGTATTTATTTGTTAATTTGTTTGTTTGTTTAGACATGGTCTTGCTCTTTAACCCAGGCTGGAGTGCAGTGATGGGATCACAGCTCACTGCAGCCTTGACTGCCCGAGTTCAAGCAATCGTCCCACCCCACCCTGTTGAGTAGCTCGGACTACAGGCATGCATCACCGTGCCCGGCTAATTTTTTTTTTTTTTTTTTTTTTTTTTTTAGAGACTGGGCTCACTATGTTGCCCAGACTGGTCTTCAAATCCTGGCCTCAAACGATCTTCCTCACTTTGTAATCCCCACTCCCAAAGTAGTGGGATTACAGGCATGAGCCACCATGCCTGGCCCTACCTTGATCTTAAATGCAATCCAGTAGAGATGGACTCTGGGAGCTGATTTGCCTGTAATTATTGGCATTTGGGCATAAGAGCCAGGAGAACAACCTTTGTTCAAGACCTCAAGTTGAGGCCCGGCAACCTTTCCTCTCCTATTACTGATGGCCCTGAAGTACTGTCTTATGGGCTAGAATAAGGGTTTTTCCTTTTAAACATCAAATCATGACTATTTTTTCCCAATTTGCAAGAAAAAAAGTCAAGATAAGAAAATTTTCTTCATTTTCTCCTTTCTCCCATGACCATTAGTACCTGCAGCTGCTTATCTGCCTGCAAGTGCTAACAAAAGGCAAACAGAAGAGCACAAGTAGCAACTAACTATTATGAAAAACTAGGAAACAATTTATTTAGAGTATGCCTGCATTGTTTTATGAAACACAGAGACATACACCTAGCAGCCACATCTCTTAGTAAAATTGTTCCTTAGTTCTGTAATAGAAATTAATATGTTTACCTCCTCACATGATACACTGAGATGGACACAGCAGTATCTGTGTAATATTCCTGTCAAATATGTGTAATCTGAATCTGTGAGGAAACAACCAAATAAATCCAAATCGAGGGACATTCTGCAAAACAGTTGGCCAAAACATAAAAAATGTCGATGTTCAAAAAAATGTCAGAACAAGTGTTGGGAAGGATGTGAAGACACTGGAACCCTCACACATGGCTAGTGAGGAAGTAAAAAGGCATAGCCGCCGTGGAAAACAGTTTGGCAGCTCCTTGAAAAAATTAAACATAGAATTACCATATGACTCAGCAATTCCTAGGTATAGAGAACATTGAAAACAGGTATTCAAACAAGACCTTTTACACGAGTGTTCATAGCAATACTATCCACAGCAGCCAACAGGTGGAAACAACACAGATGTCCACCAATGGAGGCATGGAGAAACAATTGTGTTATAGTCACACAACCAAGTTATTATTCAGCAATAAAAGGAAAAGAAGTTGGCAGGGCACGGTGGCTCATGCCTGTAATCTTTTGGAGGCTGAGGCAGGCGGATCACTTGAGATCAGGAGTTCAAGACCAGCCTGGCCAACATAGGGAAATCCTGCCTCTACTAAAACTACAAAAATTAGCTGGGTGTGGTGGCGTGCACCTGTAATCCCAGCTACTCAGGAGGCTGAGGCACAAGAATAGCTTGAACCCGAGAGGCAGAAGTTGCAGTGAGCTGAGATTGCACCACTACACTCCAGCCTGGGTGGCAGAGACTCCATCTCAAAAAACAAACAAACAAACAAACAAACAAACAGGAAAGGAAGTTGTAACACATGCTACAACACAGATGAATCTTGAAAACATTCTGCTAAGTGAGCCAAGTGCGGTGGCTCACGCTTATAATCCTAGCACTTGGGGAGGCCGAGGCGGGTGGATCACCTGAGGTTGGGAGTTCGAGACCACCCTGACCAACATGGAGAAACCCTATCTCTACTAAAAATACAAAATTAGCCTGGTTTGGTGGCACATGCCTGTAATCCCAGCTACTCGGGAGGCTGAGGGAGGAGAATGACTTGAACCCGGGAGGTGGAGGTTGCAGTGAGCTGGCGATTGCACCATTGCACTCCAGCCTGGGCAACAAGGGTGAAACTCCATCTCAAAAAAAAAAGAAAAGAAAAAACATTCTGCTAAGTGAAAAAAGCCAGACACAGAGGGTCACATAGTGTGTGATTCCAATGACAGGAAATGTCCAGAATAGGCAAATCCATAGAGACTGAAAGCAGATTTGTGGTTACCAGGGGCTGGAAGTGGAGGATGGGGTGATGGGGATGGGGAGTGACGGTTTAATGGGTACAAGGTTTCTGTTTGGGGTGATGATAAAGCACTGCACCCTGATGGTGGTGATGGTTGCACAGCCATGTGAATATACTAAAGGCCACTGAACTGTTTACTTTAAAATGTCTAAAATGGTACATTTTGTGTCACATGTATTTTACCATAAATTTTAAAGTCAGTGTCTTAAAGAACAAAAACAAAGGAAGAAAATTAAAGAGAAAAGAATTAAAGCCAAGAGACTGTTCCAGGCTGAAGGAGATTTAATCTCTAAATGCATGGTCCTTGATTGGATCCTGGATAAGAAACAAAAAAAAGGTTACAAAGGACATTTTGGGAGTAATTGGGGAAAGTTACATATGGACTGTAAATTAGGTCACAGTAATAGTGTATTAAAGTTTAAAAAAGAGGTCAGGTGCAGTGGCTCACGTCTGGAATCCCAGCACTTTCGGAGGCCATGGCGGGTGGATCACTTGAGCCCAGGAGTTCAAGACCAGCCTGGGCAATATGGTGAAACCCTGTCTCTACAAAAAAATTTAAAAATTAGCCCAGTCGGTGGCACGTGTCTGTAGTCCCAGCTACTCAGGAGGCTGAGGCAGGAGGATTGCTTGAGCCCAGGAGGTCAAGGCTACAGTGAGCCCTTGATTGTGCCACTGTACTCCAGCCTGGGTGACAAAGCAAGACCCTGCCTCAAAGAAAAAAAAGAAGAATATGACAAAATCTATAATGTACACCAACAGAGCACTGTGACTTCCCAGTGCTCTGTCACTTGAACAATTTTAAGATCCACTACCTTAGCCAAGCATGGTGGCTCATGCCTGTAATCCCAGCACTTTGGGAGACCAATGCGGTAGGATCACCATATGCCAGGAGTTTAAGACCAGCCTGGGCAACCTAGCAAGATCCCATCTATACAAAAAATTTAAAAATCAGGTGAGTGTCGTGGCATGTGCCTGTACTCAGGAGGCTGAGACAGGAGAATCTGTTGAGCCCAAAAGGTTGAGGCTGCAATGAGCTATGATTGTACCACTGCCCTCCAGCCTGGGCAACACAAGAGTGACACCTTGTCTGTTGCGGGGGGGGAAGAAAAAAAGATCCACTGCCTTAAGTTTTGGTGTGATTGATGGGAAACCACCCAGATTAAAGTTTGTAAAACTGTATGCAAGTGAATCCTAGTTTATGAAAATCTGATATTAAAAAATGTATAGGCCGGGTGTGATGGCTCATGCCTATAATCCCAGCACTTTGGGAGGCTGAGGCGGGTGAATCACCTGAGGTCAGGAGTTTGAAACCAGCCTGGCCAACATGATGAAACCCTGTCTCTACTAAAAATACAAAATTAGCCAGGTGTGGTGGCTCATGCCTGTAATCCCAGCTACTTGGGAGGCTGAGGCAGGAGAATCACTTGAACCTGGAAGGTGGAGGTTGCAGTGAGCAGAGATCGTGCTATTGCTGACTCCAGCCTGGGCAACAAGAGTGAAACTCCATCTCAAAAAGTAAAATAAAATAAAAAGTGTAAACTAACAAATTGGGGTGGGGAGAGGTAATAGACTATTTTTTAAGAACAGTTTTACAGAAAAATTGAGAAGATAGTACAGAGATGGACATTTCTCAAAAAACAAAAAATAGAACTACTAGACAATCCAGCAATCCCACTACTGAGTGTTTATCCAAAGAAAAATAAATGAATATATTGAAGACACATCTGCACTCCCATGTTACTGCAGCACTATTCACAATAGCCAAGAAATGGAACCACCTCAAGTGTCCATCTGCAAATGAATGGACACAGAAAATATGGTTCATATACATAATGGGATATTATTCAGCCATAAAAAAGAACGAAGTCCTGTCATTTGCGACTTAGACAGAACTGGAGGTTATTATGTTAAGTGAAATAAGCTGGGCACACAAAGACAAATATTGCATGTTCTCACTCATATTTGAGGGCTAAAAAAGTGAAACTCATAGAGGCAGAGAATAGAATGATAGTTACCAGAGGCTGGGATCCAGGGGCAGGAGGATGTAAAGAGGCTGGTTCATAGGTACAAACGTATGGTTACATAGAAGGAATAAGTTCTAGTGTTCAACAGCACAGTAGGGTGACTATAGTTGACAACAATATATTATATTTTTCAAAATAAATTTAAAATGTTTCTAACACAAAGAAATGATAAATGTTCAAGGTGGTGGATGTTCTAAATACCCTGATTTGATCATTAAACATTGTACACATGTATCAAAATATCATGTGTATCCCATAAATACATACAATTTACATATATCAATTAAAAACATTTTAAGATAATATTGAGAGTTCCTATATATCCCATACTCAGTTTTCCCTGTTATTAACACATTAGTATGATACATTTGTTGTAATTAATAGTATTATCATTATGGTCTACACTTTATTGGGTTTTTTTTTTCATTTTTATTTAATATTCTTCTGTTCCAGAATCCTATTCAGGATGCTACATTACTTTTTTTTTCTTTCTTTTTTTTGAGACAGGGTCTTGCTGTGTTGCCCAGGCTGGAGTGCACAGTCATGGCTCACTGCAGCCTCAACCTCCTGGGGTCAAGCGATCTTCCTCCCACCTTAGCCTCCCAAGTAGCTGGGACTACAGGCGCACACCACCATACCCAGATTGTTTTTATTTTAATTTTTTGTGGAGATGAGGTCTACGTTGCCTAGGCTGGTCTCAAACTCCTGAGCCCAAACCATCCTCCCCACTGGACCTCCCAAAGTTCTGGGATTCCAGGCGTGGTCCACCATGTCCTGCCCTACATTACATTTAGTTGTCTTGTCTCCTTAGGTTCCTCTTGACTGTGACAATTTCCTAGACTTACCTTGTTTTTAATGACCTTGACAGTTTTGGGAAGTGCTGGTCAGGTATTTTGTAGAATGTCCCTTTATTGGAACTTGCCTGCTGTTTTTCTCATCATTATAATACTGGGGTTATGGCTTTTGGGAAGAAGACTAGAGAAGTAAAGTGCCATTGTCATCGCATCACATCATGTCATATCATACAAGTGATTCAGCAACATGATCATTGTTGATGTTGGCCTTGATCGCCTGGATGAAGTAGTGTTTATCAGGTTCCTCTGTAGAGTTAGCCTTTCTCACCATGTTCCACACTGTGCTCTTTGGAAGAAAGTCACTATGCACAGTCTGCACTGAAGGAGTAAGGAGTTAAGCTCTACCTCTTTGAGGATGGAGTACCTACATGAATTATTTGAAATTCTTCTACGTGGGAGATTCGTCTTTTCTCTGCTATTCATTAAGTCACTTACTTATATCAGCATGGGCCCACAGATGTGTATTTTTTATTCTGGGTAATAATTCAATATTTCTTTATTTTGATGCTCAAATTGTTCTAGCCTTGGCCATTGGGAGCTCTTTCAATTGGCTTCTATGTCCCTTTGGGATGCTCACATTGATGAGGATAGTGATGTGGGGAATTCATTTTTGTTTCTTCGTGAGCATTTCCTTTCTTTGGGGCACTACAAGATGCCCTAGGCTCATCTTTTGCCTTTCCTGCCCCCATCCTAGAATCAGCCACTTCTCCAAGGAGCCCAGGGGATGGCTATTTTCATTACAAGGTGATCATTCACCTTTCATAGGGCTAATGGTTCTGGTATGTGCAAATTATTTTATGTAATTTGACCGACAATTTTTCAGGAACATACATTTTGCTAAAAGCTAGACTCAGCCATTTTAAAAGTTGCATCTAGCTCTTGAAAGTTTCCAACCAGGCTTCATTCTAGTCGGAATGTGAAAAGCTATCCAAAGAAGAGAAATGTCTTTATCTCCAACCTCATCGTGAAAGGAGGTCATTCGTGATATTGTGAAGTGCTATAAGGATTTTACAGAAAATTCTAGCATAGTGGAAAGAGTTCCAGAATGAGATTGGGAGGTTGGATTTGGTCCAGATGGTGCACTGCACCCATATGCACTTGGTTAAGTGTTACTTCCACTCTTTTGGCCTCATCTATAAAAAGAGGTGAGTGGCCAAACCCATTTCTAAAGTTCTGTTCACCTCCAGACGTGATGCTATGAACAGCAGCAGCAGCACTAACTTTGGAATGGCAGTAGCTTTGAGGAATCCAGGGTGGGAAGTGGGGGCAGGAATGGGGGTGTGCAAGGTCAAGCTGTGAAATGCAGAATTTGAGAGCTCAGGGGAGAGACATTATTAATGATCATATTAAATATTAATAATAATATTAAAGACTTAATCTTGATTTTAATGTGGCCTGTATCTGTGGCTCTAGATCCCTGGCTGATTATTCTTTAGGCTTGTAGGTTCTCAAGCTTGGCTGCATGTTGAAATAACCTGGAACACATTCAGAAATACTGTTGCCTAGGTCCCAGTGCCAAAGATTCTGATCGACTTGTTTTGGGATGCAGCCTAGGCATTAGCAGTTTTTTAAGCCTGTCCCCCAACAACCCTAAGTCCCAGGCGGTTCTAATGGCAGCCAAAGTTGAGCATGTGCTTTCGGCTATAAACGCTCTTATCCCTCCACCATATAACACATGGATTAAGGGTCCTCAGTGTACCATCTGCATAGCAGCAGATGAATTGGATTTATTTATGTATTAGTTTCCTGTTGCTGCTGTAACGAATGACCACAAACTTAGTGGCTTAAAACAACACACATTAATTTTCTTATATTTCTGGTGGCCAGAAGGCCAAAATGGGTTTCACCGGGCTAAAATCAAACAGGTCTCGCTGGGCTAAAATACAGCAGCACTGCATTCCTTCAGGAAGTGCTAAGAGGGACTCACCTCCTCGCCTGCTCCAGCTTTTAGAGGCAGCCCTCATTCCTCCATCCATGGCACCACAGCAGTCCAGCCACTGCCCCCATCATCATCTCCTTCTCTGACTCTGGCCCTCTTGCCTCCTTCTTAGAAGGTCTTTTATGATTGTATTGAGTCCTCAGGGATAATTTCCCTAGCTCAAATTTCTTAATCACATTTGCAAAGTTCCTTTGGCCATGAAAAGTAACACAATCACAGGTTCCAGGAATTAGGGCATGGACATCTTTGAGGGGACGTTATTGTGTCCACAATAGATAGAGACAGAGCAACTGCTGTAATTACAGGCCCATAAATAGAGTTAACTTACTCTATGATATGTGGTATCTCTTTACTTTGCCCATTTCTTCAACTTTTATTTTAGGTTCAGAGGTACATGTGCAGGTTTGTTATATAGGTAAATTATGTGTCATGGGGTGATATTTCATAACCCAGGTAATAAGCATAAGTAGTTTTCCATCCTCTCCTTCCTCCTACCCTTCATTCTAAAGTACATGTGGCCATAGTACTCAATGTTTAGTTCCCACTTACAAGTGAGAACCCATGGAATTTGGTTTTCTGTTCCTGGATTAATCTGCTTAGGATAATGGCCTCCAGCTGTATCCATGTTGCTGCAAAGGACATGACTTCATTTGTTTTTATGGCCACATAGTATTCCATGGTATATATGTATCACATTTTCTTTTCTTTTTTTTTGATATAGAGTTTTGCTCTGTCGCTAGGCTGGAGTGCAGTGGCATGTTCTCTGCTCACTGCAACCTCCGCCTCCCGGGTTCAAGTGATTCTCCTGCCTCAGCCTCCTGAGTAGCTGGGACTACAGGCATGTGCCACCATGCCCAGCTAATTTTTGTATTTTTAGTAGAGATGGGGTTTCCCCATGTTGGCCAGGATGGTCTCAATCTCTTGACCTCATGATCCACCTGCCTCAGCCTCCCAAAGTGCTGGGATTACAGGCGTGAGCCACCGCACCCGGCCCCACATTTTCTTTTTCTTTTTTTTGAGATGAAGTCTCACTCTGTTGCCCAGGCTAGAGCGCAGTGGCATGATCTCGGCTCACTGCAACCTCTGCCTCCCAGGTTCAAGCGATTCTCCTGCCTCAGCCTCCCAAGTAGCTGGGACTACAAGTGTGTGCCACCATGTCCAGCTAATTTTTGTATTTTTAGTAGAGATGAGGTTTCACCATGTTGGCCAGGCTGGTCCCAAACTCCTGACCTCGTGATCCGCCCACTTTGGCCTAAGTGCTGGGATTATAGGCTTGAGCCACCATGTTCGGCCTGGCCCCACATTTTCTTTATCCCATACTGTTGGTGGGCGTTTAGGTTGATTCCATGCCTTTGCTATTGTGAGTAGTGCTTGTTTGGCCTTTCTTGTTTTAGCTGTGCTACGATTTAATCAGAGACCATCTTTGTAGAAAATTATACACCCTGGTGAAAATTTGACATGAAAAACAATGAGAGCCTGGAAGCAACAGAAATCAAGAGAAGATACACAGTTTTCAATAGTTCAGTAAAATGACACTCAGAACTGTAATTGGCTGTGGTGGGTTTTAAAGGGCAGACAGAGATGCTCACTGACTCTGGTGGAGGACTGGCCACCAGGCCTGGGGAATGACTGGCATCTCTGTCATGTAGTTTCCCTGCCTCCCCCATGCTCCGTGAGCCTGGCAGTGCTGTGGGACAAGGCGCCAGCTGGCACCTGCAGCTCTGCTAGCAGCTTCCTTGCTCCTGGACAAAGAGTATGAAAGCCGGCAAATAACACTTTGGGCCCTGAGTTAGAGGCATGGTCAAATGATGTGAGATGGGAAGAGACCGGGGCCAGCCGAGTGCAGTGACTCACACCTGTAATCCCAGCACTTTGGGAGGCTAGGGTGGGAGGATCAATTGAGCCCAGGAGGTCAAGGCTGAAATGAGCTATTATCATGCCGCTGCACTCCAGCCTAAGCAATAGCACAAGACCCTGCTCCCCCACCCCACAAAAAAGAGGGGGCTGTACATACAGGCAGAGAAGAGTTCTGGAAGACGTGGTTTTAGATAAAGGTTTGCCATTTACTGCTGAATGCACCTGCCCTCCCCTGCCAGATGGCAGAGGACCTTCAACAAGGAGGCCTAAGGGAAAAATGAGGGACTCATCTGACCCTATTACCTATTCTGGGGGCTTAGCTCCCTTCTTCCACCAAAGCTCCGTGGTGGCTCTTTCCAGCTGCTTTCTGTCTTACAGGACAGTGGTGTCTAGCCAGCCATCTCCTTCCCCACTGAGTTGGTCAAGACCCTGCTGCTGAGAACTCTCTCCTGCCAGAGCTTGGCCCCATCTGTTGCCATGGCAACAGCCAGCTGCTGCTTAGCACCAGCCTGGAGACTGGGCACAAAAAAAGGGTAGCCAAGGGAAGTAGGCACTGCACCCCTGGAGGCATGGGGGCTGGGGGGCAGATAAGGCCCCTTTGGGGTCTCCTATTTGTCTCTGATGGGTTTGTTCTCAGGGAGAAGCCAGGAAATTTGAAAGATCTAAACTCCTCTCTATTCCTCCACACTGGAATCAGAGTTTGTGAAGATAAAGGTTCCTTTGCCAAGGCAGTTCCAGTGCTTACATACATGCACTCACACACAGTCCTTCACATTGAAGTGCACTTTCTTTTTGCACTTGACACGATATTGACCTCTAAGAGGGTTGGAGAGCTGGGAGTATGCAACTGCCCAGGCCTGCTTTAGGTATAAAACCTGTCCTTTGATGCAGATAGATTCGAATTCAAAACTTTTCCATTTATATGTGACCCTGGGCAAGTTAACTATTAATAATGATAGATAACATTTATTGTCAGGCATTGTGTTAAATTCTTTCCATGCATTATTTTATTTGATTCTTACAGTAATCTTGTCAGTTGTTTGTTCTTACTTCCCATCTTCAGATAAACTGAGGCTCAGAAATTTGCCCTTTGTGTACCCAAGTTTGACTCACTCTGAAGACTGTGTTCTTTTTAATTTTAACTTCAATTTATTAGAGACAGGGTCTCACTCTGGCACCCAGGCTGGAGTGCCATGGCACAGTCATGGCTCACTGCAGCCTTGCACTCCTGGGCTCAAACCATCCTCCTGCCTCAGCCTGTTGAGTAGCTGGGACTACAGGTGCACACCACTGCACCCAGCTAATTATTATTTTGTGTGTGTGTCTAGAGACAAGCTCTCACTATGTTACCCAGGCTGGTCTCAAACTCCTGACCTCATTGATTCTCCTGCCTTGGCCTCCCAAAACGCCCAGCCTGAAGCCCATATTCTTAATCACTGTTCAGTATTAACCTTTGATTGCCTTAATTTCCTCATCCGTAAAATGGGCATAATGTCTGCCTCACAACCTAATTGTGTTATGAGGACTGAATGAATAATGAAAAATATAATGTGGGTAAAACTGTCTCATGGAGGTAAAGCTGTGACAGATTCTATCAGCAGAATCACTGGGGAGGTGAAACATGCTCTCCTTTGGGTCCCAGGAAAGTTGTCCTTCTCCTGCTCTCCTAGGTTACTCATGGCATTCAGGGCTCTCTGGTTTCCAGAGTCTCAGGGTCTGGCTCGTTCCCTGTCTCCACAGGTGATTTCCATGGTGATGGTGGCTGTGGGCGTCTACGCTCGGCTAATGAAGCATGCAGGTGAGCTGTAGTTCTCCCTCCCTGCCCCCATCTTGTGCCATGCCCCTTTCCCCTCTGCCTCCTTCAGCCTGGCCCTCACACATAAGCTATGGGGCTAAAGGAGGCAGCCTCCCTGGTCTTCGTGGTCTACTTAGGTGTCAGACCCCCCCATGCCAGTGCCCCTGGATTTCCCTGAGTCTCTCTGAGTCTTCCAGGATATGCCTACATTTGAGGCTTAGGAAGTGTCTGAGAAAGAAGATAGGCCCCTGGGAGCAGAGAGTCATCAAGGGCTTTAGCCCCTCCCTAGCTCTGTCCTGGAGAAACCCAACCACCATTCCTATTTCACCACACAAGTCTCCAGGAAACAGAATCTGCAAAGCTGGTGTGCCTAATGCCATTCTAATTCTTTTCCGGAGCGAAAGCAGCCCCTCCTTAAGCCCAGGAATAAAGGCTTTTATTTCTTTAGTTCCTCAAATTAAATGCCACAACCCTTCTGGGCCCTTTTTGGTTCTCCCCGTGGGACAGGGGTACTGCCTCCCCTTAACCTTCATCCAACCATACTGGAGATTCCCCCACCAGGGGAAGGAGAACAGTTTGGGGCACCCTCCCACCCCATCCGTGGGTTCCTCAGTGGGCACCAGGCTCAGGCTGAGGGCCAGCTCCTTCTCCAGAAGCAGCCCTAGCCTGCCTGGCAGTGGACCCTGCCATCCTGCTGATCGTGGTGGGTGTCCTCATGTTCCTGCTCACCTTCTGTGGCTGCATTGGGTCCCTCCGCGAGAACATCTGCCTCCTGCAGACGGTGAGTGGTCAAGGCCCCACTGGAAAGACCCTGGCCCTCTCCCCATCATGCCTCTTAGCCTCCTAGGGCCCTTTGGTTACCTTGTCCCACCCTACCCCCAGGCCTGTGCTGTCCACTCCTCAGTGCAGAGGTCAGCCCAGGTGACCCAGCACAGGGTGGCCACCCCCCAGGACAGTGTCCCAGAGGCAGCTGCCTTTCTCGTGTGGGGCATCTGGGAGAATTGCCTGGCAGCTCCTAGCATCCCCATGGCCCTGGGAGGGGCTGCTGCCATGAGTGGTCCTAGACACCTCTTCTTCCGGCTGCTCCACAGTTCTCCCTCTGCCTCACCGCCGTGTTCCTGCTGCAGCTGGCCGCTGGGATCCTGGGCTTCGTCTTCTCAGACAAGGTAATGCTGGGAGCCAGGAGGCCTCCTCAGGTGTGACCCAGAGGGAGGGAGGAAAGTTCCTGCCCATGTGTAGCCTGGTTAATTAACCACAGCTCCTTCCCGAGAAACATCAGCCGTTGAAAAGTTCATTAGGGGTGAATGAATAGCCTGTAAGCTCATCATATTTGAAGAGAATTTTAAGATCATAAGGTGCTTTCCTCTGACAGTCTGAGAAGCTAACAGGGAAGTAAATTATACAAACACAAAGTTAAAATAACTTAGAAACTTTAATAGCAAATGACAGAATCAAACTCAATAATCAAGTGGACCACTGACAATATGAAGAGCCTCTTATTTCTTTTAAAAATTGTTTATTGAGATAAACAGAAGGAAGGAAGGGGAAGAGAACAAGATTTTGTTTTGAGGTTTATTTTTTCTTTCTTTTTTTTTTTTTTTGGTTGTTGTTTTTGTTTTTTAAGAGATGGGAGTCTCACTAGGTTGCCCAGGCTGGCCTTGAACTCCTGGGCTCAACTGATCCTCCTGCCTCCATCTCCTGAGCCTCTGGGATTACAGTCATGTGCCACCATGCTTGGCTTAAGAAAAGGTTTTGAACAATGCTTACCATATCTGGAAATAGTCTGCCATTCAGTGACAGTCCTTTTTAAGAACCAGAATGCCTTTCCCAAAAGGCAAATGATTGCCAAGGGCAGAGTACAAAACTATGGAAAGAAAATTTGAGAAAAGTAGCGGGGCAGGAAGGAAGAGACTATGGTAGAAAATTATGAAATCGGGCCAGGTGTGGTGGCTCATGCCTGTAATCCCAGCATTTTGGGAGGCTGAGGCGGGCAGATCACTTGAGGCCAGGAGTTCGAGTCCAGCCTGGCCAACATGACGAATCCCTGTCTCTACTAAAAAACACCAAAAAAATTAGCCGGGTGTCAGGAGGCTGAGGCACAAGAATTGCTTGAACCCAGGAGAAGGAGGTTGCAGTAAGCTGAGATCACGCCACTACACTCCAGCCTAGGCGACAGTAAAACTGTGTCTAGAAAAGAAAAGAAAAGAAAAGAGAAAAGGAGAGGGGATAGGGAGGGGAGAAAATTATGAAATCGAGAGCCACTGAGTTAATTCCGAATTTCCTAGTCCTCCTGGCTTACAGTAAGATCCTGAAATGATGTATTAAATGGCTGTTTTGAGTCTAAAGAGATGCAATTATCTAATATCCACTAGAGGGCAGTGCCTCAGCTCAGTAAGCTACTTTCTGCTAAAAAATTAAAAATTAGTTTGTTTTCATCAGTCAACAAGTATTTTGTGATAATAGCATTCAGAGATAGATACACATTGGAATATCTTGAAATGTGTCTCTGAAAAGCTTCAACAGCAGGTCCAGCATTTCTCCTGCCCACTGGTACCTGAGGGCCCTGGGATGGATGGGCTTTGGAACTGAACTGGCTATCTTCCACCATTAGGACTCGGTTCTGATTTCAAGGCAGACTCAGTTAAAAAGGATGATCCCTGTCTACTGTTATTTTTGCAGGAAGGAGCAAGTTAGGGATTAGTCCTGTGTTCTGATTCCTTGCCCATGTCTCCGGCAGGCTCGAGGGAAAGTGAGTGAGATCATAAACAATGCCATTGTGCACTACCGAGATGACTTGGATCTGCAGAACCTCATTGATTTTGGCCAGAAAAAGGTATGGGTCAGCCAGTGGTCTGGGGGACTGTGGGTAAAAGTGAATGTCATCCCAAGAGATGCCTCATCCTCTATGCCTGTGGGGCTCTTCATTACCTGCCAGGTAATGGCTTCTGGGAAGGGGTTTGGCAAAAAAGCACACGTAGCAGAGTGCTTTAAATGTACTTTTAAAGACACAGAACAGTATATATAGTAATCTACTGTGTTATAAGTGGTTACCTACAGGGGGTGAGGAACTGGGCAGATTCTTGAATATTACCTCTTCAAAAGTGACATTTTAGGCTGGTCCAAAGGGAGTGAGTTATCTCATTTGATTGTTCACAGTCAGCTACAGATCCAACTCCTTGTTCTACTCTTTCCCCTCTTCTCATTGCTGCACTTGACTAGACTAAAAAAAAGAAAGTTACATTTAAAAAATCGTGATAAAATTTACATAATGTAAAATTTACCATGTTTTAGCATACAGATCCGTGGCATGAAGTACCTTTAATTGTGCAACCATCACTGCCATCTCCAGAACACTCATCTGCCCCAGCTGAAACTCTGTATCCATCGAACACTAACTCCGCTTTTCCTCTCTTGAAACTCTGTATCCATCAAACACTAACTCCCTATTTTTCTCTCTTGAAACTTTGTATCCATTAAACACTAACTCCCCATTTTCCTCTCCTGAAATTCTGTATCCATTGAACACTAACGCCCCATTTTCCTCTCCTCCAGCAGCCACCATTCTACTTTCTGTCTGTAAATTTGACAACTCTAGGTACCTCGAATGAAGGGACTCAGGGTATTAATGCTTTTTTGAGTGGCTTATTTCACTTAGCATGTCTTTAAGTTTCATCTCTGTTATAGCATGTGCCACAATTCCCTTCCTTTTGAAGGCTGAATAATATTCTGTTGCATGTATATGCCACATTTTGTTTATCCATTCATTCACCAGTGGAGAAAAGGGTTGCTTCCACCGTTCGGCTACTGTGAACGAGGCTGCTATGAATCAAAAGTTAACAATTAGGCCAGGCATGGTAGTTTACACCTGTAATCCCAGCACTTTGGGAGGCCAATGCAGGCAGATCATTTGAGGTCAGGAGTTTGAGACTAGCCTGGCCAACATGATGAAACCCTGTCTCCACCAAAAATGCAAAAATTAGCTGGGTTTGGTGGCGTACACCTGTAGTCCCAGCTACTCAGGAGGCTGAGGTGCGAGAATAGCTTGAATTTGGGAGGTGGAGGTTGCAGTGAGCCAAGATCGTGCCATTGCACTCCAGCCTGCGTGAGAGAGAGACTCCGTCTCAAAAATAAATAAGTAAAAAATAAAAAGTTAACTTTTTTTTTCCCTGAGACGGAGTCTTGCTCTGTCACCCAGGCTGGGGTGCAACGGCACGATCTTGGCCCACGGCAACACCCGCCTCCTGGGTTCAAGTGAATCCCCCTGCCTCAACCTCCTGAGTAGCTGGGATTACAGGTGCCCACCAAACCATGCCCAGCTAATTCTTGTATTTTTAGTAAAGATGGGGTTTTGACATATTGGCCAGGCTGGTCTTGAACTCCTGACCTCAGGTGATCCGCCCGCCTCGGCCTCCCAAAGTGCTGGGATTATAGGCGTGAGCCACACAGTGCCTGGCCAAAAAAGTTAACTTTTAAGTAAAAGCGCTTTTGAGACAAGTCCTGAGTTCCCCTTCCTCTGGTGCAATAGACACTTTGAGATCCAGTTTGCTCTCTTGGAGTAATGATGGACTCACAATATTGAAGATTCCTCTCCTGTGTTTTCTCTATCTTAAGAAGTTTTTCAGCACTGATCCTTTAATTATTTCAGCCAATACTTTTAATCACTTACATTTTCCTGCAAAGCCAGAAACTTCTCTCAAGAAGATTATAGCTGGCCGGGCGCGGTAGCTCACGCTTGTAATCCCAGCACTTTGGGAGGCCGAGGCGGGTGGATCACGAGGTCAGGAGATCGAGACCACGGTGAAACCCCATCTCTAATAAAAATACAAAAAAATTAGCCGGGCATGGTGGCGGGTGCCTGTAGTCCCAGCTACTCGGAGAGGCTGAGGCAGGAGAATGGCGTGAACCTGGGAGGCAGAGCTTGCAGTGAGCCGAGATCGCGCCACTGCACTCCAGCCTGGGCGACAGAGCGAGACTCCGTTTCAAAAAAAAAAAAAAGAAGATTATAGCTGAGTATGTAAAACAAAATATATGTACAACTGTAATACCAACAAGCACAGTGGTAAGTTATAACAAGATATACAAAGTAATAGAAATTAAGAAGTGAGAATATCTTCAGGCGAAGGCAACTGGGAAGCTGGAGCTCAAAGTTTAAGGCCGTGTTAAAACACAACCTGAAGTTCCCAGTAGAAGCTTGCTATAGACTTTTGGTGGCTCTGAGAATTCCCCTGGTCACCTCAGTGTGAGGGGTGGGTGATTCTTAACCTCTGGTGGGTTTTGTTGCAGTTTAGCTGCTGTGGAGGGATTTCCTACAAGGACTGGTCCCAGAACATGTATTTCAACTGCTCGGAAGACAACCCCAGTCGAGAGCGCTGCTCTGTGCCTTACTCTTGTTGCTTGCCTACCCCTGACCAGGTGAGCCAGCATCCCGCCTCATTTCCTCCTGGGCAGCGAGCTGAGTCACTTTCTGATGGGGGCAGCTGCTATTGGGAATCCCCATCCCCTAGCTTAATGGATCAGTCATGTGGGACAGCTGTCAGGTGTTTTTCTTCACCCCAACCTGATGCTTCTGTTAACCTCATGCTCAGGTAGTCCACATGGAGTTCAGAAGGGACAGATTTAAGTTTTAAGTTCAGATTCAGTACCTGTGCAGGTTTGTTATATAAGTAAACTTGTGTCTTGGGGGTTTGTTGTACAGATTATTCCACCACCCAGAGCAAAGAGACCTGGATCCTGACCTCTCACAGGAAAGGAAGTCTGCATTTGGCAACTTCCAACCCAATATCCTCCACATATATTCTCTGACAATTTAGGAGTTTAGGAAGGATGGGAAGCCCGTCGGCTAAGGCCCCAAACAAAAAGGTATTGGAATTAGAGTCCCAACTGGCTTTTCAACTCTTTCCGCAGGCAGTGATCAACACTATGTGTGGCCAAGGTATGCAGGCCTTTGACTACTTGGAAGCTAGCAAAGTCATCTACACCAATGGCTGTATTGACAAGTTGGTCAACTGGATACACAGCAACCTATTCTTACTTGGTGGTGTGGCTCTAGGCCTGGCCATCCCCCAGGTAACTTACCCTATGAGACTTGTTGGTCCCACACACTCTGTAAAGACTCCTTTGTTTTGGGGAAGGCACTTGGGGATCAGCGAGGGTGTCAGGCACTGACATGGCTGAGGGGTAGGGAAAGGGATAGTGCTGGCCACACTGGGAAGATCGAGCCAGGGAAAACAAGGCCATCACTCACTGCTGAAGGCCCAATTCCTTCTTGCCTCTCCCAGCTGGTGGGAATTCTGCTGTCCCAGATCCTAGTGAATCAGATCAAAGATCAGATCAAGCTACAGCTCTACAACCAACAGCACCGGGCTGACCCATGGTACTGAGAATCCATCCTGCACCTCCTCACCATGGAAACTGGCAAGCCTCATCAACCAACAGCAGCGGGTGCTGAGAACAGAACCAAATGGAGATTTGGATTCCCGCCCCCCAGTGACAGCCCAGTGGGAAGAAGCAAACTCCAGATGGGCAGAAGGCAAGGTGCACAGGTGGCTCCGGTCTCAGGAGGATACGCCTCCTCTCCCCCATCCCAGCCCTCAGCATTGTGCCAGAGTGATACCCTTAAGTGTTTGGGTTTGTGTTTTCAGTTTTGTTTGGGAAACAGCAGTTGCACAGAGTTGAGGGGTACTGCTGCTGCCTTTTCACCGAGGCACTGCCACCACCAGCTCTACCAGGGATGCTCTTGAGCTTGGCAGACATACTTAGATCCTAACGTGCCAGTGAGACCTGGCTGTGGAGAGTAGCACTGGCAGCCCTGCCTGGACTCCACTTGGCATGATACCAGCTCCAGAAGGGAAGGGAGTGGAGCAGGCAGTGAGGAGCGAGCCTGGGGGTCGGCTGGGGACAGCCGTATGTGCTAGGTAGGAGTGGAGGGGGATATGTTTACCAAATGCCTGTCCTGCCATCCTCCCAGGTAGTCAGAGTGAGCTACATCCTGCCCCGCCTTCATTTCCATGGAAACATGGCAGCTAGGGCACCGGGTACAACAGCAGCCAAATTCTTCCCCACCTCCCTTACTTCAAAAAATAATTGGAACCCTGGTCCCTATACTCTGCAGTCAGAAGTGGGACTGAGCCATACATGCCCTTGAATTCCTCCCTGTCTGGCCCTCCCTCTCCAGCAAGCAGGGTTTTCTTTAACTTGGCAGTGTGCAGAGGAGAAGTGGTAACACCCCCACCCCATTCCCCTGCATCGGAGCTCAGGGGCTCTTACAGGGTAAGAGGTAGGAATCTTGTTGGGGCGAGGGGAGCCAGAAGTGGCAATAAAAGCGTGTTGACCTGGGCTACGCTGGACTCCATGAATTTTCCATTCTGGCAACTGGAAGGGGAGGGGTAGAAGGGCCCTGCAGAGGACAGCACTGGAGACTCTCCTAAACGCCACACACCTCCCCCTTGCTGCCCGCCACACGCGCGTCTCCTTCAACCGATGCATTGCCACCCTCCCACAGCCTCGCCCTCTGCTCTAAATTAGATCGAAAGAGTCCCATTTCCAATCTAGGAACAGCATAATTTTGTTCCAAAAACCTGATGTGTTTTTTTCGAATTAAAATTAATTTGTCACCCAAAACAGGAGGGGGATGGGGAGGAAGGACATGAGCACTCCGCTGGGGCCAGGACGGGGGATGAGGAGGAAGAAGGCCCTCTCTTCCCCTACCCGGGCCCTCCACGACCTTCTCCCCAAGTCGGCTGCAGGGAGGACTCCGAGGAAGCTCGGCGCGGTGCGCTGGGCCTCCTGGCGCCGGGAGGAGCGCGCGAGGCAGGCGGGGCGGGCGCGTCCGGGGCGGGGCGCTGGACTTCGTGGGTGGTCCCTGCCCCCGTGGCGGCCTCGGCCAGCGCCTGCGTCCCCCGACCGGAGATGGGGGCTGTGCGAGCCGCTTGCCCAGCGAGTGTTCCCGGAGTCTCCTCGCCGCACCCCGCTATCGGGCGCTCAGACCAGGGGCTCGGCCTGGCGGGGGATAGCCTCGACCGAACTGCTGCGGGGACAAAGAGCCGCGAGTTCGCTCCCTGCCCCCAGTGTCTCCTTAGTGAGCCTTCTGCTCCTAGGAAGGCACCTTTCCAGCAGCCGCTGGGCCCCGGCCAGTGTTTAGCTCCCAACTAGTAACAGACGGAAAGAAAAAATAAAATCATCCAGAATCTGGAATAAAAAGTAAGGGCCTTTTATTCTGGGAGAGGACAGTTAAAAAATGCGCTTTCTTGCTAACTTGCCTGTCTTGCTTAGTGCCAGAGAAGTGCACTTTATAAACTTCTTTAAGTGACACGGACCCAGAAGTCGATGTCTTGGGTTAGAGGTTGGAGCGATGCGCCCTCTGGGTTCAGCGGCTTTGAGGAGCTCACCCTGCAGCGAGCTCCGTTTGGGGCCCCTTGGAGGAAGTAAGAGACCAGAAACTGTGATCCTCAGAATGATTATTCAAATCTGGATTTTCAAAACTAAGAACTACACTTTCACCATGGCCTCTACTGTCTCTCAGTATCTAGCCTCTGGGTCTGGACTAAAAGTCTGGGAACTTTTGACCATGCCCCAGACTTTATAATGCACAGAGCAAATGTTCAGTATAGTGCAGTTCAGGGTTCCTAGCTAGATTGCAAATTGCCAGTGTCTCTGATTCTCAGTCTCTAGCTTTCTTTCTCTTCGGCCTGATGCTGGGGAAGAAAATACGCGAAGTTTTATATTTCATATTTGCTCCTTGAATTTCTACCTATTTCTAGTAACCCTCCTCCCAAGCACACACTGTTACCAGATACACACTGTTACCAGGAGTCCTTCCCAAGAGAGGGTTCTTGGATCTGACAGGAGAAAGAATTCAGGGCAAGTCCATAAAGTGAAAGCAAGTTTATTAGAAAAGTAAAGGAATAAAGAATGGCTACTCCATAGACAGAGCAGCCCCAAGGGCTGCTGGTTGCCCATTATTATGGTTATTTCTTGATGATATGCTAAACAAGGGGTGGACTATTCATGCCTCACCTTTTTAGACCATGTAAAGTAACTTCCCGACGTTGCCATGGCATTTGTAAACTCTCGTGGTGCTGATGGGAGCGTAGCAGTGAGGACGACCAGAGGTCACTCTGGTCACAACATTTTGGTTGTGGTGGGTTTTGGCCGGCTTCTTTACCGCAATCTGTTTTATCAGCAAAGTATTTCTGACCTGTATCTTGTGCCGACCTCCTATCTTATCCTGTGACTTAGAATGCCTTAATCTGCTGGGAATGCAGCCCAGTAGGTCTCAGCCTTATTTTACCCAGCCCCTATTGAAGATAGTTGCTCTGGTTCAAACGCTTCTGACACCACTACTTCAGAATAGCTAATCAAATATAGGCCGCGAAGTGGTTGAATGAAAGGAGATTCTTGGGGACAGCAGAACTCAGGCTGGTTACACAGAGGTGGAGAGAAAGGCCTGAAGGATGGTGAAAACCTGGCAGGGTGGCACGCCAAGAAAGGCACCACTAAGTTCTGAGGGCCTCAAGCCCTGCACTTAAACAGAGACTTGTGTCCAGAAGAGCAAATTTTGCAGAATGTTCAGTGAAATTCTGATTTCCTCCTATCAGTTTTTTATTGCTACTGTTACAAATTACCAGACATTTAGTAGTTTGAAGCAACACAAATTTATCTTACATTCTGGAAGTAAGAAGTCCAAAATGGGTCTCACTGAGCTAAGATCAAGGTGTGAGCAGGGCTATATTCCTTCTCGGGGACTTCAGGGGAAAATCCATCCTTCCTGCTCCCAGAGGCCACGTGCATACCTTTGGGTGGTCCCTTTCTCCAACTTCTGTCATCACATCTCCTTTTTCTCTGACTCTCATACTGCCCCCTGACAGGACCCTTGTGATTGTATTGGCCCATCTAGATTATCCAGGATGCCCTTCCCCCATGAAGATAGTGAATTTCGCCACATCTACAAAGTCCCTTTTACCATGTAAGGAAAGAGATGCATCAGTTCTAGGGATTAGGGCATGGACATTTTTGGGGTGGCATGATTTAGCTCATTACATCCCCCTTTCCAGCCTCGTGAATGCCTTCAGGTGCAGGGCATTTGGAAATGAGCTGATGTTGGATGCTGGCAAGAGTTTGAGGTAGGTATTCTCTGGCCTTCGTTCTGATAATTATATAACATCTATCAAGTGCTTACTATGCACCAGGTACATATTTATTATGAAGTTCAATATGCAGCCTTTGCTATTTTCTGACTTATCCTCATCCTGAAGACCAGATATGTTAACAGGGCCAGAGACCAGGTTCAAAAAGGAGAGCAGGCCAGGTGCAGTGGCTCATGCCTGTAATCCCAGCACTTTGGGAGGCCAAGGCAGGAGGATCACTTGAGCCCAGAAGTTTGAGACCAGCCTGGGCAACATAGGGAGACCTTGTCTGTACAAAACATAAAAATTAGCCAGGCATGGTGACATGTTGTCTCTACTGTCTCTTGCTATCTAGCCTCCTGAGTTAGTCCCAGCTCCTTCGGAAGCTAAGGTGGGGAGGATCACTTGAGCCTGGGAGTGGGTGGGGGTGGGGGTGGGAGGCAGGGAGGTGGGTGTCGAGGCTGCAGAGAGCTGTGATCACCCCACTGCACTCCAGTGAGCAACAGAGAAAGACTCTTTCTCTCTCTCTCTCAGACACACACACACACACACACACACACACACACACACACACACAGCAAGCAGCACAGCTTCTTCCACCAGCAGTTCTTCTGTTCTGTCTTGTAAACACCCCCACCCCACCCCCAAAAATAAGAGTAATTAGATATTTCAAATCATCATAGATAAAGCCCTTAGGGGAGGGAATAAAGTAAGGGGTAACCACAGTCTAGAACTCCAGCTGGAAATTAAGCCTCCAGAGTCTTCTCATTACCATATCGGGAACCTGGAAAATCAATCAAATGAATGGAAAGAGCAAAGGGATTCCAGAAATATTTTGGACATCGGTGCTCACTGTCTAATAAACAAGAAGCAATGCAATGTTGAGAGGAAGCTGTAATCGTAATTACTAATAAATGCTATTAGACAAATGAATTACAGTGTGGAAAATAAGTAACAAATTCCTACCTCACACTGTGCACTGCAACGTATTCCAGAAGGGTAAAAGAGCTAAGATTTTAAAGTAAAACAAACAAGAAAACCGGAATATCATACTCTCCTAGCTCTAGGAAGCTAGAGTAGACAGCTTTTCAGTGTATCTTCCCAACTTGCAATGATTCCTTCTTCTTTGGAAACTGGTGTCCACCCCTCAAGCCATAGGGGTGAGTCTTGAGGAGCCATATTTATCCTCTAAGGCCTGGTCCCCTAGCCGTAGCTGATTGGATGCAGCTCAGGCACTCTATTCATTTCCTAGGGCTCCCATCACAAAGTGCCACAAAAATAGATCGCTTAAAACAACAGATATTTATTGTTTCACAGTTTTGGAGGCTGGAAGTCTGAAATCGAGGTGTTGACCGGGCCATGCTCCTCAGAAGCCTCCAGGGGAGGATCCTTCCTTGTCCTTTCCAGCCTCTGGTAGCTGGGTATTCCTTGACTTGTGGCTGTATAAATGCAGACTCTGCCTCCCTCTTCATCTTCCCCCTGTGTCTGTGTCCCAATTTCCCTCTTCTCATAAGGATGCCAGTCACATTGGATCAAGGCCCACTGTACTCCAGTATCCTCATCTTTTTTTTTTTATTTTTTATTTTTTAAGATGAAGTCTTGCTCTGTCACCCAGGCTGGAGTGCAGTGTCACGATCTCGGCTCACTGCAACCTCCACCTTCCGGGTTCAAGCGATTCTCCTGCCTCATCTCCCTAGTAGCTGGGATTACAGGCACGCACTACCACACCCAGCTAATTTTTGTATTTTTAGTAGAGTCAGGGTTTCACCATGTTGGTCAGGATGGTCTTGAACTCCTGACCTCAGGTGATCTGCCCATCTCAGCCTCCCAAAATGCTGGGATTACAAGCATGAGCCACCACGCGCCTGGCCTCCAGTATCATCATCTGAATTAATTACTTCTGCAGTGACCCTATCTCCAAAGAAGGTCCCAATCTGAGGTGCAGGGGTCCAGGGCTTCAACATATCTTTTTTAAGAATACAAAATTCAACCCACAACAGGCACCTAACCCAAACAGTAACAGAGTTATTTCCCTGGGACTTGGGAATTGAGAATGAGGTTCTTGTCACAGCCTGGGCTGGTCTCATGAAGAAAGAGAAGGCAAAGGGAGGCTGAGGTACCAGCCCTCTTATGCTCCAGGGACTGATTATGGAGAAAGTCTATTCCCAAAAAGAAGAGAAGGAAAGGAGTGGGGTGGGGTGAGGAGGAAGAAGAGGAGTCCTTCTGGAAGCGCCTTTCCTCTATAATCCCAGAACCTTTCTGCAGCGGCACTGCTTTCTGGCCATGGCTTCCCTGTCTGCTTATAGTAAAGCCTGTTTTGTTTGCTTAGGGAAGCTCAACTGGTTTCTCTTGCTTGCAAGCAGAGTTAATAGAAAAGCTAGAATCAGAGTAAGATGCTATATTAGTTCTCTTTTGCTGCTGTAACAACTTTCCACAAACTCAGCACTCAAAACAACACAAATTTGGCCGGGTGCAGTGGCTCATGCCTGTAATCCTAGCACTTTGGGAGGCCTAGGCGGGTGGATCACCTAAGGTCAGGAGTTTGAGACCAGCCTGGCCAACATGGTGAAACCCTGTCTCTACTAAAAGTATAAAAGTCAGCCAGGTGTAGTGGCACATGCCTGTAATCCCAGCTACTTGGGAGGCTGAGACAGAATCCCTTGAACATGGGAGGCAGAGGTTGCAGTGAGCCAAAATCATGCCACTTCACTCCAGCCTGGGTGACAGAGTGAGACTGCATCTCAAAAAAAAAAAAAAAAAGCAACACAAATTTTTTATCTTACGTTCTGTTGGTCAGAAGTCTGCTGTGAGTCTCACTGGGTTAAAACCAAGACATCAGCAGGACTGCATTCCTTGCTGGAGATTACAGGGACAATACATTTCTTTGTCTTTTCCTGCTTCTTGAGGCTACCTGCTTTCCTTGGTTGGCAGCCCCTTCCTCCATCTTCCAAGTCTGCAAGGGCAGGGCAGGTACTTCTCACACTACTGTCTCTCTGCGGCCAGGAAAGATTCTTCACTCCTGTGATTAGCTTGGGCCCATCTGCATAATCTAAAACACTTTCCCCATCTCCAGGAATGTAACCTTAATCACACCATTTGCAAAGTCCCTTTTGCCATATGAGGTAATGTATTCACAGGTCCTGGGGATTAGGATATGGATTTCTTTAGAGCATATTATTTTGCCAACCACAGATGCACAATAGACTATATTATGACCATTTGTAGTAAGATAGATGACCAAGCATTTCTTGGTACTGTTTCTTTTTCTTTTTTTTTGAGACGGAGTCTCACTGTCACCAGGCTGGAGTGCAGTGGCACGATCTCCACTCACTGCAACCTCTGCCTCCTGGGTTCAAGTGATTCTCCTGCCTCAGCCTCCTAAGTAGCTGGGATTACAGGCGTGTGCCACCACACCCAACTAATTTTTGTATTTTTGGTAGAGACAGGATTTCACCATGTTGGCCAGGATGGTCTCAATCTCTTGACCTTGTGATCCGCCTGCCTCGGCCTCCCAAAGTGCTGGGATTACAGGTGTGGGCCACTGGTACTGTTTCGTTTTCTTACAAAATTGATTAATTTCAACAATTCAGGCTGAAGCTCTTTTTGAGGAACATAGGGTCAATTCTGTGACATTCAAGGACCTTTATTTAGCTGCCTTCTCATAGCAGACGTTTTAACTCTCCCAGAAAGACATCAAATGAGTACATATTCCCAAAGGCCTCCTTGGAGCCAGGGAAGAATAAACAGAATTGGGTGAAATATGTATTTCCCACTAAAGAATTTCATTTACGGCTGGGCATGGTGGGTCATATAATCCCAGCAATTTGGGAGGCTGAAGTTGGAGGATAACTTGAGCCTGAGAGCTCAAGACTAGCCTGGGCAACACAGGGAGACCCCATCTCTACAAGAAAAAAATAAAAAATTTAGCCAGGCACGATGGTGTGTACCTGTGGTCCCAGCTAGATGGGAGGCTGGGGTGGAAGGATCACTTGAGCCCAGGAGGTCAAGGAGGCTGTAGTGAGCCATGTTTGTGTGCTACTGCACTCCAGCCTAGGCGTCAGACAGAGGCTGTCTTAAAAAAAAAAAAAAAAAAAAAAAAAAAAGGCCTTTATGAAAATGTAATTACCAGAAAAAGGCTATTTGAAAAAAATGTGGTGGCCAGGCACAGTGGCTCACACCTATAATCCCAGCACTTTAGGGAGCAAAGACGGGAGGATGACTTGAGCCCAGGAGTTTGAGACTAGCCTAGGCAATATAGGAAGAGCCCCTCTCTGCAAAAACGTTTTAAAAATTAGGTGAGCCTGTTGGCAAGCGCCTGTAGTCCCAGCTACTGAAAAGGCTGAGGCAAAAGGATTCCTTGAGCCCAGGAGGTTGAGGCTACGGTGAGCCATGATTGCACCACTGCACTCCAGCTTGGGTAGCAGAGGAAGACCCTATCAAAAAAAAAAAAAAAAAAAAAAAGAAGGAAAGAGGGAAGGGAGGGGAGAAGAGAGAAGGGGAGGGAAGGGGAGGGAAGGGGAGGGAAGGGGAGCGGAGGGGAGGGGAGCAGAGGGGAGGAGAGGGAAAAGGAAAAGAAGGAAAGAAAGAAAGAAAAAAAGAAAAAGGAAAGAAGAGAAAGAAAGAAAGAAAGAAAGAAAGAAAGAAAGAAAGAAAGAAAGAAAAAGAAAAAGAAAGAAAGAAGAAAGAAAGAGAAATAAATGTGAACTCTCCTCTGAACTGAGAGTCTGGGGTGAATACCTTAATAAAAGTAATGTTTCTGGCAGGGGGCTATAAGGTCTAATTTCTGTATAGATACAATAAATGAAATGGACACCTGTAGGAAGCCAGGTACACCCACACATTCACTCAACAAATGTAGAGTGCCAGGTGCCGTTCTAGCACCAGGGAGAGAACATAACAAATGCTTGCCCTCCTAAGTTTACATTCTACTGGAGGAGACAGATGTATGCAAATATATGTTATAGCTTATCCACTATATATACTATAAAGTCAGATATAGGCTATGAAGATATAGACAATGAAGAAAAATAAAGCAAGTTGAGAGGATAGAGAGTGATGGAGGGAGTGCTATTTTTGATGAGACATTTTTTGTTTTTTGTTTTTTTTAGAGACGTGGTCTTGGTCTTGCTGTGTTTCTTAGGCTGGCTTCAAACTCCTGGGCTCAAGCGATCCTCCTGCCTCAGCTTCATGAGGTGCTGGGACTACAAGGCACTTTTTAAAAAAACTTTAATTTTTTTTTGTTAAATAATTACAGACTCATAGAAGGTTGCAAAGAAATGCACAGGGAAGTCCCATGCACTATTCCCCAACCTCACCCAATGTTAACATCTTATACAATTACAGTACAATACATTATCAGAACCAAGGAATTGACACTGCTACAATGTATAGAACTTATCTGGATTTCAGCAATCATACATGCACTTATTTGCATATGTGTGCATGGCTCTATGTAATTTTATCACATGTAGTTTTGTGTAATCACCACTACAATCAAGGTATACTCAACTGGGTATGTGAATTACATCTCCATGAAACTGCTACAAAAAAATGCTCAACTGTGCCATCATCACAAGACACATTGGTGTTAACCCTTCATAGCCACACCCATTCCTCCCCACCATCACTAACCTCTGGCAACCACCAATCTGTTCTCCACCCCTATAATTATGTTATTTCATGAATGTTACAGAAATGGAATCATGCGGTAGTTATCCTTTTGAGACTGGCTTTTTTCACTCAGCATAATTTCTTTGAGCGCCATCCAAGTTGTTGTGTGTATCAATAGTTTGTTCCTTTTTATTTCTGAGTATTATTCCATGGTATGGATAAACTACAGTTTGTTTAACCACTCACCCATTAAAGGACATTTGGTTGGTTTCCAGTTTTGAGCTATTACAAATGAAACTGCCATGACCATTTGTGTACAAGTTCCTGCGTGAAAATAAGCCTTCATTTCTCTTGGAGAGATGCCCAGGAATGTGATTGCTGGGTTGTATGGTATATATGTTTTTTCCAGAAACTGACAAATTGTTTTCCAGAGTGGCTCTATCATTTTATGCTCCCCAGCACTGTACGAATGACTCAGTTTCTCTGCAGCATTGCCAGCATTTGGTGTTCATCACTACTTTTTTTTTTTTTTTAGACAGAGTCTCACTCTGTCGCCTAGGCTGGACTGCAGTGGTGTGATCTCAGCTCATTGCAGCCTCCACGTCCTGGGTTCAAGCGATTCTCCTGCCTCAGCCTCCTGAGTAGCTGGGACTACAGGCATGTGCCACAATGCCCAGCTAATTTTTTGTATTTTCAGTAGAGACGGGGTTTCACCGTGTTAGCCAGGATGGTCTCGATCCATCTCCTGGCCTTGTGATCTGCCCACCTTGGCCTCCCAAAGTGCTGGGATTACAGGCGTGAGCCACCGCACCGGGCCCACAATTTTTTATTTTAGTCATTTTGATCAGCATGTGGTAATATTTCATTATGCTTTAATTTGCATTTCTCTAATGGCTAATGATACTGAACATCTTTTCATGTGTCTATTTGCCACCTATATATTCTCTTTGGTAAAATGCCTGTGCATGTCTTTTTCCCGTTTTCTAATTGGATTGTTTGTTTTTTTAAGTACTGTTTTCAAGTTCTTTGCATGTTCTAGATACAAGGCTTTGTTGAACATGCAATTTACAAATATCTTCTCCCAGTATTTAATTTGTCTTTTTATTCTTTTAACAGTGTCTTTTGCAGAGCAAAAGTTTTAAATTCTGATGAGGTAAAATTTGTCAATTTTTCCTCTTCTGGTTTTGCTTTTTATTTTTTATTTTACTTTTATTTAACTTCTTTAGAGATAAGGTCTCACTATGCTGCCCAGGCTGGAGTGCAGTGGCTGTTCACAGCTGCAATCATAGAGCACTGCAGCCTTGAACTCCTGAGCTCAAGTAATCCTCCTGCTTCAGCCTTCTGAGTAGCTGGGACTGCAGGTGTGCATCACTGTGCCTGGCTCTGGGTTGTGCTTTCGGTATCAAGTCTAAGAACTCTTTGCCAGGTATAAGTCCTGAAGATTTTCTATGTGTTTTCTAGAAGTTTTATGGTTTTATATTTACATTTAAGTGCATGATTTGTTTTGAGTTAATTTTTGTTTAAGGTGTGTGAGGTTTACATAGTTTCATTTTATTTTTATTTTTTTGCATGTGGATATGTAATTGCTCTAGCACCATTTATTGAAAAAGTTCTCCTCCACCATTGAACTGCTTTTGCTACTTTGTCGAAAACTAATTGGCCATATATGTGGGCATATTTCTGGGTTCTGTGTTCTGCTACATTGATTTATGTGTCTATCTTTCTACCAGTACCACATTGTCTTGATTACTGTAACCATATAGTCAGCCTTACTATCAGCCAGTGATTCCTCCCACTTTAATCTTTGTCAAAAATTGAGTAAGGCCTTCATTTTCCATATTAGTTTTGGAATAAGCTTGTCTATGTCTACCGAAAAACTTGTTTTCTTTCTTTCTCAAAACTTGAGATTTTGATAGGAATTTTGTTAAACCTAGAGGCTTAGGGAATCAACTTAGGGGAAAGTGACATCTTTGCTATGTTTGATCTTTTGATTCATGAACATAGTATGCCTCTCCAAGGATTTAGGTTGCCTTTGATTTCTTTCATCACCATTTTATAATTTTCATCATATAGATTCTTTATAAATTTTGTTAGATTTGTACTTAAGTATTTCATTTTTTTCTTTTTTTTTTTTTTTTTTTGAGATAAGTTTCACTCTTTCGCCCAGGCTGGAGTGCAATGGCACGATCTCGGCTCACTGTAACCTCCATCTCCTGGGTCCAAGTGATTCTTCTACCTCAGCCTCCCCAGTAGCTGGGATTACAGGCACTTGCCATCATGCCCAGCTAATTTTTGTATTTTTGTAGAGATGGGGTTTCACCATGTTAGCCAGGCTGGTCTTGAACTCCTGACCTCAGGCTATCCACCCACCTCGGCCTCCCAAAGTGCTGGGATTACAGATGTGACTCACGGTGCCCAGTGAAGCATTTCATTTTCTCTGGATCAGTTTGTTAGGAATGCCTTCTTGAGAGAGGATATTTGAATGGACCTAAATGAGAACATAAGAGTAAGCCTGAGTGCCAAGATCCTGAGGCAAGTGCTTGCTTGGTGTGTGTAAGGATACACAGCAAAAACTATACCCATTAATCAGTAAAAAGGACAGCATGTTCAAGGTGGTGTGAGCTAGAAAAAGAGTGGTAGCAAATGAGATCCAGAAGGTTGCCAGGGATTAGCGGGACCTTGGTGAAGTCCTGATGAGAAATTGAAATTTTACTCTAAGTGTGATGAAATGCCATCAGAGTGTTGAACACAAGAACGATGTAGTCAGACATATTTTAGAAGGATGACCCTGGCACCTGAATGCAGAATTGGTTGTAGGAGGCTAAGGGGAAACAGGAAAGCTGTTAGCTCTTGGAGTGGACTAGAGGACAAGTGACAGTAGCTCAGATGAGGGTGGCAGTGTGAAGGTGACAAGGAGTAGTTGGAGTCTAGATTTACTTTGAAGGTGTAGCTGTCAGGATTTGCTGATGACTCGGTGTGAGATGTTAGAGAGAGAGAAGAGGCATGTCTGGCTCCAAGGATCTTGAACCGTGCAGTGGGTGAACAATGGTGCCATTTACTGAGAAGAGAACTACATTATTCAGTATAAAAACAGAACTGTCAACCAGCACAGTGACCTCGCACCTGTAGACCCAGCGATTTCGAAGGTTGAGGTGGTGAGGGGGTAGCATTTGAGCCAAAGAGTTTGAGGCCAGCCTGGGCAATATTTGACCCCATCTAAAAAAAAAGAAAAAAAGAACTGTCACTACCCAGAAAAGACCTGAAACCTAATATCTCAGTGTGCAGTCACAGACTGGCATGGGATAAGATTACCTTTCCGAAACCAGCCACATTTCTACAATGTTGGCAACTAGCTGGAATTCCAGAAACCACTGAGATGGTACCATAAGATGGATGTTGGAGATGAAAGAAAAGTGAAACCAGTAGTTCTTAAGCATGTAAGAACCAAGCTTTTTCATGTTACTTCACACTAATCTTCATTAGACTCCTTATAGCTAAGTAAAGATACACTTGGTTTTCCCCTTTTTTCTTTCTTAAAAAATTGTAGTAAAGTATATATAATATAATGTTTATTATTGTTATTATTTTTTGAGGCAGAGTCTTGCTTTGTCTCAGCTCACTGTAACCTCCGCCTCCTGAGTTCAAGTGATTCTCCTGCCTCAGCCTTCCAAGTGGCTGGGACTACAGGCACATGCCACCATGCCTGGCTAATTTTTGTATTTTTAGTAGAGATGGGGTTTGACCACGTTGGCCAGGCTGGTCTCAAACCTCTGACCTCAAGTGATCCACCTGCCTTGGCCTCCCAAAGTGCTGGGATTACAGGCATGAGCCACGGTGCCCAGCCTCTGTATTTATTATTTTAGCTATTTGTAAATTTACAATTCAATATATTCACAATGTTGCACAACCATCACCATCTATAGCCAAAACTCTTTCATCATCCTCAACAAAAACTCTACCTGTTAAACAATAAACTCCCTTTTACCACTTTCCCCAGCCCTTGGAAACTTCTATTATTTTCTATTTCTATGAATTTGCCTGTGCTGGGCACCTGAGATCAGTGGACTCACACAATATTTGTTCTTTTGTGTCTGGCTTATTTATTAAACATATTGCTTTCAAGGTCCATCCATGTTATCCATATATCAAAATTTCATTCTTTTTTATGGCTTAGTAATATTCCATTATTATTGGATATACCACATTTTGTTTATCCATTCATCCATTGATAGACACTTGGGTTACTCCCACCCTTTAGCTATTGTGAGTAATACTGCTGTGAACATTGATGTACAAATATCTCTCTGCTTTCAGTTCTTTCAGATTACATATACCGAGGGGTGGAATTGCTGGATCACATGTTAGTTCTATGTTTAGCCTTTTGAGAAACCACCAAACTGTCCTTCACAGCAGCTGCACCATTTTACATTTCCACCAGTAATGTATGAGGGTTCCAATTTATCCACATCTTCACCAATACTTGTTATTTTCTCTGCTTGTTTTAATTATAATCATCCTGGCTGGGCGTGGTGGCTCACGCCTGTAATCCCAACACTTTGGAAGACTAAGATGGGCAGATCACTTGAGGTCAGGACTTCAAGAGCAGCCTGGCAACATAGGGAAAACTCCATCTCTACTAAAAAAAAAAAAAAAAAAAAAAAAAATTAGCCAGGCGTGCACCTAGAATCCCAGATACTCAGGAGGCTGAGGTAGGAGAATTGCTTGAACCTGTGAGGCGAACGGTGCAGTGAGCCAAGATTGCACCACTGCACTCCAGCCTGGGGGCAGAGTGAGACTCTGTCTCAAAAAAGAAAAAAAAATCTATAATCATCCTAATAAATGTGAAGTGGTATCTCACAATGGTTTTGATTTGCATTTTCCTTATGGCTAATGATGTTGAGCATCTTTTCATGTGTTTATTAGCTAGTTGTGTATCGTCTTTGGAAAGATGTCTATTCAAGTCTTTGCCCCCTTTTTAGTTGTGTTGTTTCTCTTTTTATTGTTACTGAGTTTCAGGAGTTCCTTATATATTCTGGATATGATGCCTTATCAGACATATGTTTCATAAATATTTTCTCCCATTCTAAAGGTTGTCTTTTTGCTTTCTTGACAGTATCCTTTGATGCACAAAAGTTCTTAATTTTGAGGAAGTCCAATTTCTCTATTTTTTCTTTTATATAGTCTTCTTTTTTTTTTTTTAGATGGAGTCTCTGTTGACCAAGCTGAAGTGCGGTGGTGCAATCTCAGCTCACTGTAACCTCTGCCTGCTGGGTTCAAGCAATTCTTCTGCCTCAGTCTCCCAAGTAGCTGGAACTACAGGTATGTGCCACCATGCCTGGCTAATTTTTGTACTTCTAGTAGACACAGGGTTTCACCATGTTGGCCAGGCTGGTCTCGATCTCCTGACCTCAAGTGATCCACCGGCCCCGGCCTCCCAAAGTGCTGGGATTACAAATGTGAGCCACCGCACCCGGCTGCTCAGTTTAACTAATTTTTCTTTTATTGCCTGTGCTTTTGGTATCATATCCACAAAATCATTGTGAAATTCAATGTCATGCAGATTTTCCCCAGTGCTTTCTTTTAGAAGTTTCATAGATTTCGTTTTCAAATTTAGGCCTTTGATTAATTTTGAGTTAATTTTTGAATATCGTTTAAGGTAAGGGTCCAACCTCATTCTTTTGCATGTGTATATGCAGTTTCCCCAGCTCTACTGGTTGAAAAGACTGTCTTTTGGCCAGGCGTGGTGGCTCACGCCTGTAATCCCAGCACTTTGGGAGGCCGAGGTGGGCGGATCACTAGGTCAGGAGATCAAGACCATCCTGTCTAATGCAGTGAAATGCCGTCTCTACTAAAAATACAAAAAATTAGCTGGGCGTGGTGGCGGGCACCTGTAGTCCCAGCTACTCGGGAGGCTGAGGCAGGAGAATGGCATGAACCCAGAAGACGGAGCTTGCAGTGAGCCGAGATTGCGCCACTGCACTCCAGCCTGGGTGACAGAGTGAGACTCTGCCTCAAAAAAGAAAAGAAAAGAAAAGTCTGTCTTTTTTTCATTGGTCTTGGCACCCTTGTCGAAAACCAATTGGCCACATATGTGAGGGTTTACCTCTAGGCTCTCTATTCTCTTCTATTGACTTGTATTTCTGCCCTTATGCAAGTAGTATAGTGTTATTTTGTTTTGAGATGGAATCTCACTCTGTTGCCTAGGCTGGGGTGCAGTGGTGCAATCTCAGCTTACTGCAACCTCTGCCTCCCAGGTTCAAGTGATTCTCCTGCCTCAACCTCCTGAGTAGCTGGGATTACAGACACGCACCACCATGCCCGGCTATTTTTTTATTTTTATTTTTTTAGTAGAGACAAGTTGTCCATGTTGGCCAGGCTGGTCTCCAGCTCCTGACCTCAAGTGATCCACCTGCCTCGGCCTCCAAAAGTGCTGGGATTACAGGTGTGAGCCACCGCATCTGGCCATGGTGTTTTAATTACTGTAGCTTCACAGTATATTTTGAAGTTGGGAAGAAGTGTGAGTCCTTTTTTTAAGATTGTTTTGGCTATTCAGAGCTCCTTGCAATTTCATATAAACTTGAGGAGTGGCTTTTCCATTTCTGAAAAGAGGCTGTTGGAATTTTGATAGGGATTGTGCTAAATCTCTGGGTCAATTTGAATTATATTGACTAACACTGTTAAATCTTCCTATCTTTGAATACAAAATGTCCTTTCACTTATTTAGGACTTCTTTAATTTCTTTAAGCAACATTTTGTACTTTTCAGTATATGACTCTTTTACCTTCTTGGTTAGATTTATTCACAAGTATTTAATTCTTTTTTTTTTTTTTTTTTTTCTGAGATGGACTCCTGCTCTGTTGCCCAGGCTGGAGTGCAGTGTCGCAATCTCGGCTCATTGCGACATCCGGCTCCCGGGTTCAAGCAATTCTCCTGCCTCAGCCTCCCAAGTAGCTGGGATTACAGGCACCCACCACCACGCCCAGCTAATTTTTATATTTTTAGTAGAGATGGGCTTTCACCATGTTGGTCAGGCTGGTCTTGAACTCCTGACCTCGTGATCCACCCATCTCGGCCTCCCAAAGTGCTGGGATTACAGGCGTGAGCCACCGCACCTGGCCATATTTAATTGTTTTAGATGCTATTGTAAATGGTATTACTGTTTTAATTTCCCTTTCAGGTTGTTCATCACTAGTGTATAGAAACACAACGGATAATTTTCTCATTTTTGGGAGGGAAGAAATTGAGGCTCAGAATAAGTTGCTCAAAGGTGCAAGGCCCAACTCAGGGCTCTAATTCCGAATCTATCGCGCTGTCTCTCTGAAGAGGTTGCTTATTGAGCCCCTTTACCATTTTGCCCTTTCCCTTTGACTCAATGCTCTTAATTGCAAAACAGGAAGCACTGGGAAAAGAAAGAACTGGAGCACAGCCAGGTGTGGTGGTTCACACCTGTAATCCCAGCACTTTGGGAGGCCGAGGTGGGCAGATCACCTGAGGTCGGGAGTTGGAGAACAGCCTGGCCAACATGGCGAAACCCCATCTCTACTGAAAATACAAAGATTAGCTGGGCATGGTGGCAGAAGTCTGTAATCCCGGCTATTCCGGAGGCTGAGGCAGGAGAATTGCTTGAACCCGGGAGGCGGAGGTTGCAGTGAGCTGAGACTGCACCACTGCACTCCAGCCTGGGCAACAGAGCAAGACTCCATCTAAAAAAAAAAAATTGGAGCACTGCAACAGTTATGTTCCGAATTTCGCCAGTGTAACAACTGAACCATAGGAGGCAGCCATGGTCTCAGGGATACCTATGGATACGTTCACATCAACCCTCTTTGACTGGAGGGCCCACAGGCAAATAACAGTCAACATTGAATTTGTGACCTCAAAATGCCAAAATACTTTATGAGAATGACTCAGAAATCAAGAAGCTACTTGTAACAAATCAAGTACTGAAATGCATTGTCAACACAGGATAGCCTCTCATCCCTGACAAAAGGATTGTGTTAGGACATGTAGTTGGGGCTAAGACTCTTGAGGAACTGGGTGGGGCGTGGCTCAGGCTTGCTTGGGAGAGAAGCACTTTGCAGCCTGCCACCAGGCTGGAGACCTGAGTGTGCCAAGGCACTCTGCGGAGTCTAACAGACACTGGCAGTCTTGTATGTCTACAGGAGGGGATGCATGAACTTTCTCCAGGAACCTGAATACCATTCATGAACCACTGGGAAATTTCCTCTACCCAGTCCCCACTGAACACTTTCCTTCTCTCAAATGACAGGATTCCTGAATCTCTTTCTACTTCCTTCTGTATCTAGGAGATAGCACATCGCTGCAGCTGTCACTAATGGGAACCTGGCCTGGTAGCTGTGGACAGTACTAGGAGCATTTTCTCAGTCTGCCTTCCTGCTACCCTTTGCTAGGCCAGCAGGATTCCCACAAGGGAATACTGAAGTCTGATAAATAGGAGCACATGTGTGCATGAGTGTACACACACACACACACAAACACACACACACACAGAATTGAGAACTTAGCGTATATTCTCCCCCCAAGAAGGGAAGAGCATTCTGGCTGGAAAATAGTGTCTTAGAATAGCCTCAATTTGCCTCTGCTATCTCCAATGTGAAGCTATTATATTCCCACAATGCGAATCTTCCTCATACTTCCCAAGAAACCTCACACAAGAAATGGGAGAGCCTATAGCCTTGAAGAATTACCTATTGACATTTGGGGTAGAGAAATAAGAGCCTGCCTGGGCACATGTGTAAGTTCTTCCCTAATACATGAAATATTAGGAAAATCCCACGGGGCTTCGAGACTGCCACAGTAACAACCAGACATTTTACTCTTGCTCACTCAGGAAGGTAAAGAGAAAAACAAAAACAAACAAACAAAACACACACACACACACACACACAATCAAATAGAAAATAAGTGCAGATAGTTCACAAAGCAAAGCATCAGGTGTGCTATCAGGCTCCAAGGCAGCTTTCTCTACAGCTTGGACTTGGACATGTTATAACAGCCATTTTATTATATCACAGAAAGAAATAACTGAAGTAGGTCATAACATTTCAAATTATTTTTCCAGTAGGAATATTATGCCCTGATGACATAGTCTAGTTTCACTTCTTCCATAAGTCACCAGTGACTTTCCTTAAAATGGTCCCTTGTCTCCAGCCTCTTACACCTCATGCCATCCTCATGTTGCCGTATGTATTAGTCTGTTCTCTCATTGCTATAAAGAAATACCTGAGACTGATCAGGCGCAGTGGCTCATGCCTGTAATCACAGCACTTTGGAAGGCTGAGTTGGGTGGATCACTTGAGGTCAGGAATTTGAGACCAGCCGGGGCAACATGGTGAAACCTCGTCTCTATTAAAAATACAAAAATTAGCCTGGCGTGGTGGTGGGTGCCTGTAATCCCAGTTACTCAGGAGGCTGAGGCAGGAGAATCATTTGAACCTGGGAGGTGGAGGTTGAGGTGAGCTGAGATCACACCACTGTGCTCTGAGATCACACCACTGTGCTCCAGCTTGCGTGACAGAGTGTGACTCCATCTGAAAAAAAAAAAAAAAAGAAATACCTGAGACTGGGTAATTTATAAAGAAAAGAAGTTTAATTGGGTCACAGTTCAGCAGGCTATACAGGAAGCATAACAGCTTCTGTTTCTGGAGAGGCCTCAGGAAACTTCTAATCATGGTGGAAGGCAAAGAGGGAGTGAGACATCTTACATAGCAGGAGCAGGAGGAAGGGGAGGTGCCACACCCTTTAAACAATCCTTGTGAGAACTCACTCACTATCGTGAGAACAGCACCAGGAGGATGGTGCTAAACCATTCATGAGAAACTGCCTCCATGATCCAGTTACCTCCCACCAGGCCTCACCTCCAACACTGAGGATTACAATTCAATATGAGATTTGGTGGGGATGCAGATCCAAACCATATCACCTGATATTAACGAGTAAAGATTAATATCATTCCCCTAGTGAAAACTTTGAGATTTCCTTACTATCAAGAGCATTGACCCTTAACTCTGTGTGCTATTTGAGGCTTTTTACCAATCAGTTTCCCTACTTATCTGTGTCCTGATTCTAACTCCTCCTGCTCACACTTTAGTCCTGGATTCAAAACCCACATCCTCCACTTCTATCCACGCTGACCTCTGTCCCCTATTCCTATAGCATACTCACGGTACATCTCATTTTGGCAGCTTATTTATCAAATGATTACTGTGTATGCTCAAGTGAACTAGATGTTTTGTGAACACTAAGAGAATGAGAGAAGGTCCCTGACCTGGAGGAGGAAACCTTGCTGTTTTGTCATGCTATGTTTCCTGAGAGCAAGCCATGTATCTACAGGAAAATGGAAGTCTACAGGTTCCTCCAGGATGTCTCTGTGCTATGTACATGCTGGAATTTCAGAAAGACTTTCTGAATTGAATTAAATTCTCTCTCTCTCTCTCTCTCTCTCTCACTTTACGATTGATTTACTTGAAGTGCAATAGCTAATATGCGCTTAAACTGTCCAAAGTAACAGAACTAGTCCACTACCGCTAGGCCATGAGCGAGTCTTCCAGGGGTAAGAAAGGAAAACCCACCCTGGTGTGCGGCCCAGTCAGCAACAAGGAAAAAGTTGCTCAATGCGAGTCTACTCTCCTGGTCGGAGCCTTGTGGTTATGCTGGGTTATACTTGATTGTGCAGGTGTAAACTGCTGCAGTGGGAAATTAAATGTGGTAACCAAAGGCATGATGCACAAAGGAGTGAGGAAAGGCAAAATGAGCAGAGTGGGGAAGAGGAGCAGCAGAAACCTCCCAGAGCAGATGAGCGGCAGGGCCATCAAAGAAGGACTGGCTTCCTTCTCACATAACCAAGGCCAGTCCCTGGGAACCACAGTTCAGACTTCACATATTTGTAGCAGTAAAGGCTTGATGTTGGCAAGTTTATTTCCCAGACACCTGTTCCCGCAGGTAACAGCAGCCGGAGCAGCTGCCGTGAGTGACTCTGAAGTCATCTCTCTCAAAGGTCCCGAGCTGGAAGGATTTGGAAAAGCGCAAACCCCAAACCCAGGTTCTTCTTCATGGGGCCCCGGGATATGTTGGAAAATCTAACCAAAGCAGGAAAAACTGGCGGACCTGGAGAACGGGGCAGAGATGGAATAGAAGTCCCCGTTGACTTCAGGCATCCTCTGTCTCTCCCACCCTAAGCCAGGAGGAAAGTCCGCTTCCTGCAGACGACCTCAGACCAAGCAAGGTGCCCGCCGAGTCTCTCCTTGCAGGTCCGGCCCACGATTTCCACCCATCTCTTTTCCCCGGGCGCGGGGCGGCGGCAGGCGGGGTCACCAGATCCCTCCAACCCGGGCCCCTCCAGGCGCCGGGGACGCTGACGCTCGCGCTCTTCCTCTCTCGCCTCCCCTCCCCACCTCTCCCCTCCTTCGTCCAGTCCCTCCCCCAGCCTCGGCGCAGGGGGGCCGGGCTTGGCTCCGCGAGGCCAGTGCATTCCAGAGAGCCCAGCGAGCTAGAGCAACAAAGGAGCCGGGTCGTCGGCAGGGAGAGTTCGGGGGGCTGCGGCGCGCTGGGGCGAAGGTGGCTGCTGGGCCACGGGCTGGCGCGGGGGCGGAGCCGGAGCTGCACTCGCACCCCCGGCCCGCGTCTGGCCTCCCTCGCGGGGCGGGGAGTTGGCTTTAATGGTGGGAGAGGGAATGGGGCTGGGGATTGGGGGCCCAGGAGGCCCCCAGGGCTGAAGACAACTTGGATTGCGAGGCGAGGGCTTGGGGAGTCGTGCATCCCGGTCCGGGCCTCCGCAGCCCAACATGGGCCCCGGGTTCCAAAGTTTGCGAAGTTGGGCGCCGAGGGGCCGGGGCGCGCGGAGCGTCCGGGGGGGCCCGGGCCCGGATTCTCTGGGAGCACAGGACGCCTGAGCCGCCTCCGCGGCCGCCGGGGTCGTGCGTGTGGCCAGGGGGCTCCGAGGAGCGGGTGGGGGCGCCGGGGCTTTTGCTGAGTTGGCGGGGTTGGCCATGGCCGCTGCCCGCCCCGCGCGGGGGCCGGAGCTCCCGCTCCTGGGGCTGCTGCTGCTGCTGCTGCTGCTGCTGCTGGGGGGCCCGGGCCGGGGGTCGGCCTCGAGCGGGAACGCGACCGGGCCTGGGCCTCGGAGCGCGGGCGGGAGCGCGAGGAGGAGTGCGGCGGTGACCGGCCCTCCGCCGCCGCTGAGCCACTGCGGCCGGGCTGCCCCCTGCGAGCCGCTGCGCTACAACGTTTGCCTGGGCTCGGCGCTGCCCTACGGGGCCACCTCCACACTGCTGGCGGGAGACTCGGACTCCCAGGAGGAAGCGCACGGCAAGCTCGTGCTCTGGTCGGGTAAGTGCGGCGGAGCGGGGTCTGGGGGGCGGGAGGTGCTGCGGTTAGATTGGGCACCCTTGGAAAGAACAGGCTCAGGCCTGAGTTTAGGAGAGGGCGGGGACAGCACCCTGGAGAGTTGGAGGGACAGAGCCCGAAACTTTGGGGGCAGGTTACGTGCAGAATGGGACCCTCGGTCGTGGGAAAAGGAGGGCAAGGAAGTTGACGAAGCGGGTCACAAAGGGCCTGAGCTGGTGGGTGAGCAAAGGATGGCGGGGATGAGGGGCCCGTGAGGAGGTGGCTCTAAGCCACGGGAAAAGACATTTTGTAAGAAGAGGAGATGCTCCACCTAGTCTGGAAGCAGGGTGCCGGGGGATTCAAGGAGGTGTTCCAGACCCTGGGGAAATTGGAGTTGGAGAGGAAAAGGGGAGGGATGACGGTGGAAGAGGTTTAGGCATTTGGAGGGAAGGGTAGGGGGACAAGATCGAGTGACGTTTTGAAGGAAAAGAAACCTCCCTAGTGACGAATTATTAAAAGGTAACCTGAAAGTTCTGGAAATCTTGATTTGGGAGACAGGAAGGAAGCCTAGAGAACTGTGATCTTGTCTGGCTTTCACAGGAGATTTCATTCAGTTTGTGCATCTGAAAAACGGGCACTCTGACGCATGCAGGAGGTTATGAAGGAATAAGACCTTTCTAACAATTATTTGTGTGTTCTTTGGAAATTTGGTTACCGAGGTTGGTCAGGGCTGTGGAAGGACGCTTAAGTCTGGAGTATTGAGAGCCTGTGGACACTTCCATGGTGGTTTGAAGTCCCAGAGCCCCCTCACTGGAGTGGCAGAGTCTGAAAAACTGCACACTGAACCCAAATGTCCTTCCTTAGCAGTGTGGAGTATACTCTCTCCCCACGTGTCACTTTTCTAGATGAGGCCTGGAGAGTGCTGTGGAAGGGAGCTGGCCTTATCAGCCCTCACTTCTAGCCAGCGTGATTCTAAAACTATCCTTGGAAAAAGAAAAGAAAACCAGGAGCCAGGAGCAGAACTGGGAGCCTCCCTCCTTTGACAGGGCTGGGGTATCCCATGTCTTAGCTCTGCCCAGGGGGCTGGTGAGGACCCTAATGTAGGGAGTGTATGTAGGCCGCCTGTCACTAACAAGTTCTCGGCCTTTGTCAGATGTTGGACAAGGCCATAAGGTTCCTGGCTTGGTTCAGATGCTGGAGGAGGAACTTGGAGAATGGTATCCATGGTACCCATGAGGTAGAGCCACATCCTTTGTGGGGATCAGGTTCTAAAGTCAGCACAGCACGTTAGACAGAAATCGTGTGTAATCAACAGTGGCTTTGAAAACTCTGCAGATTACCATAGTGTAAGGTCGATGTGGTTTTGCATATATACACCTTTTATGATGTTTGCATAAATGTGTTACATGTATACTCATATATAAGAATGGGTATACACAGAAGATAATAATTGTAATTTTAAAGTTACATTCATGCAAAAGACTGAAAGAATAATAATAATAATAATAAAAAGACCACCAAAGTAAGATTAAGAGAGGTTGCTTTGAGCACCACCGGAAATGAGACTTGAGTTTAGGAGCCAGCTGTGTGGAAAGTCCAAATCTCTCAGCACTAGAATCTCACCGATTCTGAGTTGCTCATGCTGTCAGAGGATAATCTTTCTGTCCTTCTCTTTATTGATTTTGCAAGGACCCATGGTTTAATTTTCCCAAGTTAAATGCATGTTTGATGTTGCCTCTGTGTAGTTACCATCAGATCAAGGAGGAAGGGTATGAACCTCTTTCCAGCCCATACTCTTGAGAGCAGCTGCTGAGCAGACAGAAGTAGTTTAAGCTGGAACATGTATGAATTAATACCATCTGCTGGTTGTGCAGGTTGAAATCTCACTATCTGTGTCTTTTGGCAGGGCAGGGTCCTACAGAGACGCCAGCACTGAGCCCACCACCGTTAGTTCCATTAGTTCACTATGAGTTCTTCTCTGCCACCAACCACCATCCCTCAGCTCATTCCTGTTTCCATATGTGTTCTGGTCGCACTCTTTCCTGCTTGGGACTTGCAAGTGGGGCAGAAGCAGGTGTTGGCTTGAGCTGGGTAATGAGTAGGTAGAGTGAACCCGAGCCTCGTGTGAGAATCACAGCCAGGTCAGCTGGTAGCCTCTGGCAAGTGATTTATCGTGTCCTGAGTTAATGATCTTGATTTTGCATTAGACAGGGTCAGTGTTACCTGGCTCTTAGGGGTGTTTTTGTGGGTGAAGGATGAAGATGATCTAGGTTGTCTTTATCGGTAAACTCTTGAAGGTAGGAACTGGGTCTTCACTTTTTTTCAAAACCTCCAAGTACTGAGTACACAGCCATGCTTCTATTCATGCATTCAGTTATGTATTGAATGTTTGCTGTATGTCACATGCTGGGCATGTAAGGATGAAGAATACAGACATGATCCTCCGTCATCAAGAAGAAGACAGGCTGGGCGTGGTGCTCACACCTGTAATCTCAGCACTTTGGGAGGCCGGGGTGGGAAAATTGCTCAATCCCAGGAGTTTAAGACCAGCCTGAGACCTTGCCTCTAAAAAAAAAAAAAGAGGAAGACAGATAATTCAACAGGCTTTGGAAATACCTGTGAAAGGTACTGTGGCATTTTAGGGTGCTGAAAAAGCGCAAAGGACCCAAGGAACATCCCCAGAAGAACTGGCATTTAACCCATAACTTGACACATAAGCAGGAATTGCCTGGCCGAGGGAGAGTTGAGGTGTGAAGGGATAGGAAGAGGAAATAGCATGTACAAAGGTGTAGAGGTAGGAGGGCTTGGTGCTTTTAAAGAAAGTATAAGAGTTGCAGTAGAACTGGATCAAAGCATGTGAGGGGTGGAATTGTGAGAGATAAGACCTAAAGAATTAGAAAATTAAAGGATTTATACCTCATATTAAGTTTGGATGTTATCCAAACTTATGATAAGGAGCCATTGAAAGATTTTAAGCAAGGGAGAGATGTAATTGTCTTTGCATTTTAGCTGGATCTCTTTGGGTGTAGTGTGAAGAAGCCATAGGAGCAGGGAAAGCCTGAAGCCTGGCTTCTTGAACAGAGGATGTTGAAGTACCCCAAGTAAGAGACGATGGTGGTCGGGACTGGGTAACAGGACAGAGGGAGTAGGCAGATCCCACTAACTTCCAGAGATAGTGCTCATAGGGCACTGATGAGTTAGATGTGGAGCCTCAGTGAGCGGGAGGCCTCAGGTTTCAGGCTTGGATGGAAGGTGGTGCCATTCCCTTTCACTAAGATAGAGAATGCTAGAGGAGGAAGAAGTTTAGGCAGGAGGTGTGGCTTTGATTTTGGCCGTGTGAATTAGAGATGCTCATTGGACATCTATGTGGAGATTCTCGGCAGATCTGGAAATACGAATTGCTGGAGAGCGGTGGCCACTGTGTGCTTCCTTGGCCCTGACTACTAAGGCTTTGGAAGGATGCCATTGACTGAGGAAGTTTATAGCTCAGGTTGGTCCAATTTCTAGGTCTGCATAGACCTCAGGTCTTTCCTCTGTCTTTCATCTCTCTGGCCTCAGGCTTCTTCAGTCACTTAGCATCTCTCCCCTTTACAGCTGGAAATGCCTCCTCCCGAACATTCCAAGCTGACCAGACAAACATAATGTCCAGGCCGTGGTCCACCTTAGGCCAAACCTGGTTTAGTAAGTGGGGCAAAAAAGCAGAGAGGCCTGCACCTGGCAGTGGCGATAGGTCCCTGAGAGCCAGCACGTAGCCTCCTTAACCACTGCTGTGCTCTTTGTGGTACATAAGTGTGTGGCCCTGTCATCATGCCCAGGTGCAGGTAAGTAGGAGAGAGACAAAGGCTGGGAGGAATTTCTTGTTTGCTGCTCATATGTTGAATTGCGGGCTGAGAGGAGGAATGTTTTCGGTGATGGTGGGTTATTTTCAGGGACGGATCAGGAAGAATTTCCTTAAAGCTGTTCCCAAACTTGGCTGATAATCAGAGTCAGTTAAAAAGATATATATGGCCGGGCATGGTGGCTGATGCCTGTAATCCCAGCACTTTGGGAGGCCGAGACGGGTGGATCACGAGGTCAGGAGATTGAGACCATCCTGGCTAACACGGTGAAACCCCGTCTCTACTAAAAATACAAAAAAAAATTAGTCTGGCTGGTGGCGGGCGCCTGTAGTCCCAGCTACTCGGGAGGCTGAGGCAGGAGAATGGCAGGAGAATGGCGGGAACCCAGGAGGCGGAGCTTGCAGTGAGCCAAGATCGCGCCACTGCACTCCAGCCAGGGCGACAGAGCGAGACTCCTTCTCAAAAAAAAAAAGATATATATGTATAGGCTGGGTGCAGTGGCTCACACCTGTAATCTCAGCACTTTGGGAGGTTGAGGCGGGAGGATTGCTTGAAGCCAGGAGTTCGAGACCAGCCTGGGCAACAAAGTGAGACCCCCCCCATCTCTAAAAAAAAAAAAAATTAGCTGGGCATGTTGGCACACACCTGTGGTCCCAGCTACACTGGAGGCTGAGGCAAAAGGATCGCTTGAACCCAAGAGGTTGAGGCTGCAGTGAGCCATGATCACACCACTGCCCTCCAGACTGGGCAACAGAGCAAGACCCTGTCTCAAAAATACATACATATATATAGATACGTCTGTATGTATACACACACACATACATGTATAGGGAAAATATAAAATACAGAAAAACATACATGGACCTAAGTCTTTTTTTTTAGTTAGCTTTAATTAATTATTTGAGAAATGGGGTGTTGCTGTGTGCCCAGGCTGGAGGGCAGTGGCTATTCAGAGGCTCACTCATTGTGCACATAGTGCTTATGGTGCCTGGAATAGCTGGCACTACAGGCATGTGTTCTGTGCCAGCCCAAGTCTTCAATTTTGCTTCAGATCTTTAACTTTTTAATTGTGAAATAGAACATGTATGCAGAAAACTGCATAAAACACAGAGGTACTGAATAACAAATAATTATAAAGTGACATCTGGGTCAATAACTAGAACATGGTCAGACCCCAGAAGCTCCCTCTGTGTCTTGTCTAGTCACATCCTCCTCCCCTTGCTCAAGAGGTTTTCAGTAATCACTTTTTTTCTCTATGGTTTTACCTCCTAGTTTTGGAATCCATAAGCAGTATATTTCAGCTTTTCATGTTTCTGAACTCTGTTCAAATGGAATTTGTACAAAATAATATGCTGTGCATATTATTTCTTGCTTCTTTTACTTTACAGTATTATGTAAGATTCATCCATGTTACTGCAGCTTATTTCTTTTTTGTTTGTTTATTTGTTTGTTTTTGTTTTTTGAGACAGTCTCACTCTGTCACCTAGGCTAGAGTGCAGTGGCACGATCTCGGCTCACTACAACCTCCACCTCCTGGGTTCAAACAATTCTCCTGCCTCTGCCTCCCAAGTAGCTGGGACCATAGGTGCACGCCACTGTGCCTGGCTAATTTTTGTATTTTTTAGTAGAGACAGGGTTTTGCCATGTTGGTCAGGCTGGCCTCAAACTCCTGACTTAAGGTGAGCCACCTGCCTCATACTGCAGCTTATTTCTTCATTGCTGAATAATATTCCATTATATGAGTATACCCCCAATTGTTTACCCATTTTATTGTCATTTCAAGTTTTTGCCCACTGCGAATAACATTGCTGTGAGTAGTCTCTCATGTATATCCTGGTACAACTGGCACAAGTTTCTCCAGGTATACGCTGAAGAAGTAGAATTGCTAGATAATAAGGCGCACATACTTTAGGCTTTTGCCAAACCATTTTTCAAAGTGGTTGTACCAACTTATACTCCCACTAGCTAGTAGAAAGTCAACATTGGTTCACATGATTCCCAACACTTGGTATTATCAGCCTTTTACATTTTTGCCAATCTAGTGGCTATATTGTAGCATATATTTGTGGTTTTAATTTGCACTTCCCTGATTACTAGTAAAGTTAAATGCCTTTTTAAATGCTTACTGGCCATTAGGATTTCTGCTTTTGGGAAGTGTCTGTTCAAATCTTTGACATATTTTTCTATAGGGGCTACCTGTCATTTTTGTAAGATTTGTAGGAGTTCTTTATATATGCTAGATATGAGTATATAGGATTATGAAGGAAATCAATTATATTGACATAATAGTTATCAAATATAAAAATGCAAGTATGTGGGCTTATTTATTTATACAATAAATAAGGTCTGGTGCAGGTGTAATAACAACTATAATATCAAAGTGATTATAAGCATTGACATTATTTCAAGATATCTGCAACAAAAATATCTGGTTTCCACTTGTGACAAAGCCACAGGTACTATTAACATTATGTACTGTGGGCCAGGTGTGGTGGCTCCCAGCACTTTGGGAGGCCAAAGCGGGCAGATTACGAGGTCAGGAGATCGAGACCATCCTGGCTAACACAGTGAAACCCCATCTCTACTAAAAATACAAAAAATTAGCCGGGCGCGGTGGCGGGCGCCTGTAGTCCCAGCTACTCAGGAGGCTGAGGCAGGAGAATGGCGTGAACCCGGGAGGCGGAGCTTGCAGTGAGCCAAGATCGTGCCACTGCACTCTAGCCTGGGTGACAGAGCAAGACTCCCTCTCAAAAAAAAAAAAAAAAAAAAAAAAAGAAAAAAAAATTATGTACTGTGATGTGTTGCTTACATTCATAATTGGAGGAAGGGCCAATTTTAGTTAGGTGTAATGTTTTTCCCATTGAAATTCATGGACCTCTGAATTTTTCCAAGAATCCTTTGTGAACCATAGGGTAAGAATGTTACTTACAGAATATTACTATCTAGTAGAGAGTTTGAGCTATTCTTGTTTGTGTGTGTGTGTGTGTTTTAATAGAGACAGGGTCTGACCGTATTGTCCAGGCTGGTCTTGAACTCCTGGGCTCAAGCGATCCTCCTGCCTTGGCCTCCCAAAATGCTCCTTTGTGTTTTAATATAAAAATACTTGGTGATTTTTTATTGGGATTGCATTGACTGTATAGATTAACTTGGAAAAAAAAAGAGACATCTTTACAATACTGAGTCTTCCAAACATTGAACATTTATATATTTCTATCTATTTAGATTTTTCATTTTCTCAATATTCTGCACAGATTTAAATACTTATTATTTGTTAGACATTCCTAGGTACTTGATATTTTTGATGCTGTTGTAAATGATGCCCTTAACATTAATTTCACTTTGTTTGTTGCTGACATATAGAAATAAAACTGGCTGAGCACGGTGGCTCACACCTGTAATCCCAGCACTTTGGGAGGCCGAGGTCGGGGGGATCACGAGGTCCGGAGATTGAGACCATCCTGGCTAACACGGTGAAACCCCGTCTCTACTAAAAATACAAAAAATTAGCCAGACATGGTGACGGGCGCCTGTAGTCCCAGCAACTCGGGAGGCTGAGGCAGGAGAACGGCGTGAACCTGGGAGGCGGAGCTTGCAGTGAGCCGAGACTGCACCAATGCACTCCAGCCTGGGCAATACAGTGAGACTCCATCTCAAAAAAAAAAGAAATAAAATTGATGCCTTTAACATTTATTTCACTTTGTTATTGATATATAGAAATAAAATTGATTGTGAATTCAGTAAACTTGCTAAATTTATTCTATACACATAGTCATATAATTTGTGAGTAATGAGTTTTGTTTCTTTCTTTCCAAGTCTTATACGTTTTATTTATCTTTATTGCTTTACTGAAGGCTTCCAGTACCTTGTTAAATAGACAAAACATCTTAATTCTTGACTTTTCTGGATTCTAAAAAGAAAGCTTTTCTACATTTCACCATTAAATTTGATGTTTGGTATCGGTTTTTTATAGTTAATTACATTTTATCAGATTAAGAACGTTTTCTCTTATTTCTAATTTGCTGATTATTCTTTTGATCATAGATGGATGTTGAATTTTATCAACTTTTTTTTTTTTTTTTTTTTTTTGGAGATGAAGTGTCACTCTGTCACCCAGGCTGGAGTGCAGTGATGCAATCTCGGCTTACTGCAACCTCCGCCTCCTGGGTTCAAGCGATTCTCCTGCCTCAGCCTCCCAAGTATCTGGGACTACAGGCGTGTGCCACCACACCCAGCTAATTTTTTTATTTTTAGTAGAGACAGGGTTTCACCATGTTAGCCAGGTCAATTTCCTGACCTCGTGATCCGCCTGCCTCAGCCTCCCAAAATGCTAGGATTACAGGTGTGAGCCACTGCGCCTGGCTGAATTTTATCAACTTTTTTTTGCACCCATTGAGATGATCATATGATTTTTTTCTCCTTTAACCTGTTAATGTAGTAAATTGCATTGATTGAATTTTCTAATATGAAACCAGCCTTAGAACAGTGGTACTTGACTAGTCATCAGAATCACACGAATAAAAAGTCTTTTTAAAAGTCTAGATCAGCCGGGTGTGGTAACACCTGTATTCCTTTCTCTTTTTGTTTCATAGTTTATTAAAATAAAAGAAGTAAAATAATACAGATAAAGCTGATATCCCCTCTCTTTCCCTTTTCAGCTTCATATCCTTCTTTTCTCTTTGGAAATCTTACCCATCCTAGTAATTTGTGTATTTCTTTATTTTGTTTTTAAGCTCAAGCTTTTTTGTTTGTTTGTTTTTGTTTTTTTGTAGAGATGGGGTTTGGCCATATTGCCCAGGTTGGTCTCGAACTCCTGAACTTAAGTGATCCACCCACCTTGGGCCTCCCAAAATGCTAGGATTATAGGCGTGAGCCACCATATCCAGCCTTAAGCTTAATTACTTTTAAAAAATAGGTTGTACATGTACATGACACAGAATTCAAAAGGAACAAGTTAAGACCTACTTCTGCATTTAGCTACCCATTTTTCCTCTGCAGAAGTAACCACCAACACTGGTTTTTGTGTCCTTTTGGAAATATGCGACATCTGTCCAGATGTAGATGTGCTCTTAGTCTCTCCTCTACCGCCCAACTAGTACCATGCTCTACAGACTGCTCTCCATCCTCTACCGCCCAACTAGTACCATGCTCTACAGACTGCTCTCCACTCAACTGAGTCCATGTAACATTACAACATTGGACATCAGTCCATTTCAATGCACATGCTGTCATGCACCCCATAAGGAGATTTTAGTTAACAATGGACCACATGTGATGGTGTTCCCTTAAGATTATAATACCACATTTTTACTGTAGCCTTTCAATGTTTAGATATGTTTAGATACACCGATACTCACCGTTGTGTTACAGTTGCCTGCAGTATTCAGTATAGCAACATGCTGTACAGGTTTACAGCCTGGGAGCCATAGGTTATACTGTGTCGCCTAGGTGTGCAGTAGGCTATACCATCCAGGTTTGTGTAAGTTACACTCTGTGATGTTCACACGAAGATGACATTGCCTGATGACACATTTCTCAGAAGATATCCTCATTGTTAAGCAACACGTGACTATAGCTCAACCCTGAATAGTGTTCTATTATAATGGTGTATGTTATTTTACTTGGTTGGTCTCCTATTGATGGATATGGATTCAAGCTGTTTCTACTTTTTTGCTATTACAAAACAGTGCTGCAATGAATAATCTATATTATCTCTGGGAACATGTGAAGTAGAAGTACTAGTATAAAGATTTGGTAGATAATGCCAAAGTGATCTTCACAAGTGTTTACTAATTTTTATTCCTATCAACAAATATAAAAGTGCCAGTTTCTCCCCACACTCTTTATAGTACAGTATTTTCTTTTCTTTTCTTTTCTTTTCTTTTTTTTTTTTTTTTTTTTTTTGAGATGGAGTTTTGTTCTGTCACCCAGACTGGAGTGCAATGGCGATCTCGGCTCACTACAACGTCCGCCTCCTGGATTCAACCAATTCTCCTGCCTCAGCCTCCCAAGAAGCTGGGATTACAGGCGCCCACCACCACACCTAGCTAATGTTTGTAGTTTTTTAGTAGAGACAGGTTTTCACCATGTTGGCCAGGCTTGTGTAGAACTCCTGACCTCAGGTGATTCAGCTGCCCAAACTGTTGAGCCACCATCACGCCCAGCCTTCTTTATGTTTTTAAAGGCCATTAAATGGCCTTGAGTCCAGGAGTTTAAGACCAGCCTGAGCAACAAGGTGAAACCTTGTCTCTACAGAAAATACAAAAATTCGCCAGGTGTGGTGGTGTGAGCCTGTAGTCTTTGCTACTCAGGAGGTTGAGGTGGGAGGATTAACTGAGCCTGGGGAGCTCAAGGCTGCAGTGAGCCATGATTATGCCACTGCACTCCAGCCTGGGCAACAGTGTGAGACCTCATCTCAAAAAAATAAAAAAAAAAAACACAAAGAGATGTTCGACCTCACTTTTAATGATACAAATGTGGCCAGGCGCGGTGGCTCACGCTTGTAGTCCCAGCACTTTGGGAGGCCGAGGCGGGCGGATCACAAGGTCAGGAGATCGAGACCACGGTGAAACCCCATCTCTACTAAAAATACAAAAAAATTAGCCGGGAGTGGTGGTGGGTGCCTGTAGTCCCAGCTACTCGGAGAGGCTGAGGCAGGAGAATGGCCTGAACCCGGGAGGCGGAGCTTGCAGTGAGCCGAGATTGCGCAACTGCACTCCAGCCTGGGCGACAGAGCAAGACTCCTTCTCAAAAAAAAAAAAAAAAAAAAAAAAATACAAATGTGGAATAAATTACAACGAAATATTCTTTTTTTAAACTTTTATACTTTTTATCACTTAGTGACAAAGATCAAAACATTTGAAAATGTGATCTGTTATTTGTCTTTAGCCTATGTGTCTATAGAATTATGCAATTTTTACTGATTTGGAGGAGCTTTGTGCATTATAAGGAAATTAGCTCTTGTGATAAGTATTGAAAATACATTTTTTCAGTGTCTTACTTTTCTTACAATTTTTGTATCGATTTTTCTGAAGTCTTTTGTTTAAATCTTTTATTTCATGATGTGTAGGCTTTGTATCATTCAGAAGGCCTTCACCACTCCAAGGTTTAAAAAATCATTTCCTGGCCGGGCGTGGTGGGTCACCCCTGTAAACCCAGCACTTTGGGAGGCCAAGGCGGGTGGATCACGAGGTCAGGAGATTGAGACCATCCTGGCCAACATGGTGAAACCTCGTCTCTACTAAAAATACAAAAAAAAATATTAGCCGGGCATGGTGGCGGGCGCCTGTAGTCCCAGCTACTCGGGAGGCTGAGGCAGGAGAATGGTGTGAACCCAGGAGGTGGAGCTTGCAGTGAGCCGAGATTATGTCACTGCACTCCAGCCTGGGCGACAGAGCAAGACTCCATCTCAAAAAAAAAAAAAAAAAATCATTTCCCATCTTTTCTTCTAAAACTTTAATTTTTAGAAAAACAATGTAGTCATTTTTTATCCATCTGGACTTTTATGTAAGAAATGGGGTAAAGCTCCACCTTATTTTTTCCCTAGATAATTTCTCAGTTGTCCTTTAAGATTTATTTAATAATCTCTTTTTTCCTGGGGAGTTTTATTTTTAAGGTATGAAACAATATTCATAATGAGGGAAAAAAAGGAAAACAAATTACACATTTTTAAAACCTGATTGTTACCACAGATATAAAAAGATTGAGAAAAATTACAGGTTTTTGTTGTTGTTGTTGTTTGTTTGTTTGTTTTAATGAGTCTTGCTCTATCACCCAGGCTGGAGTACACTGGCGTGATCTTGACTCACTGCAACCTCTACCTCCTGGGTTCAAGCAGTTCTTCTGCCTCAGCCTCCCAAGTAGCTGGGACTACAGGCATGGACCACCACCACGCCTGGTTAATTTTTATATTTTTTAGTAGAGATAGGGTTTCACCATGTTGGCCAGGCTGGTCTCAAACTCCCGACCTCAAGTGATCTGCCTGCCTCAGCCTCTCAAAGTGCTGGGATTACAGGCATGAGCTACCGCACCTGGCTGACACAACCTTTATTTTTTTTTATTTTTCGAGTCGGGGTCTTGCTCTGTCGCCTAGGCTGGAGTGCAGTGGTGCCATCTCCGCTCACTGCAACCTCTGCCTCCCGGGTTCAAGTGATTCTCCTGCCTCAGCCTCCTGAGAAGCTGGGATTGCAGGCATGCACCACCACATCCAGCTAATTTTTGTATTTTTAGTAGAGACAGGGTTTCGCCATGTTGGCCAGGCTGATCTCGGACTCCTGACCTCGTGATCCACCCGCCTCAGCCTCCCAGAGTTCTGGGATTACAGGCTTGAGCCACCATGCCCAGCCAACACAACCTTTTTATTAACTGCCTGATGTTTCTCTAAAGCATTTTACTCCAGAGAGGTACCCCCATTTTAAATATACTGTGCAATAAAAGTAAACATCCAGTAAAATTGACTTTTTCTTTGTTGTACAGTTCTAAGTTTAGACAAATGCATAGACTTATGTAACCAGCCACCACATTCAATTCAAGATAGAGAATCGTCCTTTAACCCCCATATATTCTCTCATGCTACTATTTTGTAGGCAAATCCTGCCCTCACCCCAATCCCTGGCACCCACTGCTCTGTTTTCTACAAGTACCCATGTGCTCGGAATTTCTGGTGACTGTTTTTAGGTTTTTGTTTTTGAGGCACAGTCTCATTCTGTTGCCCAGGCTGGAGTGCAGTGGCACCATCTCAGCCCACCGCAACCTCCACCTCCTAGGTTCAAACGATTCTCTTGCCTCAGCCTCCCGAGTAGCTGGGATTACAGGCATGTACCACCATGACTGGCTAATTTTTGTGTTTTTAGTAGAGATGGGGTTTCACCTTGTTGGCCAGGCTGGTCTTGAACTCCTAGCCTCAGGTGATCTGCCCGCCTTGGCCTCCCGAAGTGCTGTGATTACAGGTGTGAGCCACTGCGCCTGGCCAACTGGTGACTGAATTGAGTCAAGTGGGAACTGTTGCCTGAGGACATTGCTTCTTAACTGGCAGGAACTTGCTCTGCACTCTGGAATATACTCTGAAGGCTGGGAGCAGCCACAGGCCTCAGACAAATAATCACAAGAGCTAACATTTCCTGAGCGCTTACTACATGACAGGTACTGTGCCAAGGGCATTTAAAGCATTATAACACTTTTCACAGCAGTTCCATAAGGTAAATCTATCATCCCTATTTTACAGATGAGGCAACTGAGGCTAAAGATAAAGTACTTTGCCCAAGATCCTACAGCCAGGAAAGAGTGGAGCCAAGATTTGGACCCAGGCTGGGCAATTGCCATGCACATGCCCCTTACCCCTCTACTATATTGCCTTCCCCCAAAAAGAGTGGTTACCTGTCTCTACCACCCCCAGCCTGGAAATGTGACTGGCACCCTTGTTGGCTCTCACATCCTCATATTCTCTCCTAATGCAACTTCTTGCTTGGGAAATAGATACTGCTGAAGCAGAGTTGATTGAGGAAGGGCTTCTGTGATGGGCAGGCGGAGGACTAGGCTGGGGATGGGTGCTGGGAGATTGCCGCCTGTTTCTGTCTTGCTGACAACATTTTTCCCCTCTCCGCACTGGACAGAGCGTCTTCTGTTCCTCTCCATCTGACTTCCTGCTTCCTCCTCTGGCTTTGGAGTGCCTGGCTCCTCTGACTACCTCTTCTTAAGCCCCCATCTCTTCTCTCTCTCACTCCGCTTGGTAAGAGGAACAAGGGTTCTGGGGTCTGGGCAAAGGGAAACATCTCCTGGTTCTAGCAAATGGGCCCCGTGAGGGTTGGGTGCACCCCTGAAAAGGTAAATCCACCCCGGGGAGCTCTACCAGAGGCATTACCACTCCCTGGCAGGGCATCTGGAAGTGGCAGTTCTTTTCTTAAAACTTAAATGATAGTGAGCATACAGAATAGCGCACAGACCATGAGCTTGGTTTCCACAAGGTGAATACACTCATGTAACCAGTATCAGATCGGGAGATAGAACATTCCCAACAGCCCATGTAACCAGTACCAGATCAAGAAATAAAACATTCCCAGCAGCCCAGAGGTTCCTCTCCAGGCTCTCTTCTAGTCACCGTCCCTAGAGTAGAGGGCTGGGGCATTTTTGTTTGTCACAATCACTTCTGGGTTCTACTGGCATTGAGTTGGCAGAGTCTAGTGTCTGCAATGCATAGGAGAGTCCTACAGTATAAAGAACTGTCCTGCCCAGATGCACTGTTGAGAAACACTGTACATGCCAGGTCTGACCAGTGATGGGCTGCAGTGTGGCAAAGGCCTGGAGGACAGGGGTGAAGCTGTGTCTGTGGGTCAGAGTGAGGAGGGGCCTTCACTGCGATGCTGTTGCCACCCCCAGGCCTCCGGAATGCCCCCCGCTGCTGGGCAGTGATCCAGCCCCTGCTGTGTGCCGTATATATGCCCAAGTGTGAGAATGATCGGGTGGAGCTGCCCAGCCGCACCCTCTGCCAGGCCACCCGAGGCCCCTGTGCCATCGTGGAGAGGGAGCGGGGCTGGCCTGACTTCCTGCGCTGCACTCCTGACCGCTTCCCTGAAGGCTGCACGGTGAGTGCTCTGTGAGACAAGGTCCAGGCTCTCTGGGTTGGGCAGGACCGGGTATAGGGCAGGGTCCAGTGGGGAGCAGGGGATCCCAGAGCTTTGTCTCCTGGAGACCCTGAGCCTACAGCCATGGGGTCAACAGGCCACAAACTCAAACTGCAGCTCACTGGCTGGATCCGTCTATTAGGGATTCTCTGTTTATTTATCAATGATCACATGTTCAGCAAAATGTTTTGAGCACTGGCTCTGTTGGGTGTTGTGGTGTTACGGGCATCATGGATGACAGGAGCCTATCAGGAAGTTTCTCATGTATGTTGGGAGTTAAGCACGAGCATGTGAAACAGCTAGAGCCACCAAGACGGGACGTGAGCTAGTTCTGGGTGGTACAGGAGAGATCTTCAATGAAAATAATAACAGTAATAATGATGGTAATAATACTAATTAGTCGTGTTTACTATATGCCAAATACCATTATAATAAACTCACACCTATAATCCCAGCACTCTGGGAGGCTGAGGTGGGCAGATCACCTGAAGTCAGGAGTTCCAGACCAGCCTGGCCAACATGGCGAAACCCTGTCTCTACTAAAAATACAAACATAAGCCTGATGTCATGGCATGTGCCTGTAGTCCCAGCTACTCGGGAGGCTGAGACAAGAGAATCGCTTGAACCCAGGAGGTGGAAGTTGCAGTGAGCTGAGATGGTGCCACTGAACTCCAGCCTGGGCTACAGAGTGAGACTCTGTCTCAAAATAAATAAATAAATAAATAAATAAATAAATAAGCAAGCAAGCTGGCCAGACACAGTGGCTCACGCCTATAATCCCACCACTTTGGAAGGCCGAGGCGGGTGGATCACTTGATGAGGTCAGAAGTTCAAGACCAGCCTGACCAACATGGTGAAACTCTGTCTCTACTAAAAATGCAAAAAATTAGCCGGACATGGTGGTGGGCACTGTATTTCCAGCTACTTGGGAGGCTGAGGCAGGAGAATCGCTTGAACACGGGAGGCGGAGGTTGCAGTGAGCCGAGATTGTGCCATTGCACTCCAGCCTGGGCGACAGAGCCAGACTCTGTCTCTCTCTGTATATATATAAAATATATGTTTATTCATTTAACCCTTAAACCATACCATAAGGTAAGTACTACCATCTTAGAAATGGGGAAACTGGCCGGGCGCAGTGGCTCACGCCTGTAATCCCAGCACTTTGGGAGGCCGAGGCAGGTGGATCATGAGGTCAGGAGTTCAAGACCAGCCTGGCCAACCTGGTGAAACCCTGTCTCTACTAAAAATACAAAAATTAGCCAGGTGTGGTGGTGGGCGTCTGTAGTCCCAGCTACTCGGGAGGCTGAGGCAGGAGAAATGCTTGAACCCGGGAGGCAGAGGTTGCAGTGAGCTGAGATCACGTCATTGCACTCTAGCCTGGGTGACAGGGTGAGACTGTCTAAAAAAAGAAAGAAAGAAGTGGGGCAACTGAGGTACAGAGAGGCCAAATAATTTGCCAAGCCAGCCCTAGGATTCAGGTCCCAGAAGTGTATCTCCAGCCACCCTGCCATGCTACCTGGATACCTTTCCTTAAACAAGAGGCTCGCCCCTGAGCTGCCTTGACACCGTCTTTTCCCATCCCTGGTGCCAGAATGAGGTGCAGAACATCAAGTTCAACAGTTCAGGCCAGTGCGAAGTGCCCTTGGTTCGGACAGACAACCCCAAGAGCTGGTACGAGGACGTGGAGGGCTGCGGCATCCAGTGCCAGAACCCGCTCTTCACCGAGGCTGAGCACCAGGACATGCACAGCTACATCGCGGCCTTCGGGGCCGTCACGGGCCTCTGCACGCTCTTCACCCTGGTCAGCCGCGGGAGGGCAGGCCCGGGGTGCCCTCAGCCTGGAACATGGGAAGAGAGCCAGAGGGAATGGGGGCAAAGAGGTCTTGGTGGGGGTCCCCAGGGAAGGGTCATGATCAGACGTGTCTGGGGCTCAGTTGAGGGTGTCTGTGTCAGCAGAATAACCCTAACCTCGCAGAACGGCCCACTTCTCTCTTCTAGGCCACATTCGTGGCTGACTGGCGGAACTCGAATCGCTACCCTGCTGTTATTCTCTTCTACGTCAATGCGTGCTTCTTTGTGGGCAGCATTGGCTGGCTGGCCCAGTTCATGGATGGCGCCCGCCGGGAGATCGTCTGCCGTGCAGATGGCACCATGAGGCTTGGGGAGCCCACGTAAGTGTTTTGGGGACCCAGAGGTGAAGGTGCAGGGAGGAAGGCTGAAGTGTGCGTTTACCCCAAAGGGGGCAGGTGCGTGTAAAACCGAGATCCAGGGCAGGATCTGGCTCTGCCTTACTGCATACTGCACGCAAGGTCTCCAGTGTTAGGATCTTAGTTTCAGAATCAGGACCTTCATGGTTTGCATCTGCTCAAAGGGGCGGCTCCTAGAGCCTCCTCAGATCTGACCTGGGTCCTGTCTCCAAGTCCTGACTTCTGGGAACCTCCAGACCTCAGCAGCCAAGGGTCTGGGCACAGGGTGGGGAAACCAGGTAGAGGGAGTACAGAGTGACCGCCTCAAGTGATACCTCACCTCTCTGCACAGCTCCAATGAGACTCTGTCCTGTGTCATCATCTTTGTCATCGTGTACTACGCCCTGATGGCTGGTGTGGTTTGGTTTGTGGTCCTCACCTATGCCTGGCACACTTCCTTCAAAGCCCTGGGCACCACCTACCAGCCTCTCTCGGGCAAGACCTCCTACTTCCACCTGCTCACCTGGTCACTCCCCTTTGTCCTCACTGTGGCAATCCTTGCTGTGGCGCAGGTATAGTGACTGGTAGGGACGGGAGACCTGGATAGGGTGAGTTTGAGGGAGGGGGCCAGTAACCCACCTTCTCTCCCACCCCTTCCTGCCACAGGTGGATGGGGACTCTGTGAGTGGCATTTGTTTTGTGGGCTACAAGAACTACCGATACCGTGCGGGCTTCGTGCTGGCCCCAATCGGCCTGGTGCTCATCGTGGGAGGCTACTTCCTCATCCGAGGTGAGTGAAGACCAGGCCAGGACCAGTTGGGCAACAAAATGTACTAGGCACTTGCTGTGTGTAATTGGGAGCCGGGAGCTGCCAGCATGGCTGCCCCCATGCTGAGACCCCAGCTAGCTCCTATAGGGCCTTCACACAGAGTAGAAGGTGACCCTCTAGGCAGATGAAACACCGTGAGCACTTGCTGCGGGATAGCACCTTTGTACTGGCCAGAAAAAATCCATCCCTCTCTCCAGGGCCTTGGCCCAGGGCTCACAGCTTGTTTTTTTGTTTGTTTTTGTTTTTGAGACAGAGTCTGGCTCTGTTGCCCAGGCTGGAGTGCAGTGGCACAATCTTGGCTCACTGCAACCTTCACCTCCTGGGTTCAAGCGATTCTCCTGCCTCAGCCTCCCCCATAGCTGAAATTACACACACGCACCACCACGTCTGGCTAATTTTTGTATTTTTAGTGGAGACAGGGTTTCATCATGTTAGCCAGGCTGGTTTTGAACTCCTGACCTAAAGTGATCCACCACCTCAGCCTCCCAAAGTGCCAGGATTACAGGCATGAGCCACAGTGCCCAGCCTCACAGCTCGTTAGGTGAAGTTGGGCCAGGATCCAGCCCCAGTCAGCTCCTGGCCGGTGCACTTGTGTGATGAACACCCTGAGTAACCTACTCTGCCCACTTGGACCAACCTGGGTCCTTTGGCTATCTGTGTACACATTGATTCGATATGTACTGTCAATCTTCTGGAGCTTGGTTTTCATCTTTCTGCCCCCCAGCACACACAGCTCTCACAGCATGCACGGAATTAGTGGTCCCTAACTTTCCTGTCTCATGCTGCCATCCCACAGTAAGCCTCAGTATCTATTTAGCTCATTGTTGTTGGGTTTTCTTTGTAAACTTACAGTTTCCTCACCCTGAACTGCCAGCCTTCTGTTCAGTTGCCTCTTTCCCCTCTTTTTGGCATAGTGTCTGGGCCTCTGATTTGTGCTTCGTTAATCATGCTGTCCTGGTACGGTAATCACTAGCCACATGTTGAACTAGTCCAGGCAGGGTGCGGCGGCTCACTCCTGTAATCCCAGTACTTTGGGAGGCTGAGACGGACGGATCACTTGAGCTCAGGAGTTTGAGACCAGCCTGAACAACATAGTGAGACCCCATCTCTACAAAAAATACAAAAGTTGCCTGGGCAGGGTGGCACATGCCTCTGGTCCTAGCTATGTGAGAGGTTGAGGTGGGAGGCTTGCTTGAGCCCAGGAGGTTGAGGCTGCAGTGAGCCATGATCATGCCACTGCACTCCAGCCTGGGTGACAGAGTGAGACCCTGTCTCAAAGAAAACAAGACAACCACAAAAAGAAACAAGTCCAAATTGAGATGTGTTGTAAAATGTGAAAAACACACTGTATTAAAAAAAAAACAGCAGGAAAAAAATGTAAAATATCTCATTAATAATTTGTTACACGGATTACATGTTGAGATGATTTTATTTTGAATATATTAGGTTTGTAAAATATATTGATATTAGTTTTGCTTGTTTCTTTTAACTTTTTTTAAGTGGCCACTAGAAAATTTGCCATAGGTATGTGGCTCACATATTTCTATGGGAAGGCCGGCATGGTGGCTCACACCTGTAATCCCAGCACTTTGGGAGGCCAAGGTGGGCAGATCACCTGAGTTCAGGAGTTCAAGACTATCCTGGCCAACATGGTGAAACCCCATCTTTACAAAAATACAAAAATTAGCTGGCATGATGGCAGGTACCTGTGATCCCAGCTGCTCGGGAGGCTGAGGTGAGAGAATTGCTTGAACCCTGGAGGCGGAGTTTGCAATGAGCCGAGATTGTGCCATTGCACTCCAGCCTGGGCGACAGGGTTCCGTCTCAAAAAAAAAAATTATATTGGATAGCCCTGTTCTTGAGTCTGTTTTATGCCTTTCTCATCAAAATAGCTTTGATCTGCCCCCTTCCTCGGGGCAGCTGGGCCACGGCCAAGGCTCCCTCTTCTCAAGTGTCTGTCTAGGCTCTGCCCTCATCTTCCCAGTCCCTGGCAGACCTGCTACCAACTTCTCACCATTTCTCCAGTGTCTCTAGCTCCCCAGGCTTTCAATCAGCACAGGGGTAATCAGACTTGGGACTCCAGAGCCTTAGGACCCGCCTCCCACTCACCCATCCTTCCCAGCAGGGCAGCCTCACCCCTGCTAATGTCTGAGGTCCCCCTTCTGTTCAGGAGTCATGACTCTGTTCTCCATCAAGAGCAACCACCCCGGGCTGCTGAGTGAGAAGGCTGCCAGCAAGATCAACGAGACCATGCTGCGCCTGGGTGAGTGGCCCCAGGGGACTTCGGTCTGAGGTCCTGGCCAGCCCAACACTGCACCCTCCTGGGGCTATGCGACCGGCAGGATGCAGTAAGTCAGTGGGACAAGTTAGCCATGGGGACAAGGACAAGGGGTGTGTGTAGGTGGTAGTGGTAGTGGCAGCTCAAAAGAAGGGGGCCTACTCAGGGGGGAAGAATTCAATCAAGTTCATGCCGGGACTGGTTCTTCCTGCCCACTACGTCCCACGTGGGCCCTCCCACGGTTGCTTCAAGTGCCCTTCTTACTTTATTTTAGAGAAAGCAGTTCTTGGACTGAGCCTAGCATGAGTTCACCCCAGCCCCAGCTGGGTGAACTTGGAGGCCTCAGTGGGGCAGACTCCCTCCTCCCCACTGCTGCTGCGGGGCTGGGCTTCGTAACGTCCTGTCCTGCCCCTGTCCTCCACAGGCATTTTTGGCTTCCTGGCCTTTGGCTTTGTGCTCATTACCTTCAGCTGCCACTTCTACGACTTCTTCAACCAGGCTGAGTGGGAGCGCAGCTTCCGGGACTATGTGCTGTGAGTGAGGGGCATGGAGGCAGCAGTGTTGGGAGCTGGAGCCAAGGCCATAAGGACACCCACCTCCACCCACCAGGCAGCAGGGATTTTCCAGGTCCCTGCTGCACACAGCAGATTCAACGGATGGTGTCTGGGTGCATAAGGCATCAGTCTCTGTAGTTTCTCAAACGTGGCAAACAACCTTCGCATCCCTTCTCAGCCCTGCTCTTCCCTCTCCACCCCCTTGGTTGCCCGGCTGGTGCATGTGTGACTGTTAAGCAGCCAGTTCAGCTGCGTCTTCTCTGACCGACACTAAGTTGCCCTCTAATTCTGCGTGCTCTCCCGCAGAGCCTGCTGCAGATCCCGGCACAGGACTAGTTACCTCTCTGTGATAGGTTAATGACCTGCTAATGTCGGCTAGTTTTGCCTGTGCTTTTTTGTGTCATAATGAGGATGGATTGGAGAGAGTAAGACATCTCTACTGCTGAGAGAAGCACAGTACCCACTGTTACAAGGACAGTCGCTAAAATGGATGCTAGTCCAAGCCCTGACTGCCTCAGGCTCTTCCTTAAAGGTTCCGGCCTCCAGTCTGGGATGCTTTAAACCACAGTGATGCCTGAGTCTCTGCCCCAGAGATTCAGTTTAATTGTCTGGGGTGGGGCCCAGGCATCAGTAGCTATTAAAAGCTCCCCAGTTGATTCTAATGAGCACCCAGGGTTGAGATCAGTGCTGTGGGGCTCAGCCCTTTCTAAAGTTTTTGGATTGATTGTCTGAGTCTACCTCAGAAAACCCCACCTGTAGTCCCAGCTACTTGGGAGGCTGAAGCAGGAGATTGCCTGAGCCCAGGAGTTGGAAGCTGCAGTGGGCTGTGATCGCGCCACCGCACTCTAGCCTGGGTGACAGAGCAAGATCCTGTCTCAAAAAAAGAGAGAGGAAAAGAAAGGAAAGCCTCACCTGTCTACGTTCCCTCACTGTAGGTGTCAGGCCAATGTGACCATCGGGCTGCCCACCAAGCAGCCCATCCCTGACTGTGAGATCAAGAATCGCCCGAGCCTTCTGGTGGAGAAGATCAACCTGTTTGCCATGTTTGGAACTGGCATCGCCATGAGCACCTGGGTCTGGACCAAGGCCACGCTGCTCATCTGGAGGCGTACCTGGTGCAGGTGGGCGTGGCAGCCAGCTCCTCCTGCCCCGCCCGCCTCACCCTCAGCCTTGGGACCCCATCTTTAGGTTTCGTCGGGTCCTGCCTCTAGCACAGCCTTGGTCAGTGGTTCACTGCTGCCCTCTGGCGGCACCTCCTGTCCTTGGGTGGCCCAATGCCTGGGCCTGGCCAAGGGCAGAGTCAGCTGCCATCATCTTTTAAGAGCGGAGTGATTGGAGGGCTGGGCACACAGGAGCTCTGCATTCTGGCCCCACTTCTTTGCAGAGAAGGCCTCTACTCCTGAGTCCTTGAAGGACTTGAGGCCCTTGGGAGCCTCCTTCTCTGGAAAGAATGGCATTGCTGGCCCTTCCCAAGATTTGATGGGAAGTGGCAGCTTCTTCACGCTCCTTCCCTATCCCTTTTGCTCTCAGGTTGACTGGGCAGAGTGACGATGAGCCAAAGCGGATCAAGAAGAGCAAGATGATTGCCAAGGCCTTCTCCAAGCGGCACGAGCTCCTGCAGAACCCAGGCCAGGAGCTGTCCTTCAGCATGCACACCGTGTCCCATGACGGGCCCGTGGGTGAGCCTCACCCCTCCTCCACCGGAGCCGCCTGGCCCCGCGCTGCCCATGTGCTATTCTCTCCCAGCAGCTGGGGGCACACAGATTATTTGGAAGACCGACTGTGAGGAGCAAGGCACTCCCTCCATCACTCACACACCCATTCTTCCCCCGGCCCCTCCCACCCTCTGGGGGGGCTCTCCCCTCTCTGTTTCTGCCCCTGGGTCTGCTTGCCTGTGCTTGGGTTCCAAGAAGACTCCCCTGCCTCTCCCTTCTAAATTCTCCAGTTGCTATCCCTGGGCAAGAGTAAGTCAGGGTTCCGAGAACTGGATTTCTGGCCTCCAGTTAGGCCCTTTGGGGACCTGAGGCCCTTCTCTTCAGATTCTGAAGGGGTACAGATCACCATGGTTACAGGGTGAGCTTTCTCTGGTGAGCAGGAGGGACTGGCTTTGGGAAGATGAATGGCGCTGAGTATGGGAGGCACTGCCAGGGACCAGGAAGTCACTATTCCTTCTCCTTTCCTTCCTTCCATTCCCACAGCGGGCTTGGCCTTTGACCTCAATGAGCCCTCAGCTGATGTCTCCTCTGCCTGGGCCCAGCATGTCACCAAGATGGTGGCTCGGAGAGGAGCCATACTGCCCCAGGATATTTCTGTCACTCCTGTGGCAACTCCAGGTATGAGAGTTCAAGCTTCCGGAGGAAGGTGGGGGGGCACAGAGGCTGGGGGCTTCTGGGACTGGAGTACAGGGGGCTGTCGGAGGAGGAGGAAGAGGAAGTAAAGGCCCCAGAGGATGTGAAGAATGGGGCTGAGGCTCTAAGGGCCTAGAGACCTGGGCCCCAGAACTAAGAGATTAAGTGCTCCCAGGGGAGCAGGGGTGGCATGGACAGAGCCAGGGCCCCAGGCTCGTGTTCTCTCTCCACCTATCAGTGCCCCCAGAGGAACAAGCCAACCTGTGGCTGGTTGAGGCAGAGATCTCCCCAGAACTGCAGAAGCGCCTGGGCCGGAAGAAGAAGAGAAGGAAGAGGAAGAAGGAGGTGTGCCCGCTGGTGCCACCCCCTGAGCTTCACCCCCCTGCCCCTGCCCCCAGTACCATTCCTCGACTGCCTCAGCTGCCCCGGCAGAAATGCCTGGTGGCTGCAGGTGCCTGGGGAGCTGGGGACTCTTGCCAACAGGGAGCGTGGACCCTGGTCTCCAACCCATTCTGCCCAGAGCCCAGTCCCCCTCAGGATCCATTTCTGCCCAGTGCACCGGCCCCCATGGCATGGGCTCATGGCTGCCGACAGGGCCTGGGGCCCATTCACTCCCGCACCAACCTGATGGACGCAGAACTCATGGATGCAGACTCGGACTTCTGAGCCTGCAGAGCGGGACCTGGGACAGGAAAGAGAGGAACCAATACCTTCAAGGCTCTTCTTCCTCACCGAGCATGCTTCCCTAGGATCCTGTCTTCCAGAGAACCTGTGGGCTGACTGCCCTCCCATCAGAGTTCTGGATGTCTGGCTCAAAGCAGCAGGACTGTGGGAAAGAGCCTAACATCTCCACGGGGAGCCCTCACCCCAGGGACAGGGCCCTGGAGCTCAGGGTCCTTGTTTCTGCCCCATCAGCTGCAGCCTGGTTGGCAGCATCTGCTCCATCGGGGCAGGGGGTATGCAGAGCTTGTGGTGGGGCAGGAATGGTGGAGGCAGAGGTGACAGTTCCAAGAGTAGGCTGTGGTGGCCAGGGAGGCAGCCTAGCCCGTGTCTGGCAGATGAGGGCTGGCTGCCGTTTTCTGGGCTGATGGGTGCCCTTTCCTGGCAATCTCAGTCCAAAAGTGTTGTGTCATTAGTCCTTTGTCTAAGTAGGGTCAGTGTGCCCTATTCCTCTCCCAGGTGTTTGTGGGGCTGGAAGGACCTGCTCCCACAGGGGCCATGTCCTCTCTTAATAGGTGGCCCTACCCCAAACCCATCTTTTGTTCTCCTGTATCCTCCTTCTCCTGTTCCATTTCAGTTCAGTTTCAGAGGTGCCAACCTCTTCACATTTCCTTTTTGTTGATGAGGACCCAAAGCTGCTGCACACACTCACCTCCAACCCCCTCCCCACGCTGCTGGGCCCCATCTCCACAGGAGAGACTGGTTTAGCTCTAGGGCCTCAGCCTGGAGTGGGATAGGAGCAGTGAGTGATAAGGCCTCTAAAAGATGCATCATCTCTTCCTCACACCCATTCAGTGAGGGATGGGTCCTCTAGACTTGAGGGGCTACCCTGGGAAGCTGCTGTAGCTTCAGCCAGGCAAGAAAGCTTCCTTCAACCTGCATAGCCGGTGGGTGAGGAGATGCCCACCTTCCATAGCCTCCAACCATGTTCCCAAGGCCCCACTTTCAAGAATTAGCAGGAAGCCATAGATGCTGGCTGGGTTCCAGGTTATGGGGAGAAGAAATACAGTCAATAAAAGGTTTTTGTATAAACTCTTGGTGTGTTTTTCCTTTTTTTTCTTTTTCTTTTTCTTTCTTTTTTCTTTTTAATTGAGATAAAAGTCTCACTCTATCCCCCAGGCTGGAGTGCAGTGGCATGATATTGGCTCACTGCAACCTCCGTCTCCTGGCTTCAAGCAATTCTCCTGCCTCAGCCTCCTGAGTAGCTGGGATTACAGGTGCCTGCCACCACACTCAGCTAATTTTTGTATTTTTAGTAGAGACGGGGTTTCACCATGTTGGCCAGGCTGGTCTCGAACTCCTGACCTCAAGTGATCCACCCACCTCAGGCTCCAAAGGGCTGGGATTACAGGCGTGGGCCACCGCGCCCAGCTAGTGCATTCTTTCTTCTGTGGGCTCGGATCCCGGCCTCCTTACCTTGTCTTGGTCCTGATCTTTTTTGTCTTCCACATCTTCCTAAGGCTGCTCTGAAAGGCCAAGAGCTTGGTGCTAATGTGGCCACGGCTGACAGTCAGATGTCAGGCTGATGGCGCCCTCATGTGTTGGCTGTCCGCCTGAGCCAGTCGGCTCTATATGAACAAAAGCTCTTCTGTGACCACAGCTGCCTCGCTGAGCACCGATCACAAGATAATTGAGCACAGGCGTGCAGCTTCCCCTCGGGTGATGGTGTCTCCCTGATGGGAGTGGAGATGGGCAGGGCTCCTCGAGGCATTCCTGGACCTCATCTCTGGGGGCCTCTTTCTTCTACCAGGTACGTCCGTCCATCGTCGGGCTAGGCGCATTCTGATCCACAGCTTCCTACCCTGGCCAGTCAGGGAAGCCTGTTAGCCCTACTTCCTCCAATGAGATAATCAGTAGAAGACAGAACTGGGGTGCAAGGGCTCAGGATTATGAGAGAAGGAGGTCTGTGTAGCAAAGGGGCTGGTGCCCACAGACTTGGCGAGTATTGTGGAGTATAGACCAGGCTTGTTTGGGGAGTACTCTTTTTTGTTGTTGAAATAGAGTCTCGCTCTATTGCCCAGGCTGGAGTGCAGTGGCGCAATCTCAGCTCACCGCAACCTCTGCCTCCTGGGTTCAAGCGTTTCTCCTGCCTCAGCCTCCCGAGTAGCTGGGATTACAGATGTGCGCCACCATGCCCAGCTAATTTTTGTGGGTTTTGTGTTTGAGTTTTTTTATTTAATTTATTTATTTATTTGTTTTGAGAATGAGCCTCGCTCGTCGCCCAGGCTGGAGTGCAGTGGTGCCATCTCAGCTCACTGCAACCTCTGCCTCCCTGGTTCAAGCGATTCTCCTGCCTCAGCCCCCCAAGTAGCTGGGATTTCAGGCGTGCACTACCACACCCCACTAGTTTTTGTATTTTTAGTAGAGAAAGGTTTCTCCATGTTGGCCAGGCTGGTCCCAAACTCCTGACCTCAGGTGATCCTCCCGCCTTGGCCTCCTGAAGTGCTGGGATTACAGGTGTGGGCCACTGCGCCCGGCCTAATTTTTTTTTTTTTTTTTTTGAGACAGAGTCTCGCTCTGTCACCCAGGCTGGAGTGCAGTGGCACAATCTCGGCTCACTGCAAGCTCCGCCTCCCCAGTTCATGCTATTCTCCTGCATCAGCCTCCCAAGTAGCTGGGACTACAGGCGCCCGCCACCACGCCAGGCTAATTTTTTGTATTTTTAGTAGAGACGGGCTTTCACCGTGTTAACCAGGATGGTCTCGATCTCCTGACCTCGTGATCTGCCTGCCTCGGCCTCCCAAAGTGCTGGGATTACAGGCATGAGCCACTGCGGCCGGCCTAATTTTTGTATTTTTAGTAGAGATGGGGTTTCACCATGTTGGCCAGACTGGTCTCGAACTCTTGACCTCATGTGATCCACCCACCTCGGTCTCCCAAAGTGCTGGTATTACAGGTGGGAGCCACTGTGCCCAGCCAGGAGTACTCTGAGTGCTGCTCATGTGATGAGGACACCGCATTTTGACCATGGCCAGATTCCAGGAGAAGGGGAAAGGGAATACTAAGCCATGGATTGTATTCCTAGGCACTTTACATGTGTATTAATAATAGCTAACTCTTGGCTGGGCACAGTGGCTCATGCCTGAAATCCCAGCACTTTGGGAGGCCGAGGCAGGAGGGCTGCTTGAGCCCAGAGTTTGAGACCAGCCTGGGCAACAAAGTGAGACCCCCATCTCTACAAAAAAATTAAAAAATTAGCGGGGCGTGGTTGTGTGCCTGTGGTCCCAGTTCCTTGGGAGTCTGAGGTGGATCACTTGAGCCCAGGAGCTGAAGGCTGCAGTGAGCTGTGATTGCATCACTGTACTCTAGCCTGGGCAACACAGCAAGACTGTCTCAGAAAAAAAAAAAGCCAACTCTTAGTGGATGCTTCCTGGGTACTTCTCTAAGCACTTTGTGTACCTTAATTCATCAAATCTCACAGATTCAGACCTGTGAGGCTCTGTTAACACCCCTCAAGATACTGAGGCACAGAGAGGTTCAGTAGCTTGCCCAAGACCACACAGTAAGTGGAAATGCTGGCATTTCGTTGGGCCCCCTGGCTCCAGTGGGCACTTAGCCACGGTGCTCCACTGTCTCGTTTAATTCAGAGAATAATAAACCAATCAGAGGAGCTCATTTTATGTGTTAGGTTGATGCAAAAGTCACTGCAGTTTTTGCCATTTTATTTTATTTTATTTTAAGTATTTTGAGACAGAGTTTCACTCTTGTTGCCTAGGCTGGAGTGTAATGGCATGATCTCGGCTCACCACAACCTCTGCCTCCAGGGTTCAAGTGATTCTCCTGACTCAACCTCCCAAGTAGCTGGGATTACAGGCATGTGCCACCACACCTGGCTAATTTTGTATTTTTAGTAGAGATAGGGTTTCTCCATGTTGGTCAGGCTGGTCTCGAACTTCCGACCTCAGGTGATCCACCCGCCTCCGCCTCCCAAAGTGCTGGGATTACAGGCGTGAGCCACTGCGCCCAGCCAGTTTTTGCCATTTTAATTGGAAAATATAAGCTCAGTGAAGCAAAATGACTTGCTTGCAACCTCGCAGCTAGTGAGTAACAGTCACTAGGTCCAGGCTCTTCCTGACTCCAGTGTCCAGGCTCTTTCCACTCTTAATCTTGCCTTTGATTTTTCTCTCTATCCAGGTTTCCTGGTTTGTGTTCCCTCTGGCCATCCCATATCCTCTTACACCTGCTCTTCTTGTTCATCCCGGCTGTTACTGCTACCCTTAGCATTATTACAGCTATTTTTTAGCCCTTATCAACAATAATATTTAAAATAATGAAAGTTATCAGTGCTGTTTAAGGATCTTTTCTGAAACAAGGGAGATGTTACAATGTTCTTCTTTTCATCTCCAAAGACGGTTGACTACTAGTTTTCCTCCCTCCTTCTATCCTTTCTTTCTTTAGTGGGATTACTTACGTAAAGGATGGGAGATGGGGTGAAAGGGGAGTTCAATCTGGGCCTTAAAAGCTGAGAAATAGGCCAGGCACCACGGTTCACGTCTGTAATCCCAGTATTTTGGGAGGCTGAGGCGAAAGAATCACATGAGTCCAGGAGTTTGAGACCAGGCTAGCCAACATGGCAAAACTGTGTCTCTACAAAAAATAAATTAGCCATACGTGGCAGTGCATGCCTATAGTCCCAGCTACTCAGGAAGCTGATGTAGGAGGACTGCTTGAGCCCGTGAGGGTCAAGGCTGGCCGAGAACGCACCACTGCACTCTAGCCTGGGCGTTGGGCTACAGCAAGCACCACCCTGTCTCCAAAAAAAAAAAAAAAAGCTCAGAAATGTGACCTTTGTGCAGAGACTCTGTGGCCACTAGGCGGCAATGTGAGCCCACCTTTGTGAATGCAGATGTCCAGCACCATGGACACTCCCACAGCCAAGAAATCGTCCAGTAGTATCCCCATGGGAGCACCAGATCTCAGGACTGAACAACAGTAACCACCCTTCTACCAAAAGCTCCTGAGTGAGATCCCCAAAGAAACCGCTCAGGATCCAAGGGGAGCCTGGTTTGCAGGACTCCCAGTTTGGGGGACTCCCTGCTATGCTGTTGCCCTGAGAACACAGCTCTCCATGCATGCCCCTCATCACAGACTCTGCCCTCAGCTGCCTCATTGGGCCTCTTACCGTTCTTTCAAATTCAGCTGGCCTTGCCTCTGTTGGTTCCAGCTTCCTTAAAGCAGTCTGTCCACTGCCCATCTTTGTTCCTCTGTCTGCTTTTTTTGTTTTTTTGTTTTTTTTTTGAGACAGGGTGTCACTCTGTTGCCCAGGCTGGAGTGTTGTTCCTCTGTCTGCTTTTTTTTTTTTTTTTTTTGAGACAGGGTATCACTCTGTTGCCCAGGCTGGAGTGCAGTGATGCAATCTCGGCTCACTGCAGCCTCAATTTCCTGGGTCAGGTGATGTTCCTGCCTCAGCCTCCCAAGCTGCTGGGACTACAGGTGCACATCACCATGCCAGCCTAGTTTTATTTTTTGTAGAAATGGGGTCACTATGTTGTCCAGGCTGGTCTCAAACTTGGTCTCGGCCCAAGTGATCTTCCTGCTTTGGCCTCCCAAGGTGCTGAAATTGCAGGCGTCAGCCACCGTGTTCAGCCTCTGCCTGCTTTTTTATTTTTATTTTTAGAGACAGAATCTTGCTCTGCTGCCCAGGTTGGAGTGCAGTGGTGCAATCATAGCTCACTATAGCCTCAAACTCCTGGGCTCAAAGGATCCTCCGGCCTCAGCCTCCCAAGTAGCTGCAACTACAGGCATGTACCATCATGCCAGACAAATGTTATTAAAAACAAATTTTTTTAGAGACAGGGTCTGGCCATGTTGCCCATGCTGGTCTTGAACTCCTGGCATCAAAATGATCTTTTGCCTTGGCTTCCCAAAGTGTGGGGATTATAGGTATGAGCCACTGTGTCCAGCCTACTTTTGTTTTTAAGAAATTGAAACGATATAGAAAAGTACAAAGAACAATCTAATAAACACTCATATTCCCATCACTGAGAATTATCAACTTTTTATCATTTTATTATATTTGCTTTAGATCTTTTTTTTTTTTTTAAAGAAAAGTATAACAGATTTAGCTAAAGTACCCTTTGACCAATACCCCACCCCACTCTCCCCGCTGCTCAAAAGGAAAGCAAGGCTGGGTGCAGTGGCTAGCACCCACTTTGTAATCACAGCACTTTGGGAGGCCGAGGTGGATGAATCGCTTGAGGTCAGTAGTTTGAGACCAGCCTGGCCAACATAGTGAAACCCCATCTCTCCCAAAAATACAAAAATCAGCTGGATGTGGTGGCCCACGCCTGTAATCCCAGTTACTCGGGAGGCTGAGGGAGGAGAATCGCTTGAGCCTGGGAGGCAGAGGTTGCAGTGAGCCGAGATCCTGCCATTGCACTCCAGCCCGGGCAACAGAGTGAGACTCCGTCTCAAAAAACAACAACAACAACGACAAAAAACCCAAAAAACAAAAAATCACAAAAAAACAGGCTGGGCACGGTGGCTCATGCCTGTAACCCTAGCACTTTGGGAGGCCAAGACGGGCAGATCATGAGGTCACGAGTTTGAGACCAGCCTGACTAACATGGTAAAACCCCGTCTGTACTAAAATACAAAAAATTAGCTCGGCATGGTGGTGGGTGCCTTTAGTTCCAGCTACTCGGGAGGCTGAGGCAGGAGAACTGCTTGAACCCGGGAGGTGGATGTTGCAGTGAGCCGAGATTGTGCCACTGCACTCCAGCCTAGGCAACAAGAGTGAGACTCCGTCTCCAAAAAAAAACAACCAGAAGTTTGAGACCAGCCTGGGCAACATAGCAAGAGCCCTTCTCTACCAAAAACACTTTTTTTTTAAATTAGCCAGGTGTGGTGGTGCAAGCCTATAGTTCCAGTTACTTGGGAGGCTGAGGTGGGAGGATTGCTTGAGCCCAGGAGGCAGAGGTTGCAGTTAGCTATGATTATGCCACTGCACTCTGGCCTGGGCAGCAAGAGTGAGACTCTGTCTCAAAACAAAAAACCAAAGTTTTCTTCATATGTCTGGTGACTTTCGTTGTCTGTTCGTGCTTAACAGTGTGACACTAAATGGTTCACGGAAGCTCTGTGAACATGAGTATGGTCTTCAGGGCGGGTGATCTGGCTGGCTTATTTCCTTTGGAAACTCTCAATGTTAGTATCTTTGTTTTCTCTCTTGGATTGGTCAGCTACCTCAGAGAAATTCTTTTTTTTTTTTTTTGAGACACAGTCTCGCTCTGTTGCCCAGGCTGGAGTGCCGTGGCGCAATCTCGGCTCACTGCAGTCTCTGCCTACCAAGTTCAAGCAATTCTCCTGCCTCAGCCTCCTGAGTTGCTGCGATTACAGGCGTGTGCCACCACACCCAGCTAATTTTTGTATTTTAGTAGAGACGGGGTTTCACCATGTTAGTCAGGCTGGTCTCAATCTCCTGACCTCGTGATCCGCCCGCCTCAGCCTCCCAAACTGCTGGGATTACAAGCCTGAGCCACTGCGCCTGGCCGAGAAATTCTTCTTTATTGGCCAGGCGCAGTGGCTCAGGCTTGTAATCCCAGCAGTTTGGGAGGCTGAGGCGGGCGGATCACGAGGTCAGGAGATTGAGACCAGCCTGGCTAACATGGTGAAACCCCGTCTCTACCAAAAAATACAAAAAATTAGCCGGGCAAGGTGGCACGCGCCTGTAGTCCCAGCTACTCGGGAGGCTGAGGCAGGAGAATTGCTTGAACCCAGGAGGCAGAGGTTGCAGTGAGCCGAGATCGCGCCACTGCACTCTAGCCTGGGCGATGGAGCGAGATTCCATCTCAAAAAAAAAAAAAAAAAAAAAAAAGAAATTCTTCTTTATACCAATGTCCTGCACGGAAGTTACATACCTGCTTGCCAGTGTTCTGGAAGCTGAATGAGCCGGGTGAAGGAAGAAGACCTATAGTCCAAATATTTCATTACATAGTTCATAAACTGGTGCTTAATTACTCTGTTTCTAGTATGTAATTTGATCTTCAACTGTACCTGGTGTCCCTCAGCTACAAGGATGGCAGAAGCAGCAGGTATGTAAGGATGGAGTTGACAACGGGTTGAAGAGTGTGTCCTGATGGTTGGCCCCAATCAGTGGTGGTGACTGGAATAAAACAGGGTATCAGTTTCATTCCAGTGCTCTAACTCCTTATATTTTATAACCACATCACACTGAAGAATTAATTCATCCCCTCAGTAATCAATTCTAGTGGCAGGTAGGCAGCTGCTGCCTATGAGCTCCAACACATGCCAGGTGGCTGTACCGCAGCTCCCTTGAGCATTAGGGGGAAGAATGAAATAAGTTACAGAGCTGCTAATCTCTGCTCCGACAGCTGGAGGATGAAGCTCCGGGCTGGTTTCTTTTTAACAGGAAGGAAATTCTGAAAGCCAGAATGTTAAGGAAAAGCTTAAGAATCTCTTGTGTCTTGTGAGCTCTGTGGAAATGGCAGTGCTCAGATGCCTTCCGACATGTAGTGTGAGGCACAGATTTGGAGATCAGGAAATGAGAGCCTCCATTCAAGGCAGGACAACTACACAGAATGAACAGATTTCCAAAATAGTAGCACAGGAAAGAAGAAGATCGAGGCAGGTGATTTCTCCCCTCTCCTTTTTCTTTTTTCTTTTTTTTGAGACAGACTCTCGCTCTGTTGCCTAGGCTGGAGTGTAGTAGTGCAATCTCGGCTCACTGCAACCTCCACCTCCTGGGTTAAAACGATTCTCCTGCCTCAGCCTCCTGAGTAGCTGGAACTATAGGCAGAAGCCACCATGCCTGGCTAATTTTTGTATTTTTATTAGAGATAGGGTTTCACCATGTTGGCCAGGCTGGTCTCAAACTCCTGACCTCAAGTGATTCACCCGTCTCAGCCTCCCAAAGTGTTGGGATTACAGGTGTGAGCCACCATGCCTGGCCTCCTTCCTTCTCCTTGCCAGGCAAAACACAGTGACACCAAAGACTTTTTGTCTAAAGAGTAGCTGTCCAGTGGCTGCCTGGGTTGTTAGGGCTATAAGTCTCTGAAACAGCTGTAAACTGTATGAACCCCTTTGCTCCTGTTTCTCTGCGAATAGAGAAGAATTCCCTCCCCATAATCTGTCGCGAATCAACTGCATTTTCTTTTTTTAAAGTATTCTTTTTTTTTTTTTTTTTTTATGAGACGGAGTCTCGCTCTGTTGCCCAGGCTGGAGTGCAGTGGCACGATCTCTGCTCACTGCAAGCTCTGCCTCCTGGGTTCACGCTATTCTCCTGCCTCAGCCTCCCACGTAGCTGGGACTACAGGTGCCCGCCACCACGCCCGGCTTATTTTTGTATTTTTAATAGAGACGGGGTTTCACCGTTTTAGCCAGGATGGTCTCGATCTCCTGACCTTGTGAACTGCCTGCCTCAGCCTCCCAAAGTGCTGTGATTACAGGCTTTTTAAAGTATTCTTTACATAAAATCTTATGGCATGTGCAATTTTGTCTCTTGCTTCTTAGCGTAATATTTTTATCATAAGCATTTATTCTGAAAGCCAGAATGCCTTGATGTTCTTTCCTGTGCTATTACGATTTTGGAAATCTTCACTTCCTGAAGTTGTCCTGCCTTGGAGTCTCTCATTTCCTGATCACCAAATTGGTGCCTCACACTATGTATCGGAAGGCGTCTGAGCACTGCCATTTCCACAGACCTCACAAGTGTACCAGACACAAGAGCTTCTTAGCTTTCTCTTCACATTTTGGCTTTCAGAGTAATGAATGAAAAAGGCAAACCCTTATTATTAAAAAAGTATTGGCAAACAATTTTCTTTCTTTCTTCCTTTTTTTTCTGGGATGGCGTCTCACTCTGTTGTCCAGGCTGGAGTGCCGTGGCATGATCTCGGCTCACTGCAGCCTCTGCCTACCAGGTTCAAGCCTCAGCCTCCCAAGTAGCTGGGATTTCAGGTGCCCGCCACCACGCCCGGCTAATTTTTGTATTTTTAGTAGAGACGGGGTTTCACCATGTTGGCCAGGCTGTTCTTGAACTCCTGACCTCAAGTGATCTGCCGGCCTTGGCCTCCCAAAGTGCTGGGATTACAGACGTCAACCACTATGCCCAGCTGGCAAACAATTTTCAAAGGCTGTAACAATTTCTCTGTTTGTTGGACATTAGTTTTAGACAGCTTTTTGTTATTAAAAAGGACGCTGCCGTGCATGTCTTTTTGCTTACATCCTCTAAATGTAAAATTTAAAAATAATACAGAAAAGTACAAAGTAAAAATCACCTTAAATCCTATCGCTTAGGAAATTAACTACTCATATTCACTATTCATATTCCTCTATGCTGACATATGTATCTGAATTTCAGATTATTGCCCTAGTAGAATTATAGGTCAAAAGATCTGGCCTCGTTTAAGGCAACGTGTTATTCCTCAGCCTTGAATTTTGATCTAGTGATACCTAACTTCTTTGGGGAATGATCTTAGCTTCCAAACCCAGAATGTGCCAGAAAGCGCCACAGCAAGCAAGGTCCTACTTTATCCCTTCTAAAAACAAAGCCACTGAAGTTTGGAAGGGTGTTAAGTTCTCAATTTCACAAAGAAAAATCAAGCCACTTCCAGCCTGGAGTCGCCGCTTCTCCTTTAAATACCCGCTCACGTGATCGCAGACGTGCACACGCGGAGGAACTTCACGCTGTCAGGGCAACAAGCCATTTCTCTACCATTTCCCCTCCCCTAAGGCTTCTTGGCGTTCCCTCCCCGGAAGTCACAACTCCCCTGGAGACTTTCTCTTCCTCATCCCCTCCATCGAGTCACCTATCCTCACTCCTTTCTGTTAGTTGCCGGCCCTAGCGTTCCCTTTCCTCGCCTGAATTCCACTTTCCGGAGGAATGGCTGAAAGGGACTACAACTCCCAGGGGGCGCTGCGGGCCCCGCCCCCGTAGCGCGCAGTGTAGGTCGGGGCCTGAGGTTCCACGGTCTTCTCGCCGCGTGCGGCCGGGAGCAAACGCACTACAGGTTCCGTGGCGCCTCGCGCTAGGCCAGACCGGGCTGGGGTCGGACGGGGCGGGGCTGGAGGGGCCGGGGCTGGCGGGCGGAGAAAGGGGGTGGGAGCGGAGGCGATGGAGGGGAGGAGTGGGGGCATGGGGGAGGGAAGAGGAAGGGAGGTGGGAGGCGGGGCCGATCAAGAGCAGGAGCTGGAGTCTGAGCCGGCGGTTGCAGCGGAGGCGGTGATGTCGGTGCAGGTTGTGTCAGCCGCGGCTGCTGCCAAGGTGCCTGAGGTGGAGCTGAAGGACCTGAGCCCCTCCGAGGCGGAGTCGCAACTAAGACTGAGCACTGCCGCCGTGGGCGCCATGGCCCCCCCGGCGGGCGGTGGAGACCCTGAGGCTCCAGCTCCCGCCGCGGAGCGGCCCCCGGTCCCCGGCCCGGGCTCGGGGCCCGCCGCCGCTCTCAGCCCCGCCGCCGGGAAGGTGCCTCAGGCGTCGGCCATGAAGCGGAGCGACCCACATCACCAGCACCAGAGGCACCGCGACGGCGGCGAGGCCCTGGTCAGCTCCGACGGCACCGTCACCGAGGCGCCGCGCACAGTCAAGAAGGTACTGGGGCCGGGCTGCCTCTCTAGGAGAGGAAGGGAGGGGAGGGGAACTGCAGATCCTCTCGGCACGGCGGCACTACCCTCCACGCCCTCCTTTCTGATCGCAGGACCAGAGATAACTCCTTGTCCCCTCAAACCCACTGTCTCAGAGATGCCCCCCAGCCGGCCCCTAGTGCTAGGAGCGGAGACTCCAGGAGGCACGGCCGTACTTCGCTCTGAATAACATGGAGGTAGCGCTCTCCCCTACTACTTGGAATAGGCAGCGGGAGGAGAGACACCTAATAGTACGTCCCACGGCCCCAACACGCTCCCGGGTGTGATTTTCCAGCGTATCGGGGAGGAGACCTCGTTGATATAGAAAAACCTTACCACTCACGGGAGTTCACCCAGCAATAAGGATGAAGAGATCTTTAATACTTGGAGAACGAGTAAGGTGTAGTCACCTTGCATAGAAATCGTCAGAGTTGTCTGGTTTCCATACAGTTGATGACTTTCTGCCTTTCTGTGGCCAACCGTGTCCATACAGCAACACGATGCTGTGCCCTTCATTTCCAGCGACTGCGATATTCTCTCTTCCCTGAATATGTAAAAGGGTAATGGAGAGATTCTCCTCACTCTTTCATGTTAAGAGCTTTGTCCTCCCTGCTGAGTATAGTTGGATTATTAGGCTGTGTATGAAGAGAATGAATGTCTTGTTGGTTCCTTTATTATAATCTGAAAGTGATAGGAAGAAATGCTGCTACTTTTGAGAAAGACGATCTTTGTAGGGTTTTCGGTTTTAGGCGTCAGCTTCTTTCAGACAGTTTTGAGGAGGTCTCAGAATACCAAGAAGTAACTGCCTACATGGATGATAGCCCTATATTACCCGTGCATTGTCTATCCGTAGTTGTCTTTCCCTCTCAAAGCTTGTCTCTCTTTCTCTCTTAAAGCTGAATCAGCACAGAAAAACAGGGCAAGTATTGGAAAAGACAGAAGTGTGGATCATATAAAAAGGGCTTGCAGCTTCAATTTCCTAGACACAGTATGGGCACAGGGATTAATGTTTTTTTAAATTGTTGTGAATGGTTTTTAATTGCTTTATCAGAACAGCAACAAAGAGACGGAAAGTGTGCATTGGTTTTACTGTGTGGGACTCAGCTGAATTGGAACCTTGGATCCACCATAATTTTTGTTGTCAAAGCGTCATGATTAAGGTATAGCAGATAATCCTTTCGTCCTGACTATACAAATTTAGGTGATAAGTCAGAGGCAAGACTGAAGGAATTTCTGTAATGCTTTAGACAATGTCTTTGTCGTTTGCAATATGAAACTCCTCTGGGAAGAGTTATAGTAGAAAGAGGCAGGCAGCATCCTGCAGAAATGGGTTTAAAGAAAAACAGTAAAGTAAAACAGAGAGGCAGCAGCAGCACCAGTGCTGGAAGTACCTAGATATGAGTCTGGAAATCCAAAGCATACTTCTGACTTGTTGAGATACTTTGTAACTTTGGTTAAGTCATTTTCTTGTGATTAAGACTGTTTTTGTCTAAAATTTGTAATTTGGTTAGATCTCTTTAGGCTAAAAGTGTTTAACAAATTGCTGTTAGAGCATGAGGTTTACAGTCAGGCAGACCTGGATTTGAAGCCTAGTACCCCCATTACTACCTTTTGGGTAATTTCCAAATTACACAAATCAGTTTCCTCTTCTATAAAATGAAAGTACTAATTATGATTGAGGATTAGAAATATTTGTAAAAGGTTTAGCATTGAGCTTGGCACATAAAGTCTTAAATGATAGTCTTATTAATGCTTTTATTATTATAAATAATTGATTTTATTTTATTCCTCCCATCATGGCTTAAGTGCAAGCCCCTATGACCGCCTCTGAAAGGTACACACAGTTCAATATATTCTATATAAAGAAGTTAAAAAATCATGGCTCACATCTGTAATCCCAGCACTTTGGGAAACCATGGGTGGAGGATTGCTTGAGCCCAGGAGTTTGAGACCAGGCCGGGCAACATGGTGAAAACCTTTCTCTCCAAAAAAAAAAAAAAAAAAGAGCTGGGCATGGTGGTGTGTGCCTGTAGTGCCAGCTACTCAGGAGGCTGGGATGGGAGGATCACCTGAGCCCAGGAAGTTGAGGCTACAATGAGCACTCTAGCCTGGGTGCTGGAGTGAGACCTTGTCTCAAAAAAAAAAAAAAGTTAAAAAATCAAAGACCAGCATACTGGAGTCTGTTTTTCTTAATTCTAGATATGCTTCTTGACCACTTTCCTTGTCGTTGAACTATTTTCCTGTTTTTTCAGCACCAAATGTACGTTCCATGATTCCAGATTTACTCAGCAGCCTCAAGGCTATTGGAAAGCAGGGCTGAGCTTGCCTTACAATGTTAATTGCACCAAAAAAACAACTTCTCTGCTGAAAGTTAAGCAGGTGAAGCTCTCGGCAAGGATACAGCTGGATGACGAAATTCAGGGCATTGCTGAGCTGCTTTTCAGGTGCCCAATCTTTAACCTTCTTTTTATTGAATTGGCTAAATCAAAATAAGTGCCCAAGACTGCCCTTTCCCTAAGTTGAAAGTCATCTCAGCAAGGGACTGCAGTGTGACATTTTGATTTGTTGAGCTTTTGTTGATTCTTAGATTGTCTATGTAAATAACCACTCTGACCTTGACTTCTCACTGTTTTTATTATAGCATGTGAAGGAACTATGGATACTAGTATCGAAATAGCTGCCTTTGGCTGTGGAACTGGTGACTGTTGCATTTGTTTTGTAACTGTCATGTATAAACATTTATTTTAAGTCACATTTCCATAGATGGTTTCCCTTACTTCATTCACGTATCATCAGTTTTCTTAGTTTTGTTACTCTGCTCAGCCACACAAGGGAAATAAACATTTTACAAGAGCCAGAATTCCCAAGTGCAGTAGTTAATAAGAAGGAACATATGGTGTGCAGGTTACTCCGTCACATCTTATCTTTGGCACCTGCCTCTGTCCTGTAACTTGCGATGCTCTGGGGGCCAGATCATGTTATGTGGCTATGATATATTTAATTATAATGTCCTTTTTCATAAGTTGACATCAAGTGAACCTAGCAAGCCAAAAATCTCTGTAAGAAGTAATTTGGGAAATGGGAAGGTAAGTTCCACAGGAAATGAGGTAGTAGTAGTTAAAAGGGATTTCTTCTTTGTGTTCTTGAAAATGAGTGATAGGAGTATTGGAGCACAGCAGGGAAAACAAGGCAGGAGAGGATTTATTTCAGAAATATTAAAACTTTCTGACAATAAGGCTGCAAGCCCAAGAACCTCAACTAGATGGTGCTTACATCAGTATCAGTAATGACCATGTTCAAACAGACTCTTTATTGCTTTTGGCAAACATATCCACCTTCCACTGGCTTTGTTGCTGTCAGGAGAGAATGAGTTGAGCCATGTTAGCACTTCTTGTCCTGAATTGTTTAAGCTCTTGATTTGGTTAATTATAGAGTACTAAAATGGAATGTTTTGGATAAAGACATGGGAATGTGGGAGCAATATGACTCCTTTTGCCGTTACAAGAGTACTGCTCTGAAAAGTGTTCAGTAAGGCAATTGGCAGTTGGGCTGTAATAATAGTTACCAATAATTAGCCTTTTTTTTTTTTTGAGACAGAGTTTTGCTCTTGGTGCCCAGGCTGGAGTGCAATGGTGCGATCTCAGCTCACTGCAACCTCCGCCTCCCGGGTTCAAGCGATTCCCCTGCCTCAGCCTCCTGAGTAGCTGGGATTACAGGCATGCACCACCATGCCCAGCTAATTGTCTATTTCAGTAGAGACGAAGTTTCTCCATGTTGGTCAGGCTGCTTTCAAACTCCCGACCTCAGGTGACCTGCCTGCCTCAGCCTCCCAAAGTGCTGGGATTACAGATGTGAGCCATTAGCCTTTTATGTGCCAGGAGTTGTCATAGGGGTTCTGTAATCCTCACAACAATACTAGGAGATGTAGGTGGCATTATCTCCATTTTACAGATGCAGAAATGAGATCCCGGGAGGTTAAGTGCCTTGCCCAAGGTTATACATCTAGAAAGTGTCAGAGGTAGAACTTAAATCCAGGGCTGTCCGTTTCCAAAGCCCATGTCTTTTTCATTATGCCACAGTGATTCTAACTTCTTAGATGCTGAGTTCTTGCTTTCTCCCAGAGGTCTTTTAGAATACTAAGTGAACTCTAAGGCGTGTCTGTCTGGCTAAGGCTTAGGTCATCCCAAGACCGAAGTAAGGCAGGTCTGAGCTTTAGGAAGAGGATGGGAGAAAATTGTACAAATGTAGAACTTGAAAGAATTGTAAATTTAGAAGAGGAGAATAAAAGCATCTTATACAGAAAAGCATTTCAAGATCAATGATGCAGCTTCACACTAGTAATTTACTGATAATCTAAGAAGTTTATCCATATTTTTAAAGTTATAAATAAATTTGGAGTACCTGAGGAATGTACCCTTTCTTCCTGTTCAGCTAACACTGCCCTGCTGTCATGTTTAGGTGGTAGACACAATTAGAGGAGCTGAAATTCCATTCACCCAACAAGAGGTTTAGTAAGCTTGATCAGATTTCTATGGAATTTGTAGGAGCTTTTTATAGTCTGAATGACCTATGGCCTGCGATTTGGTGAGAGCAGAGCAGAAAGCAGCAGTGGATTGATGTTTCTTCCATAACAGTTCCCAACTCTAAAATTACTTTGATTAAATTAGATGATTATTTGTATGGGTTTCAGTCTCCCTTTTCCCTAGCTATATCGTGCAACAGTTCAGTTAGCTATTTCCCTCTTGGACACTTGCACTAATAGCTGGTGATTTTCTTTTCTTTTTTTTTTTTTCAAGGGTCTATCAGTAGAAATCTATTGATTTGGGGCACCTAGTTCTTAGCTTAGAACCTATATAAAGGAAGGGTATTTGAACTGCTGATTGAATTCCTCTAAGTATAGGGCTTTAGCCTTTCTGAATGTTGCAAACCTGAGGCTAAAACTAGCTTCATCTTCCCTACACGCACTTACCTTCTACAGTGCTCCAAGGTGAAACTTTATCTATTGGCTACCTTTTCTTGGAAACCCTTCTCAGCTTCAATGACACTTATAATTCCTACCATTTACTGAATACTCCGTGTCAGGAATCTCTCTCTTCGCATTTAATCCTCATGACAACTTTATCAGATGAGTAGTACTATCTTTATATTATAGATAAGAAAATATAGGCTCAAAGAGAGTAATTAACTTGTGCAAGGCTTTGTCAGTGAAATGGTGGCCGTAGCAATATTGGGCAGCTTTGCCTCCGTACCAACACCGCTGCTGCTCTGACCAGACTCCCACTGAAGTCTGCTTAAGCTGCTGCTAAGACCACTTTGGATCTCACGATCTAGCCTCTTTCAAGGGGAGGCCCAAACACCATGCCTCACATCCCTGTTTGTTTCAGTCATTACCCGCCATCTGCCATCCGCCATCCGTTATCTTCCCAGTACTAATTCCTTTACCACTCTCTTCATCCTTCAGCTGATTCAATCCCTCAAACTGTTCCATCATGTTCTTTACAATATCCCCCTCCTTGATCAGCAGATTCACATGTAGTATCAGTCTCTAGCAGCAAGATTAAGTTACAAGGGCAACAGTGGCAAGTGTTAGCACTTAGTATCCAGAACTGTGATGGTGCAAACCAAGCTGCCGCATCTCCTGCTTGGCATTAGCAATCACATCTTTGCCAACCCAGTTCTGTAATTTTGAGTGGTGTTTTAGCTGTGTAGCACTTAAGTTCTTCACCGAAAAGGCGACCTCATATCCTTTCTGTAAATTCTTTTTCTGTTTAATTCAGCCAGTGTTGACTTCTGCTGCTTGTAGAACTCGGAGTGATGTACGGGTTGAACCTAACCGTCTACCTTCTTAGTTGCTGGCACTCATGGAGCTGAGAGTTGCTAGAGAAAATCAGCAAATCAGACAGATCGGTGTCACTAAAAATTTATAATCATCTATTTCATATGCATAATCAGCATTACCTAGCAATGTTATACATTTCTCTAGTTCACTTTCCAGCTCACTGCAAATTATTTCTTCATATTGTCTCTTTCTTTTTTCTTTTTTACTGAGACAAGGTCTCCCTCTCTCACCCAGGCTGGAGTGCAGTGGTACAGTCACAGCTCACTGTAGCCTCAAACTCCCTGGTTCAAGCAATCCTCCTGTCTCAGCCTCCTGAGTAGCCAGAACTACAGGTGTGCTACCACGCCTGGCTATTTTTTAATTTTTTTGTAGAGACGGTATCTTGTCATGTTGCTGGTCTCCAATTCCCGGGCTCAAGTGATCCTCCTGTCTCACCCTTCCAAAGTGCTGGGATTATAGGCATTAGCCACTGCCCCTGGCCTACTGTCTCTATTTCTTTTTCTTTTTTTTTTTTTTAAGATGGAATCTTGCTCTGTCCCCAGGCTGGAGTGCAGTGGCACCATCTCCACTCACTGCAGCCTCCGCCTCCCGGGTTCAAGCGATTCTCCTGCCTCAGCCTCCTGAGTAGCTGGGACTACAGGCACAGACCACCACACCCAGTAGAGATGGGGTTTCACCGTGTTCGCCAGGATGGTCTCAATCTCCTGACCTCGTGATCCGCCCTCCTCAGCCTCCCAAAGTGCTGAGATTACAGGCGTGAGCCACCGTGCCCAGCTCTTATTTCTAATCTCTCATACTTTCTTCTTTTTTAACCAGTCATAGGCTTTATGCTTCGTTATAAAAACCGAAGCTGCTGAGTGGGAATTCCTTCATCCTTTTACCTCTGAATTCTACAAACCTACGTGCCTCTGGGACTCATCTTTTTCTCCTTCAGTCTGTCAAGACAAGGGCCTTCACAGGTGCTGTAATCATTCTCTTCTCCCCCTCCCCCCTTCCTTCTCCTTTCTTTTTCTTTCTTCTCTCTCTCTTTGTTTTCATTCTTTTTTCTTTAAGAGATGAAGTCTCACTCTGTAGCCCAGGCAGGAGTGCAGTGGTGTGGTCATAGCTCATTGCACCGTCAACCTCCTGAGCTCAATAGATCCTCCCTTCTCAGCCTCCCGGGTAGCTGGGACTATAGGTGCATGCCACCATACCTGGCTAATTTTTTTTAAACTTTCTTGTAGAGATGGGGTCTCTCTCTCTTTTTTTTTTTTCCCCTAGACGGAGTCTTACTCTGTCACCCAGGCTGGACTGCAGTGCACTATCTCGGCTCACTTCAACCTCCGCCTCCTGAGTTCAAGCAATTCTGCTGCCTCGGCCTCTCAAGTAGCTGGGATTACAGGCGTCTGCCACCGCTCCTGGCTAATTTTTGTATTTTTAGTAGAGACGGGGTTTCACCATGTTGGCCAGGCTGGTCTGGAACTCCTGACCTTGTGATCCGCCTGCCTTGGCCTCCCAAAGTGCTGGGATTACAGGCGTGAGCCTGCACCTGGCTGAGATGGGGTCTCTTGCTATGTTGCCTAGGCTGGTCTTGAACTCCCAGCTTCAAGTGATCTTTCCTCCTTGGCCTTTGAAAGTACTAGGATTATAAGTATGAGCTGCTGCACTCAGCCACATTTTAAAAACTTTTTGTAGAGATGGTGTCTCACTTTGTTGCCCAGGCTGGTCTCGAATTCCTGGCTTCAAGCAGAAGCAGTCCTTCTTCCTCACCCTCCCAAAGTGCTGGGATTACAGGTGTGAGCCACTGTACCTGGTCTCTCTTGTCTTAAAGAATTTCTTCCTTTGGTTTATTTCATCTTTCTACTAGGTGTTTTCCTTCAGAATTCACACTTGCCCTATTGTCTCCCATTTTGAAAACCCTGTCCTTTGACCTGCATATTTTCTGTTGCCGTCATGTTTTTCCATTCTCTTTCACAGGCATGCTTCTTAAAGGAGTTTTCTGTACATGCTATATATGCTTTTTTCCTCTCATGAACTCTTTAACTCACTCCTGCTATAATATTCTGTTTAACCAAAACAAAACCCTCTTGCTAAAGTTGTTAATGTCCATTAGATTGGGAAACATGGGGGTCTTTTTTTTCAGTCTTCGTCTCTTGGACCTCTTAGCAGCATTTGACATTGACTCCTTGTGAAACACTCTTTTCCCTTGGCTTCTGTGACACTGCTCTTTACTACCTTCCCTCTTATTTCTGTAGCTGCTCCTTCTCATTCTTCTTTTTTTTTTTTTTTTTTTTTTTTTTTTTTTTTGAGGCAGGCCTCACTGTGTTGCTCAGGCTGGAGTGCAATAGTATGATCACTGTAAACTTGAACTCCCGGGCTCAAGAGAGCCTTCCACCTCTGATCCTGAAGGACTAGGATTACAGACATATGCCACCTCATCCAGCCTCCTTCTCATTCTTCTTCTTCTTCTTCTTTTTTTTGAGACAGGGTCTCACTGTGTCACCCAGGCTGGAGTGCAGTGGTACCATCATGGCTCACTGCAGCCTCAACTTTCCAGGCTCAAGCAATCCTCCCACCTCACCCTGTGGAGGAGCTGGGACTACAGGCACATGCCACCATGCCCAACTGATTTTTGTATTTTTTGTAGAGATAGATTTTCACCATATTGCCCAGGCTGGTCATGAACTCCTGGGCTCAAGTGATCTGCTCACCTCAGCCTTCCAAAGTGAGTTTTATAATAACTTGTACATAAATAAAAGCATACTCTCTATACATTGTTTTACAGGTTCCTTTTTGTATTCAGTAGCATGTCTTAGAGCTCTTTCTGTATCAATACCTATAGATCGGTCTCATATTTTTTAACTGCTCAATTAATTTCCTAAGTCTATATTGTTGCTTCTTAAACCATTCTTCCATTGATGCACATTTACCTTAACTTGTTTTCTCTTTTTTTATACATGGTGCTGCAGTAACTATCTATATGCATTTTTGTGTGTGTACATGTAGAAGTGTTTCTCTAGGATAGATATCTAAAATTTTAATTTTGGGATCAAAGATAGCCTTTTTTTTTTTTGAGAGTTTTTTGAGACTCTGTCACCTGGGCTGGAGTGCAGTGGCACGATCTCAGCTCACTGCAACCTCCACTTCCTGGGCTCAAGCAATCCTCCTATCTCAGCCTCCTGAATTAGCTGGGACTACAGACACACGCCACCACGCCCAGCTAATTTTTTTTATTTTAATATTTATTTATTTTTGAGACAATCTTGCTCTGTTGCCCAGGCTGGAGTGCAGTGGTGTGATCTCAGCTCACTGCAGCCTCTGTCTTTCAGGTTCAAGCAATTCTCTTGCCTCAGCCTCCCGAGTAGCTGGGATTACAGGCGTGTGCCACCATCCCTAGTTAATTTTTGTATTTTTCATAGAAACAAGATTTCACGGTGTTGCCCAGGATGGTCTTGAACTGACCTCAGGTGATCCGCCTGCCTTGGCCTCCCAAAGTGCTGGGATTACAGGTGTGAGCCACTGTACCTGGCCTGGCTAATTTCTGTGTTTTGTGTAGAGATGGGGTTTTACCATGTTCCCCATGTGGGTCTCAAACTCCTGGGCTCAAGCGATCTGCCCGCCTCAGCCTCCCAAAGAGGCATGAAACACACTGCTTGGCCATATTTTAAACTAAGTGCAAAATGCCATGTTGTCTTTAAAAATGTAGTACCATTTTACATATCAGCTAACTATACACGAAACAACTCTTTCACCATACATTTACCAATACTGAGTATTTTTCCATCTTTGGGGGAAAGTCTTTTACTGGTCTTTTTATAAAATCTGCGTTCTGACAGAATGAGGCTGAGAGTATTTTCATGCATATATTGGCAATTTATATTCTTTTTCTTGTAATTCCCTGTTCATATTCATTAACAAATTATTTATTGATTGACTACTATATGCCAAGTGCTGGGGATACAGCAGTGAACAAAACGGATAAAAATCTCTGCCTTCATATTGGATTTTTTTTTCATGTTGGTTTTAGAAATTCTTTATATATTCTGGATATTAATTATTTGTGTATATGTTGCAAATATTTTTTTCCTACTCCATTTCTTGTTTCTTGTAACATTGTTTATGAATTTCAAAGTTTTTATAAACTTGGATTTACCAGTTTTTTTCCTTTTTGGCTTAAACGTTTTGTGTCTTAGAATTGCCTTTCCAACCCCAAATTTATAAACAACATCTATGTTTTCTTCACCTGTTTATATGGTTGTATTTATTATATTTTGGTCTTCAGTCCATCTGGAATTTATTTTTGTTTGTAATGTAAAATAGGGACTATTTGTAATATAAGATAGCTCTACTTGTTCCCAAATAAAATATATTTTACCTTTTTCTGGTTTATTCTCTGATTGTTTCTTTCTCTTTAACTTGTTCTTCTTAACTATTTTTCTTTTTTTTTTTTGAGACGGAGTCTCGCTCTGTCGCCCAGGCTGGAGTGCAGTGGCGCAATCTCGGCTCACTGCAAGCTCCGCCTCCCGGGTTCACGCCATTCTCCTGCCTCAGCCTCTCCGAGTAGCTGGGACTACAGGCGCCCGCCACCACGCCCGGCTAATTTTTTTGTATTTTTAGTAGAGACAGAGTTTCACCGTGGTCTCGATCTCCTGACCTCGTGATCCACCTGCCTCAGCCTCCCAAAGTGCTGGGATTACAAGCGTGAGCCACCGCGCCCGGCCCTTCTTAACTATTTTTCTTTCTTAACTCTTAGTTTACATGTAGAAGAAACTTGTGATTGAAGACTGTGCCTGTTTATTTTTATTTATTTGTTTTTTTTTGAGACGGAGTCTCGCTCTGTCACCCAGGATGGAGTGCAGTGGCACAATCTCGACTCACTGCAAGCTCTGCCTTCCGGGTTCACACCATTCTCCTGCCTCAGCCTCTCCGAGTAGCTGGGACTACAGGTGCCCGCCACCACGCCCAGCTAATTTTTTGTATTTTTAGTAGAGACGGGGTTTCACCGCATTAGCCAGGATGGTCTCGATCTCTTGACCTCATGATCCGCCCGCCTCGGCCTCCCAAAGTGCTGGGATTACAAGCGTGAGCCACCGCGCCGGGCCGACTGTGCCTGTTTATTAATGCAAGTATGACACTAAAAATTAGCGTCCTGATACTGCTGATTTAGTGTTTACAGTGAATTATTCATAGAAATACTTGCTATTTTAGCAAATTTTTCTTTCGTTTAGTTGATGTAGATTAGTTTATGTTTTGACAGAAATTGGAGCCCCAGTGATATCTCAGATACATATCCTATACAGTGGTAGCCTATAGAGAAACTCATCTTCTGCATTATACTAAGTTAAAAAACCGTGATACTCTGTGGTCCTTTTCCAAAATGACACTTTATTATTATTAATATTATTATTCTGAGACAGAGTCTTGCTCTGTCGCCCAGGCTAGAGTGCAGTGGCACCATTGGGTCACTGCAACCTTCATCTCCCGGGTTCAAGCAACCCCAGCTTCCCGAGTGGCTGGGATTACAGGTGCCCACTACTGCGCCCAGCTAATTTTTTTTGTAGTTTTTAGTAGAGACAAGGTTTCACCATCTTGGCCAGGCTGGTCTCGAACTCCTGACCTTGTGATCCACCCGCCTTGGCCTCCCAAAGTGCTGAGATTACAGATGTGAGCCACCACACCTGGCCGATTGTTATTATTTTAAGGCCTGACTTGTCAGGAATTGAGTATATGTGATGAGGCTGTAGGACGAAAAATTTTTGCCCTGGTTAGGTAGGTGTGGTCATCTATCTTTCAAAGTTGACATTAACTGCGTTAGCTTAAAGAGGAAATTCTTTTCCTGGAAGGCAAAGAAAGATTCTTCTTCAACAAAGCTTTATTGGATATACAGCTTGACTGAATCTAGTCTTGGGTCACTGAGCTCAGGGAGGTAGACATGGAATAGGAATTGTACTACATTAATTCATGTCTTTCATTTCTATAAGGGAGAAAAGATGATTGGCCTAATGCTATTTTTTTTATGACCGATGCTGGACTGTATTAGAGAAGTAACTTGACTGCTTCTGGATATTTGCCTAATAATATCCCTAATACATTGTGAGCTTCTTTTGTGCAAAAACCATTTATTTGTTGGGTGTCAAATACTGCTAAGTGCTAGAGTTATAAGTTAGCAAGATATCATTTTTGCCCTCCAGGAGAGGATAGGGAATGTAGACACAGAAATAACTAAATACAGTGTAGTTTGATATAAGCAATATTGGAAACAGGAATTGTAGTTTGAAGAGGTCAGCACTGAAATTGAGGTGAAACACAAGAGGTTTCACCATGTATCAGAACCTCTGTGGCCGGGTGCGGTGGCTCATGCTTGTAATCCCAGCACTTTGGGAGGCCGAAGCAGGCGATCACTTGAGCTCAGGAGTTTGAAACTAGCTTGACCAACACAGTGAAACCCTGTCTCTACTAAAAATACAGAAGTTAGTGAGGCGTGGTGGGGTGGGTACCTGTAATCCCAGCTGCTTGGGAGGCTGAGGCAGGAGAATCGCTTGAACCCTGGGGGTGGAAGTGGCAGTGAGCTGAGATGGCACCACTGCACTCCAGCCTGGGCAACAGAGCAAAACTCCGTCTCATAAAAAAATAACCTTTGTGAGGTTTCCTTATTCCAGCTTTAGAAGTCTAGAAATTCACATTTTTGTACAATCAGAGGTCATTTACCTGTTAGGACTGGTTCAGACTAACCAAAATCATGGGAGACTCATATTTAAAACAAAATGGTAACTCCTAATTTACAGTCATGTATAACACTCAAGCTAATCTGATAAACGTGTAAATCAGAGGATATTCTGGAAAATCTATATGGGAGGTCTAATTATAGTTAGAGACAGTTTATTAAGTTTGGAATCATTTAGATCCTTGCTCTTCAAACTGATCCTTGCTATTCAAACTAGAAGCATTGGTTATCACCTGGGAGCTTGTGAGATATGAACAATATCAGGTAGCTCTGGCTCTGTACTAGCGTATACCTGTCAGAACCTCAATTTTGTATTCGTTGTTGAGTAGATGTTGGCTTAGCAATTAGTCTCATTTCATGTTTCTCATTTTTATTAATTTTTTTTTTTTAAGAGATAGGGGTCTTGCTTTGATACCTAGGCTGGAGTGCAATGGTGTGATCATAGTTCACTGCAGCCTCAAACTCCTGGGCTCAAGCAGTCCTTCTGCCTTAGCCTCCTGAGTAGCTTGGGATTACAGGCACAAGCCACTGTGCCCAGCTTCATGCTTCTCTTTTATGAAACCTCAGAGTAGAGAAGCAAGAAGATAATTTTAGGGTTTTATGGAAAGGTGGAAACTTACAATAAAACCTGTTATAAAACTTATAACAAAATACTCAATAGACACAAAGACATAGAAAAATAAACAGACACAGATATATAGAGACAGACACACCGAGACCCAGAGGGAGAGTTACACACAGACTCCCTACACACAGAGACACTTCTCCCATATACACATAACAGAACCCCTGCCCCACCATGCCCAAGCCTCTACCCAGTCCCTTCCCACACACAGAGACCCCACACCCACAGAGAGAACCCCATGGCCGGCTGGGCGTGGTGGCTCACGCCTGTAATCCTAGCACTTTGGGAGGCTGAGGCGGGCGGATCACCTGAGGTCGAGAGTTCGAGACCAGCGTGACCAACATGGAGAAACCCTGTCTCTACTAAAAATACAAAATTGGCCGGGCACATGCCTGTAATCCCAGCTACTCAGGAGGCTGAGGCAGGAGAATCGCTTGAACCCGGGAGGTGGAGGTTGCGGTGAGCCGAGATTGTGCCATTGCACTCCAGCCTGGGCAACCTGAGCAAAAAAACTCCGTCTCAAAAAAAAAAAGAGAGAACCCCATGGCCATCTCCACAGAGAGTCTTCTTCATGTTCCTACAGAGACGTCCCACACAGACCACAGACACCCTGAGACCCACCCACACACAAAAACACAGGCTCCCACAGAGAGAAATACATACACAGACACACACACTGACATCCAACAGGTAATGCCTAAAACTAAGGTTTTCATGGAGCTTGAATAGTGTTCTGCACAGTTATTTTGAGGAGAAGGAGCAAGTGTTCTCTCAAAGGTACTTTTAACTGAGCCAGAAAATGAAGCAAAAACAGACGGGCTGCCATTGGGTCTGCAGAACAGTGAATGCTACAAAGGCAGTTTGATTTGGATTCCTGTTTCTGGAACTGCTTGTTCCTGGGCATTATTTTCAGTTGGATGTACTCAGCATGCTTGGGTGGAAAGTCATTCTCTTATTTTCTCTCAGGAGCTTGCATCCTAGATTGCTGGTTAAGCAGAGTTTTATGCGCAGTCTCCTTTGGCACTAATTAACACACTCCCTTGATGCTCCCTGAGTCATATAAGTCTGCCCAGGATTGGAAGATCCAGAAACACTGCGCCCATGTGGAGGAACTCATACTGAGTCCTCTGTGGGTGCGTGGGACCGAGGAATGTAGGGGGAAGATTATGTATTAGATATAGAAAGAGATGTAATTTTCATTTTTTTTTAACCTGTGGGTCATTCATGGTATAGGTTTGCGTAGAGAGCTTGATGGAACTTAAGAATGACTCAGGAATTATTTAGTTGTAAATTAAATGATTTTTAAACTACATTGATGTGGGCCGGGGATGGCACATTGGATTATTTTGGTTGAGAGATAACACTGAAACTACATAGCCAGATTTCTTGTGACTCGGGCAGCATCTTCTGAGAAGTATCTTGTTAGGAAAAAGGAGACTTGACACATGCAGCATGTTTGTGTGTGTAAATACTTGAAAGTTTCTATCACACCAAGGGAGCCAGACACCAGAGACATCAGAATAGTTTTATAAACGTTAAGTTCCAAAAAGAACTATTTTCTCTTGTTGCCTGGTACACGTATATGTATTCCTTTGACTAAACCTGTTTAATTTCTTTTTTTTTTTTTTTTAAGCTGTTTAATTTCAAACAGGCTAGGCATGGTGGCTCACGCCTGTCATCCCAGCACTTTGGGAGGCCGAGGCAGGTGGATCACCTGAGGTCAGGAGTTCGAGACCAGCCTGGCCAACATGGTGAAACCTTGTCTCTACTAAAAATATAAAAATTAGCCAGGTGTGGTGGCGTGCACCTGTAGTCCCAGCTACTTGGGAGGCTGAGGCAGGAGAATCACTTGAACTCGGGAGGCAGAGGTTGCAGTGAGCTGAGACTGGCCACTGTACTTCCAGTCTCGGTGACAGAGTGAGACTCCATCTCAAAAAAAAAAAAAAAAATTTCATTTCAAACAGATGGAAGAGTCATGAGAAAAGTGTACTCATTATCCAGTTTAACAAGTGTTTTCATTTTGCAAAATTTCTTTATTTTTTAAAGATATAAAACATTGGATAAAATTGAAGACCCAGCTGGGCACAGTGACTCATGCCTGTAATCCCTTTGAGAGGCCAAGGTGGGAGGATGAGTTGAGGCCAGAAGTTCAAGACCAGCCTGGGCAACATAGTGAGACCCTATCTCTATTTTTTTTTAAAAAGGGAGACAAAAAAAAAAAAAGAACCCTGTGTATTCCTTCTCTATTCATTCTCCTTTATCTCTTCTCTCCTTCCCATAAGGCCCACAAAGATAACTTTGTGTTTATAACTCCCCTTCATGTTTTAGTATTTTTGCTATATATTCTTTATCAATATCAATTGTATGTCAGTAGATAATATATAGCTTTGTTTTGTTTATAAACTTTACATAAATGGTATTTATGTATTCTGCAGCCCTCATTTTACTTAACTTTAGAGTTTTAGCCAGTTTGATACATGTAGATTTTCTAATTGATTAATCTTAACTACTGTGTGGTATTTCACATGTATGAATATACTGCAGTTTACACATTCATCTCTCTGTGTTGCCCAGTCTGGTCTCAAACTCCTCCTGGACTCAAGCGATCCCTCCTGCTTTGGCTTCCTAAAGTGTTGGGATTCCAGGCAGGAGCCACCAAGCCTGGCCTTTTTTTTTTTTTTTTTTTTTTTTTTTTTAACTAAAATGAACAACCTTACTCATGTTTCCTTATGCATATGTGTGAGAGTTTCTCCAGGGTGTGTCTCTAGAAGCAAAATTGCTTATGGTGGCTGGGTGCAGTGGCTCATGCCTGTAATCCCAGCACTTTGGGAGGCCAAGGGGGGCGGATCACGAGGTCAGAAGTTTGAGACCAGTCTGGCCAACATAGTGAAACCCTGTCTCTACTAAAAATACAAAAAATTAGCAGGGTGTGGTGGTGTGCAGCTGTAATCCTAGCTACTTGGGAGGCTGAGGCAGGAGAATCATGTGAACCCAGGAGGCGGAGGTTGCAGTGAGCTGAGATTGTGCCATTGCACTCCAGCCTGGGTGACAGTGCGAGACTCTGTCTCAAAAAAAAAAAAAAAATTGGCTATGGTATATTAACTTATATCAGCATGATGAGATATTTTCAAATTGCTTTCTAAAGTGGTTTTATTAATTCCTGTTTTCAAATCCTTACTAATATGTGGTGTTGTCAGACATTAAACTTCTGTCAGGTAGTATCTCTGTTGTTTTAATTTGCATTTCCTTGGATAGTAGTGAGATTGAGTTTCTTCTAATAGGTCTGCAGTTCATTTGGATTTCCTTTTTTCATATCCTTTCCCATTTTTCTGTTGGCATCCCAGTGGCGTTTTCTTATCGAAAACTATATTGTTTCTTTTTTTTTTTTTTTGAGATGGAGTCTCACTCTGTCGCCCAGGCTGGATTGCAGTGGCACGATCTTGGCTCACTGAAACCTCTGAAGCCCAAGTTCAAGCAATTCTCCTGCCTCAGCCTCCTGAGTAGCTGGGATTACAGGCACCTGCCACTGTGCCCAGCTAATTTTTTTTGTATTTTTAGTAGAGACGGGGTTTCACTATCTTGGCCAGGCTGGTTTTGAACTCCTGACCTTGTGATCCACCTGCCTCGGCCTCCCAAAGTGCTGGGATAACAGGCGTGAGCCACTGTGCCCGGCCGACTATATTGTTTCTAATTCCTTATCAGATATGTGTGTGTGTTGAAAATATCTTTTGTTCTGTGGCTTGTGGCTTTGCTTATGACTTTTATTAAAAAGTTAAAAATTTTAATATAAAATTGATTTTTAAAAATCATTTGTCCTTTTTGAGTCTTGTTTTAGGGTCATACTTCCAATATAGTCTAATAAAATGTTTAGTTTTGTGTTTTCACAGTTATGTCATTTGTTTGTTTTTGTTTTTGTTTTTTGAGACGGAGTCTCACTCTGTCGCCCAGGCTGGAGTGCAATGGCACCATCTAGGCTCACTGCAAGCTCCACCTCCCGGGTTCATGCCATTCTTCTGCCTCAGCCTCCCGAGTAGCTGGGACTACAGGCGCCCACCACCATGCCCAGCTAATTTTATATTTTTAGTAGAGATGGGGTTTCACCGTGTAAGCCAGGATGGTCAGCCAGGATGGTTTCGATCTCCTGACCTCGTGATCCACCTGCCCTGGCCCCTCAAAGTGCTGGGATTATAGGCATGAGCCACCGTGCCTGGCCTTCACAGTCATGTCTTTAATTCAATCGAAATTAATATTTTATATGGTATGAGATAGTGATTTAATTTAATTTAATTTAATTTATTATTTTTTTCTTTTTTTGTGCTTTTTTTTGGTGGGGGGACACTATCTCGCTGTGTTGCCCAGGCAAGAGTGCAGTTGTGCAATCATGGTTCACTGCAGCCTTGAACTCCTGGACTCAAGTGATTCTTCAGCCTCAGCCTTCCTTGTAGCTGGGACTACAGGTGTATGGGCCACCATGCCTGACTTTTTTTTTTTTTTGTAGATACAGAGTCTTGCTATGTTGCCCAGGATGGTCTTAAATTCCTGGGCTCAAGCGATCTTTCAACCTTGGCCTTTCTTTTTTTTTTTTTTGAGACGGAGTCTCGCTCTGTCGCTCAGGCTGAAGTGCAGTGGTGCAATCTCAGCTCACTGCAAGCTCCACCTCCCGGTTCACGCCATTCTCCTGCCTCAGCCTAGTAGCTGGGACTACAGGCGCCCGCCACCACGCCCGGCTAATTTTTTGTGTTTTTAGTAGAGACAGGGTTTCACCATGGTCTCGATCTCCTGACCTCGTGATCTGCCCGCCTCGGCCTCCCAAAGTGCTGGGATTACAAGCGTGAGCCACCGCGCCCGGCCTCAACATTGGCCTTTCAAAATGCTGGAATTACAGGCATGAGCCACTGTGCCTGGCCTTATTTTATTTTTCCATATGGATAACCAATTGTCCCAGCCCTATTTGTTGACTGAGTATATCTTTTCTCTGTTGATATGTGTCATAGTCCACTCAGGTTGCTGTAACAAAAATACCATAGATAGGGAGGCTTATAAACAACAGAACTTACTTTCTCATGGTTCTGGAGGCTGGGAGTCTGAGATCAAGCATGAGATTCAATGTCCGGCGAGGCCCAGCTAACTGGTTCGTAGATGACAGTCTTTTTGCTGTGTCCTCACTTGGGGGAAGAGGGAAGGGAATTCTCTGGGACCCTCTTTTATGAGGGCACTAATCTCATTTATGAGGACTCCACCCTCATGACCTAATCACCTCCCGAAGGCCTCACCACCAAATACCATCACACTGGGGATTAGATTTCAACATACGAATCTTTTGGGGGAACACAAACATTCAGTCTAGGGCGATATCTAATGCCGCCTTCTGATATCCAGATCCTTTCTGTTTCTGGAATCTCTCTTTTGTTTCACTGGTGTCTTTGTTGATGTCTCTACCAATTGCATACTTTTTAAATTGTTAGAACTTTATAACAACTTTTGATATTTTGGTTGGGCAAGTTCTTCCTAATGTATTCCTTATTTTAAACAGCAAGAGGTAAAATTTACATAGTATAAAATCCACCCATTACAAATTACAATTCAATGATATATATTTGTAGAATATTCTTTTTTTTTTTTTTTTTTTTGACGGAGCCTTACTCTGTTGCCCAGGCTGGAGTGCAGTGGCACAATCTCGGCTCACTGCAGTCTCTGCCTCCTGGGCTCAAGTGATTCTCTTACTTCAGCTTCCCGAGTAGCTGGGATTATAGGCATGTACCACCATGCCCAGATAATTTTTATATTTTTAGTAGAGATGGGGTTTCACCATGTTGGTCAGGCTGGTCTCAAACTCCTGATCTTAGGTGATCCGCCTGCCTCAGCCTCCCAAAGTGCTGGGATTACAGGCAAGAGCCACTGCACCTGGCCAGAATATTCTGGTTATGGTAAAATATGTATAACTTACAATTTACCATTTTATACATTTTTAAGTGCATAGTTCAGTGGCATTAAGTACATTCACACTGTTGTACAACCATCACCACTACTCATCTTCTGAAGTTTTTTCATCTTCCCAAACCAAAACTCCATACCCATTAAACAGTAACTCTCCATTCCTTCCTCCCCCGGTCCCTGGAAATCACCATTCTATTTTGTCTTTTATGAATTCGACTTCTCTAGGTACCTTATATAAGTAGACCCATAACAGTATTTTTCCTTATGTCTGGCTTATTTTACTTAGCATAATATCTTCAAGGTTCATCCATGTTGTATCACATGCCAGAATTTCATTCATTTTTAGGGGTGAATAATATTCCATTTTACATATATATACCACATTTTGTTTATTCATTTGTTAATGAACAGTTGGGTTGTTTCTACCTTTTGGCTGTTGTGAACAATGCTTTTTTGAACATTGGCATACAAATATCTGTTGAAGTCAATACTTTGAGTTCTGTTGGTTGTATACCCAGAAATGGAATTGCTGGGTTATATGGTCATTCTATTTCGGATGTTTTGCGAAACTGTCATACCGTTTTCCATAGCAACTGCACTGTTTTACATTTCTAACATCATTGTACAAGGATTCTAATTTTTATATATCGACAACACTTATTTCATTTTTTGGTAATAGCCATCCTAATAGGCGTGAAGTATGTTGAATTTTTTCTTTTTTTTGAGACAGTGTTTCATTCTTGTTGCCCAGGATGAGTACAATGATGTGATCTTGGCCCACTGCAACCTCTGCCTCCCGGGTTCAAGCGATTCTCCTGCCTCAGCCTCCCGAGTAGCTGGGATTACAGGCATGCGCCACCACGCCCATCTAATTTTGTGTTTTTAGTAGAGATAGGGTTTCTCCATGTTGGTCAGGCTGGTCTCGAACTCCCGACCTAAGGTGATCCACCCGCCTCCGCCTCCCAAAGTGCTGGGTTTACAGGCGTGAGCCACTGCACCCTGCCAAGTATGTAGAATTTTAAAATCACCTCCACAATCCAGTTTTAGAACATTTTCATTTCCCCCAAAAGTCACTTCTGCCCATTTGTGGTCAATCCCTGATCCCACCCTCTGCCCCAGGTAATTACCGATCAGCCTTCTTTCTGTTTATTTTTATTTTTTTGAGACAGGATCTCGCTCTGTCACTCTGGCTGGAGTGCCGTGCCGTGAAGTCGGCTCACTGTGGTCTTGATCTCCTGAGCTCAATTGATCCTCTCATCTCACCTCCCAAGTAGCTGGGGCTATAGGTGCGTGCCACCGTGGCTGGCTAATTTTTGTATTTTTTGTAGAGATGGGATCTCATCTTGTTGCCCAGGCAAGTCTCAAACTCCTGGGCTCAAGTGATCTACCTGCCACAGCTTCCCAAAGTGCTGGGACTACAGGTGTGAGCCGCCATGCCCAGCCTGCTTTCTTTCTCTTTAGATTTGCCTTTTCTGGAAATTTCATATAAATTGAATTATACAATATGGGGTCTTTTGTGTGTGGCTTTTCCACTTGATGTAATGTTTTTGAGGTTCATTCATGTAGTAGGTTCATTCAGTAGTTCCTTTTTATTGCTGAGTAGTATTTCATTGTATGGCTATACCACATTTTGTCAGTTTAGTAGTTGATGGACATTTAGATTATGTCCATCTTTTAGCTATTTTGAATAATGCAGTTATGATCAATTATGAATAAATCTTTTGGCAGACATATATTTTCATTTCTCTTGGGTAGATATCTAGGAGTGGAATGGCTGGGTTGTGTGTTACATTTATGTGGAATTATTTCATATAAATGTAACTGGCAAACTGTTTACCAAAGTGATTGTATGATGTTAGATTCCCACTGGCAATGCATGAAGGTTTCATTTTCTCTGTATCCTTGCCAATACTTGGCATTGTCAGTCTTTTTGATGATAACCATCGAAGCAGTTGTATAGTGCTATGTCATTATAGTTTTAATTTGTGTTTCCTCATGACTAATGATGTTGAGCATGTGCTTATTAGCTATTTGCATATCTTTTTTGGTAAAAATGACTGTTTACATCATTTTCCCATTTTTAATTGGGTTGTTTTATTATTGAGTTGTAGGAATTCTTTATACAGCATGTTCTGAATACAAAAGATTTTTCAGATATGTGATTTGCAAATACTTTCTCCTAGTCTGTGGCTTGTCTTTTCATTTTCCTGATGATGTATTTTAAAGAGCTAATCTTTTTAATTTTGAAAAAGTCCAATTTACTACTTTTTAAGTAGATTGTACTTTTTTTTTTTCCTCCAAGACAAGGTCTCACTCTGTCGCCCAGTTTGGAGTGCAGTAGCGTGATCATGGCTCACTGCAGCCTTGACTTCCCTGGGCTCAGATGATTCTCCCACCTCAGCCTCCTGAGTAGCTGAGAATACAGGTGTGTGCCACCATGCCCAGCTAATTTTTCTATTTTTTGTAGAGAAGGGGTTTTGCCATGTTGCCCAGGCTGGTCTTGAACTCCTGGGTTCAGTGAATCTGCCCACTTCTGCCTCCCAAAGTGCCGGGCCTACAAGCATAAGCCACTGCACCTAGCCTTAGGTTCTACTTTTGGTAGTATAACTAAGAAATCTTTATGTAACTCAAGGTCACAAATTTTCTCTCCTTTGTTTTCTTCTAATGGTTTTATAGTTTAGGTTTTGCATTTACATTTTTGGGCTTGGGGTGAAATAAAGTCCCCATTTTTTCCCTTCATATGAATACCCAGTTATCCCAGCACCATTAGTTGAAAGGACTATCCTTTCCTCATTCAATTGCTGTGATACCTTTGTTGAAAATCAGCTGTCCGCAGATGTGGAGGTATGTTTCTAGACTTTCTTGTGTTCCATTGATCAGCTTGTCTGTCTTGATGCCAGTAAAACACTCCCCTGATTTTTGTAGCTTTATTGTAAGTACAGTCATCCCTTGGTTTTCTTGGGGAATTGGTTCCAGGACCCTCATGGATACAAAAATCCTGGGATGCTCGAGTCCCTTATATAAAATGGCATAGTATTTGCATATAACCTGTGCATATCCTCCTGTATACTTTAATCATTTCTAGATTACTTACACCTAATATAATGTAAATGCTATGTAAACAGTTGTTACACTGTATTTTTTATTTGTATTACTTTTGATTGTTGTGTTGTTACTATTTTTTCTTTTTTTCTTTTAATATTTTTGATCTGAGGTTGGTTGAATCTGTGGATGCAGAACCCATGGATATGAGGTCTGACTATTGGAATTGGGTAGTATAAATCCTGGATACTATTTTTTTTTTTTTTCCAAAATTATTTTGGGTATCCTAAGTCCTTTGAATTTCCGCATAGATTTTAGGATAAGCTTGTCAATGTCTACAGAAAAAGCTTGCCAGGATTTTGATAGGGATTTCATTGAATCTATAGGTCAATTCGGGGGAATTCCTATCTTAATGACACTGAGATTCTAATACATGAACATGGAACTTCTCTCCATTTATTTAGATCTTCTCTAGTTGCTCTTTAGCAGTATTTTGTACTTTACACTGTGTAGGCTATTGTAAATGAAATTGTTTTCTTGATTTTACTTTCAGATTGTTTATTGCTAGCATAAACAATTGTAAAATACAATCTTTTTAAATTGTGGTAAAGTTTACATAACAATAAACCTTTTTTTTTTTTTTTTTGGAGACATCGTCTCACTTCCTCACCCAGGCTGGAGTGCAGTGGTGCGATCTTGGCTCACTGCAGCCTCAACCTCCTGGGCTCAGGTGATCCTCCTACCGCAGCCCCCCGAGTAGCTGGGACTACAGGCAGGCACCACTGTGCCTGGCTAATATTCGTATTTTTTGTAGAGACAAGATCTTGTCATGTTGTCCAGGCTAGTGTTGAACTCCTAGACTCAAGCAACCCTCCTGTTCTGGCCTCCCAAAGTGCTGGGATTACAGGCATGAGCTGCTGCACGCAGCCCATTTTAACCATTTTAAAGTGTACAATTCATTGGCATTAAGTACATTCACAATATTATATGACCATTACCACTATCTATACCCAAAACTTTTTCATTGTCTCTAACAAAAACTATGTATTAAACGTTATCTTCTTTTCCCTGCTCCCCCAGCCCTTGGAAACCTCTATTCTATTTTCTGTGTCTATGAATTTGCCTATTCTGGGTACCTTTTCTTTTTCCTTTGGTGTCTGGCTTATTTTACTTAGTATAATGTTTTCAAGGTCTCTTCATATTGTAGCCTGTATTAGAATTTCATTCTTTTTAAGGCCGAGTAATATTCTGTTGTTTATCCATTCATCTGTTGATGGATATTTGGGTTGTCTCTATATTCTTTTGGCTTTTGTGAATAATGCTGTTATGATTGTTGGTGTACAAGGCTGGATGCAGTGGCCCACACCTGTAATCCCAACTCCTGGGAGGCCAGTGTGGGAGTATTGCTTGAGGCCAGAGGTTGAGACCAGCCTGGGCAACTTAGCAAGAATCCATCTCTTCTAAAAAAAAAGTTAGCTGGGCATGGTGGTGTGCAATTGTAGTCCTAGTTACCTGGGAGGCTGAGTTTGAGGCTGCAGTCAGCTATTATTGCACCACTGCACTCCAGCTGGGATGACAGAGTGAGACCCTGTCTCAAAAACAAACAGACAAAAAAGTTGATATGCAAATATCTGTTTTGAGTTCCTGCTTTCAATTCTTTTGGATATATACCTAAGAGTGGAATTGCTTGATTACAGTTGATTATTATGTTGATCTTGTATTCTGCAATTTTAATAAACTTGTTTATTACTCTTAGTTTTTTGAAGATTCTTTAGGATTTTCTTTGTACAGGATCACGTTATCTACAAATGACCATTTTACTTCTTCTTGTCCAATGTATGTGCCTTTAATTTCTTTTCTTTTCGTGTTACACTGTCTAGAACCTCCAGTACAATGTTGAATAGAAGTGGCAACAGTGGTCATCTTTGCCTTGTTTCCAATTTTAGAGGAAAAGTATTCACTCTTTCATCATTAAGTGTAATGTTCACTGATAGTTGGTAGGGCAAATTTCTCCTAATATATCCTTTACAGTGTCTTAGTTTTGGCTGACTAAGGGACTGAATAAAATGGCATGTGTTAGTGAATATCACCTCTTGACATTTATATGTCTCTTAGCTATAAGATTAAAAATCCCTTTCTTTCTTGTAGAATGGAGCAACTCTTATGATACCCTGTAAGTTTCCACTTTGAGTCCTTCAGTTTTTGAATTAGTCAAATTACTCATCTAAATTTGCAGTTCATAGTCTGCCTGTCCATATTAAAGTCTAGGGTGCCTAGATTGTGACCAAAACCGGTGAAGCCTTTGTGTTCTCTGATGCTGTTTTAAAGTTTATTATAATTTTCCCTTCTATGGGGAAAGATTCTGTGCTGTTTTCTCTTAAAGTAAAATATATGTTGTTGTGTGTTTTTAAATAGATGTAGTTTATTTTGTAGTCCAAACCTGTTGTTTCATCTATTCCCATAAGATCCGTAGGCAGCATCCTTCTCCATTTGGATGGGGATGTGAGGTTTATATACCTTGATTGGTAAGCCTGTGTCTGATGTTTTAAGTGCCTTCTCCCTTAAATTGTAAACTCCACAGGACTTAGACCATGTCTTTCTTGTTCACTGTATTGTTAACAGCTGGCAGATAGTAAAGATTTTTAAATGAAAGAGTGATTAAATCAGTTTGTTTTGTGATGCTTGTGTGACGAGAAGTGATTAGTGTAAACTGGCTTTGCTTTAGGGTTTTCATTCTCTAAATTCTTGAAGCATTCTAGAGTAGGGATTGTTGTGTATTTAATTTAAACAGGATTTTTTTCCAGTTTCTTCTTAGTAATTAAGCTATTACCAGGTTTATTATTCTCTTACATATGTGCATTTAAAAGATTTGAAACACATCTCACCTCCTTTACAGTTTGGTAAAGGCTGCCTTGGCCTCCCAAAGTGTTGAGATTACAGGTGTGCACCACTGTGCCCGGCCAGCTGAAGTTTTTGATTCCCAGCCTTATTCTCTGTCTTTGCACCTCAGTGATGCTCCAGTAAGCATCATCTGTTTTTCTCAAACTGCTTGATATAATGGTAACACATGTAGTTTGATAATGAGGATATCTAAAAATGATTATTTCCAGTTCGAATACATCCATTAATCTGCACGCTTAATCCTAAATTTTTTCTTGTCACACTGCCTTCTGAGTTATTATAGTGGCTTATACATTTTATGGTTTCTAGAATCTTTTTGAGTGAGAATCATTGAGAATATTTGTGTTTTTAATCTCTTTATCAAACTGATCTGCTTTTTGTTAATTATTTGGCTGGCTTTTAGTGGATCTTGCACAATTTAATGTGGGCACATAATAAGTTCATAATAAATGTTTCTGATTATTGAGCTGAGCCCCAGTCATGAACCATTGATTTCTAACATATTCTCTCCCTTTAGCAACCCGGTTACCTCTGCCCTTAAATGAATATAACCCCTGATGCCATGACATACATGGAGACTTTAGTATTAATTTTTCAGTTCTTGTTTGTAACACTCTTAGGTAGAGTCTGTGTCAAATGGCACTGATAATTAATCCTTTGAAAAGATCCCAAGGGCTTTCAGGCTCTCTGGCTAGATGTTAACAACAGGAACAGTGAGTAGTATATAGCAACGTGATACTTGACAGTTTTAAAGCAACATTGGTTTTATTTAAGATCATCAGGTTAAACCAGCTAATACTCCTTTAGCTTAAAACCTACTTGTAGTTTTTACTGTTTGGTATACTCTTCTCAGAATTGTTCTTTATATATGTAGCAGAGGCTGCATGTGATGGCTCGCCTCTGTAATCTCAGCACTTTGGGAGGGTGATGCAGGAGGATTGCTTGAGCACAGGAGTTTGAGACCAGCCTAAGCAACATAGTGAGACCCTACCTTTCCAAAAAATTAAAATATTGTCTGGGGGTGGTGGCACATGCCTGTAGTCCCAGCCACTTAGGAAGTTGAGGTGGGAGGATCACCTGAGCAGATGGGTTTGAGGCTGCAGTGAGCTATGATCGTGCCACTGCACTCCAGCCTGGGTGACAGAGTGAGACCTTGTCTCTGATTGATTGATAGGTAGGTAGGTGGGTAGATAGATGATTGATTGATTGATTGATTGATAGATAAATAGCAGAGATCATGACAAGTCTGTATCCCACTTGAATATTAGGAGACTCAGCAGGAGGGCTCTTGGCTTAAAAAGAAGGCAAAGGTAGCCGGGCACGGTGGCTCACACCTGTAATCCCAGTGCTTTCGGAGACTGAGGCGGGCAGATCACGAGGTCAGGAGTTCAAGACCAGCCTGGCCAAGATGGTGAAACCCCATCTCTACTAAAAATACAAAAAATTAGCCAGGTGTGGTGGCGGGCGCCTGTAATCCAAGCTACTGGGGAGGATGAGGTGGAGAATTGCTTGAACCCAGGAGGCGGAGGTTGCAGTGAGCTGAGATCGCACCACTGCACTCCAGCCTGGGCAACAGAGCAAGACTCTGTCTCAAAAAAAAAGAAGGCAAAGATGATAGGTGTTTTGGGACTCACAGTCAGACTCATGAAGCCTTTGTCCCAATCTTGAGAAGAAGGGACCCTTAGGAAGATTGGGACCTTGCCAAGATGTAGCATGTAGCAGAGTATCAAAGAATACTCTTTTTAGAGCACTTAAAAATATGAATTAACTCTTATGGTAGCACTGTGATAAGCAATTGTAGTTTACTAATGGCAAGACCAAATAAAGTGAAATTCAATTAATGTTTGTTAAATGATGTTAAGCATTATACTTAGTGCTTGTCCAAGGCTTCAGAGCTGTAAATGCAAATGGCAAACACTGTATTTTGCTAAGACAGCACCTCAGTTTCTCTGTCTGTAAATATAATCCCAGAGTTACAAGGTCGTAATTAAGAAATTATTTTTTATTTTTGAGACAGGATCTCACTCTGTTGCCCTGGTTGGGGTGCAGTGGTTCAGACACAGCTCACTTCACTACAGCCTCGACCTTCTAGGGCCCAAGTGATTGTTCTGCCTCAGCCTTCCAAAGTGCTGGGATTACAGGCATAAGCTGCTCTACCTGGTCAAAAAATATTCTTCTTGAATATTTAGAGATTAGAACGCAAACGTTTCAAAATATACTTGTTTAGGTTTTCATGTTTCATGCAGTTTCAAAGGAGTAAAGAGAAGTACGGAAAAAAGAAACAAATGAAGTTTATAGTTATATCTTTCCTGCTTAAATATTATGATTTAGTTAATCAAACACAAGGTAAAAAGCTGAACTTGAATTCTTATTCTGTAGTACTTTAACCAAGTGTTTATTTCACAAAATCAAAATATGAGCACTTGGTTTAAGTATTACAGAATAAGAATTCAAGTTCAGTTTTTTACCTGTCTTTGAAATGTTAGTATAACATCTAAATAAAGATGTCTTGCACATAGTTAGAACTGGATTCATAGTGGAAATGAGGAAGAAAGGATCAAGAAATAGCTTTGGAAGGTATCAGAAAGGTCCCAATCATAATGGTAGCTATACTTTGATTGGTGTGGAGGATAAAGATGGCTAATGAGAGTACGTTAGGTACAAAGCACCATTAATGGACAGAAAGAAGAAAAGGTATTAGCAAAATTACATTATTATCCTACAACAACATAATTTTACCTTTGTGTAACTGCTTATATCTTTCAAACCAGTAAAATCCATTATCTTACTTGATACTGAAATAGTTTGAAATGAAGCAGGTGACTTCTTAGTACAACATGTTAATTTTAGAGAAACTAGCTAGTACTGTTTTTTCTAGAAACTCTGATTATATTATAAAGACAAAACCTAGATACTTTACATTGAATTATTTTGTACTTGATTGGTATATTGTTAATATTTTTCAAAGAAATAGCAATTTTGTTGAACTAGAGCCAGGTCTCAATTTTCTATCTGGCTTTCTTTGTAGCACTATACTCCTGTAAAACCATCAATGCTCATTAAGCTGTGGATCACTTTGGCTTTTCTTAACCTGGCTAAAGCAGTGTTATTCACAAGTTTTATTTCAGAGAAGATAGAACTTTGTAAATAACCTGAAGGCACCTTTATAGCTACCCTTCTATTGTCTCTGAGGGTAGGTCACAGGCTGTGATGGGGAAGAAGAAAACATTCCGAGGTTTGAGAAAAAGTGGTGAGAATTTGAATAGTTTTCTGTGGAGTGTGAGCAACTGAATTAATCAGAAATGTGGTAGGATTTCTGAATTAATTAGAAAGTAAAGAATTAAATTTTCTAGTAGTAGCTACATTAAAAGTAAAAAGGAAAAAAGTAAAAGGAAAAAAAAAAAGACAGGCGGATCACGAAGTCAGGAGTTCGAGACCAGCCTGACCAACATGGTGAAACCCCGTCTCTACTAAAAATACAAAAATTAGCCAGGTGTGATGCCACGTGCCTATAACCCAGCTACTCGGGAGGCTGAGGCAGGAGAATCCCTTGAACCCGGGAGGTAGAGGTTGCAGTGAGCCGAGATCGCACCATTGCACTCCAGCCTGGGTGGCAGAGCAAGAATGTCTCAAAAAAAGAAAAAAAAGTAAAAAGAAACAAGTGAAATTGATTTTAATATCTTATACTTAACCCAATAAATTAAAAAGCTATTATTTTAACATATCAATATAAAAATTAAGGTATCTTGCTTTTTAGTTTTGTACTTGAGTCTTTGAAATCTGGTGTATATTGTGTGTTGACAGCATATCTGAATTTGACTAGCCACATTTCAAGTGTTCAACAGCCATATGTGGTTAGTAACTATCTATTGGACAGTGTGAGTCGAAAGTAATTAAAAATAAATTTTGAACTGCATAGACACTGTCATCTATTTACATGAATGTGTGTGTGTGTGTGTGTGTGTGCGTGTGCGTGTGCGTGTTTAGCAATTCTTAGGGTTAAGACAATTCATTTGATAGACCTGGGTTGATGAACTCAATGGAAGTTGATGTGAATAAAAATGAAAATGAGGGCTTGGCATGGTGGTCCATGCCTGTAATCCCAGCACTTTGGGAGGCCAAGGCAGACAGATCACCCAAGGTTGGGAGTTCAAGACCAGCCTGGCCAACATGGTGAAACCCTGTCTCTACTAAAAAAAAATACAAAAATTAGCTAGGCCTGGTGGGAGGCACCTGTAATCCCAGCTACTTGGGAGGCTGAAGCAGGAGAATTGCTTGGGCCTGGGAAGCGGAGGTTGCAAATGAGCCAAGATTGCACCACTACACTCCAGCTTGGGTGACAAAGCAAGACTCTGTCTCAAAAAAAAAAAAAAAAGTGAGATTGAGTTCAAAGGGAAGTCATTGCAAGGAGACAGTGCCAGTACTAAACTTAATACCTCCATCCTGTATAGACACATCCACCTTGTTGAATGGAAAGCTGGCCTCTTACTACCCTTCAGCTACTTTATTTTTTCTGATGACTTGTAATAAATACCGTCTAACTGGAAGTCAGTGTGTTACAATTAGAATGTGAGGATTAGAAGAAACGAATATAGGTAAGACTAGGAAAAAATAATAGGTTAGAGTGATAAAGTAAAAATTTTAAGAATACATGCAATAGTATAAAAATCAAAAGATATAAAAAGATTATATATCAAATACAAAGCTCTTATCCTCTAGCCATCTGATTCCCTTCCTTGGGCGTAACCAGAATAGTTTCTTATGTCCTACTTATCTTTTAGGAGTAGCCAGTGCATTTACAAGTGTATACATACTTTTTTGTCTTTCCTTGAATAAACCAGTAAAATGCTTATATCCTTTTGAAAATATACAAAAGGTAGCATACAGCACACACCATTTTACATATTGCTTCCCACCCCCCGCCTTAATCTATCTTGGAGTTGCTTTGTTGTTTTTAAAGTCTATATAATATTTCATTGTATGGATGTACCATAATTTATGTAACCAGTTTGTTATTGATGGTTATTTAAATTGTTTTCAATATTATGCCCTTACAATCAATACTGTAATGAATATCTTTGGGTATATCTGTTGAACACATATGTGAATTATGTGGAATAAATTCTCATAGGTAGAATTTCTTGTTCAAAAGGTTTTTTTTTTTAAAATTGTATAAATATTGCCAAATGCAACAGAGGTTTTTACCAGTTAACACTTCCAACTAGTAATGTGTGAATACACTTTTTCTTAAATAAAACTGATTCTACAAACCGAGTCTTAGGAGAAAATAAAATTTATAAATAATAAAATTTTTATTGTGCTGTTGACTTGAAGAGGCATAGATAACCCTCTTTTGTCTTGACATGATCATTTTGAGCAACCTCAGAGGAACCCCTAGAGTTGGAGAGGCATAGACTGAAAATGCTGATAACCAGCTCCCTTTATTTTATGTATGAAGAAGAGAGCGCTGAAGGATGAAGCTGTTCCTTCAAGGCCACCCAAAAAAACAGAAAAACATGTACCATAGAACCCTCAGATAGGAATAGGAATGGCTTGGAAATGTAAGCAGAAGTGTTTTGTGCAACAGGTAAACCCCAATTAATTACTTTTTGAGAATCAAACCTTTTTAAAATAACATTTGCTGTTTGATTTTGTTTTAGTAAGCTTCATGGTTAGTGGAGCCTTGGCAGCCTAAGGGATCCTTGGAGTAGAAAAGGGAATTTGGTGGTCAGAGACAAGTAAGGGAGGAAGTCCTGCCTTCATGTTTCTGACATGGTGACGACTGATATGAAGAGCAAAAGGGGCAAAGACTAGCAGAAGAGAATGAGGAGGTGGAGGGGCAAAAGGATCTCAAGTACCTACCCAGTGCCTGGTGCATGGTGGCTGCTCAGTAATGCTAGTTCCTTACTGGTGGAAGTATGGACTGGTCTAACCATTTTGAAGGTTGGTACTAAATCAGATTATGCATTATGTATACCTTGTAACCCAGCAACTTTTTTCCTGTATATATATGTGAAAGAAGTTCTCACACAGGTTCATAAGGGGTCATTCATTTTAGTGTATTTGTTCTTGTGGAAAGTAATTTGTTGTCCATACCCTTTCCCCAGTGATGGGTAAAATGTGATCATAGATTTATACCTCAGTTTGAAGTAATGGTCTAGATATGCACATGGCAGCCTAAGGATCTTAGAGACATAGTGCTGAGTAACAACAGAAAGAAAAGGAATGAGATATTTAACACAGTCGCATTTGTATACATTTTAAAATGTATGTAAGTAAAACATATTACATACTTTACAAGAAAACATGTTAACACATTAAACACATTATAGTGATTGCCTATGTTGTGGATGATAGGAGTGGAATAAAAGAGAATAAGCAAATAAGAGTAAAAATACACAAATGTGAAACTTCATTTCTGTGTTGAGGTGATCTTTAAAGCATCTGTTGGATAATTAGGAGGACACCTACAGATCAGTACCCTGTGTCTCCCATTCTCCCATTGTGGTTACCTTTGGGAGTAAAATTTCTGGTAACGAATTACCATTGGAATATTTTTTGTTGCTAATTTAACTGAAAGTAAATCAGATTCACGGTTGTCAATTTTTTTGCCTTTAAAAGGGGAAAAAAAAAGGAATCCCCTGTCCTTCACTTTTTCTGTTACTGTGTGTTCTGTTGGATTGTTGCTTAAATACAAAATACTAACCTTATGCCTAATTTAGGTACTACGTGTATACCAGCACTACATGATATCATTCTTAGAAGATAATACTTAGTGACATTAATAATTCATTGGGAGACTTCTCCATGTTCTTTTAGATAATTGCCTTTTCTGATTAAAGCTTGGAATACCAATAGTTGGAATAAAGCAGTCACTTCTTTGATCTGGTACCCATTATAAAATTTATGTTATTTATCTTGCTTTTTTTTTTTTTTTACAAGAATCTCTGCTTATGGCAGATAAAAATACTGACTGACTTCCAGAGAGTTCCCTGAGATACCAGGTAAGATCTTGGATAGAATAGAGTGTAGGAAACAAACAGTTCCTATCGTAAGCAATTTTTGTTGCTAGAACAAAATCCTTTTGTAGGTCATGAACTTTTGAGTAGCCGGAGTTTTGAGTTAGCCTCAATTAAGGTTTTTGGTTGTTTTACCACCCAGGCTCCAGATTATCAACTGGAGACAGGAGCTGTGATGGAATTAAAGTAACCGTGGCAACCATTATAATGTAAATGAGCCTTCTTGGGAAGGAAGTTGAGAGCGTGAGCACTTGTTAGGCATTCCTTTATTACTTCTACAACTAGAGCTGAGTAGTATTTTGCTATTTTAAAATCCTGCTCCTTGGACACCATCAAGTCCTGTGTTATTCCAACCTTCTTTTAGTTTTCTGAGAAACTAACACCAAACTAATGTGTATATAAAATACGAAATGAATCTCTGGTGTGCTTATCCTCCTTCATTCACATTAAGACCTCTTCTTCCTTTAATAACATTACCTTTTTCCCACTGCTTCTGGCAATAACACTCAGCACCAAGTCTCTGATAAACAAAGAAGGCCACTTAGGTTTTGAGAGATGTCGTGTGTACCTAGTATACTCTGATGGCCAAGATTTGGCTTATGGTGGAACAAGTGGTGCCAGGGCCACTTCTTAAGCAGCACAAGAGCGGCAAATCTTTGGTCTCAAATCTTAATTTTTTATATTAGTCTTTAAAATTTTTAATTATTTAAAAATTTTTTTCAATAAGTCTTTTGTACTCCTAACCTTTGAATTTCAAGTCATAAGATTGTAAGTTTTAGAGTATTAATGTTGGCTTACTGTTTGTGGATTTAGAGATTGGATGACTGGAGGAGAATAATAAAAGTGAAACTGAAGTAATTACCAAAGTGAGGTTGAGTTCTAAGTTAAGTACTGTACTTGTTTACTACCCCACAATGAGTCCAGTGATTTTAACAACAAGGCTTGTAAGGAGAAGCTCAAGGTTAACTATTGTTATGATGTTGGTGCTAGGAAAATAACTTCCCTCAACCTCAGTTTTTCTCTTTGTAAAGGAAGAGTGAAAACGACGACTCACTCTGTTGTGGGGAAATATTTACAAAAGGAAATAAAATTTAACTAGTAGTATGGTCAAGAATGTCAGCTGAGGTTGGCCAGGCAAGGTAGCTCACATCTGTAATTCCAGTGCTTTGGGAGGTTGAGGCAGGCAGATCATCTGAGGTCAGGAGTTCAAGGCCAGCCTGGCCAACATGGTGAAACCCTGTCTTTGCTAAAAATACAAAACTAGCTGGGCATGGTGGCATGTGCCTGTAATCCCAGCTACTTGGGAGACTGAGGCAGGAGAATCGCTTGAACCCAGGAGGCGGAGGTTGCAGTGAGCCGAGATCATGCCTTTGCCCTCCAGCCTGGGCAACGTGAGTGAAACTCCGTCTCAAAAAAAAAAAAAAAAAAGCGATATAAGACAAATTCTGAATTTTAAGGTAATGTGCCTTAGTTATGCCTGCTTAGCTTGTGCCAGTTAAGGCTTTTTACTTTGATTTTAAGTTTCCTTCCTCCTACTTCATCCTTTTGTTGAGTTGTCATTCAGATCACAACAGATACTCTTGTATAACTGTCTTTGTTGGCCTAGTCTTCAGCAGGTAGGTTGATCTTGGACTTCAAATATTTGAGCATTTATTATATGCAAAGCTTGGAACTGGGTGCATAGGGAATAAATATAAAATGTATACAAGTGTGATTCCTGCCCTTCAATATACAATCATTCAAATACTTGTAGACAGTTCTGCTCTTACTTTTCCTACCCCAGATAGTCTCTTCTCTATGGAAATCATTCCTGCTTCTCTTTATCATTCTTCATATGATGTAGTCGTCCAGGCCATTACTACATCCTGGCTATCAGCATCACTTGTAAGAGGTCATATTTCAAATTATAATTCCCAGGGTGTTGCTTGACCTGTTTCGATTTTCTTCCTTGTTCAGGTCACTGTACTGTTATTTTATTACCTATGAATTTGTATTAACTTTTAAGCTGTCAGTTCAGGACAAAGGCCCACCTTGAGCTTACAGTCAATTGAACTCTCATCAACACATATTAAAATTGGTTTCAATTTTTTTTTTTTTTTTTTTTTTTTTTGAGACGGAGTCTTGCCCTGTCACCCAGGCTGGAGTGCAGTGGCACGATCTCAGCTCACCGCAACCTCCGCCTCCTGGGTTCAAGCGATTCTCCTGCCTCGGCCTCCCGAGTAGCTGGGATTACAGGCGTACGCCACCACCCTCGGCTAATTTTTTGTATCTTTAGTAGAGACAGTGTTTCACGATGTTGGCCAAGCTGGTCTCGAACTCCTGACCTTAAGTGATCCACCCACCTCGGCCTCCCAAAGTGCTGGGATTACAGGTGTGAGCCACTGTACCTGGCCTGAAATGGATTTCTTATTCGCTGTATACTTCTAAAAAAATAAATGCATGTATATTTACCCTTGATAAATTTTATTTTGTATTTTCAGCACATTGTTTCTATATGTTCAGATATTTGATCTTTTATAATCTTTAATGGTATCTTTTATATCTTTAATGGTATTATTTAATCTTTATAGATAGGTTTAGATCACCAGAAAATTTATAAGCTACCATTTAAATCTTCACAATATTGATAAACATCTACTAAGATAAGGCCAAATAGAGAGTTCTGTGGCAACTGTTAGTTACTTCTGTCCAGATTTACATTAACAATTGATTAATAATCTTAGAATGGTTGTTCAACCAATTGTAAATCTATCACTTAACTAGCATAAGAAAGTTAATCTTGATTTCAGCAATATGTATTGGACCTACTTTATGTTATTTCTCTGATTTCTTAGTCTAATACTTTTGTCAAAAGTAAAATGAGGTTAGCATGATTGTTTTTCTTGGTGAACCCCATTGTGACTTACCGTGTTCTCTGTACCCCTTCCCTACCCCACCATAGGCTAACATAGGAAATCTTTGTTAAACCCTTAATCTGTGATTTCAAGTCTCTTTTTTTCCTTTGAAATTGAGAAAATTAAAATTGAACTTTATTGTTTCTAGTCTTCTAGCTTCTCTTCCATTTTTCATGAGAGATCATGGAGATCTTAGGCTGTAATTTATCTGGTTCTAGATATTTGCATTTACTAAAAGCTACTGGGTGCTCTCTTATTATCTTTTCTCCTATTTCAGGCTTCAGTTTCCTCTTAACCATTTGCATTCTCTTTTCAGTATGGAAAGTTACTCTGGATAAAGAAAATGCAAGCAAAATAAAAGTTGAATAAGTTCTATTTTCTGTATTATTTTTTAACATGGTAGAAGGGCCTGTCTCATATTTTTCATATAACATCACTGAAAAAAGACTATATGTTTGCACTTTTCATAAACTTATATTGATATTCTGTTAGGTGCCAGGCACTGCATTAGATTCTTGGGCTCCAAATATAAATAAGATATGGTCTCTGTTCTCAAGGAGGTCACAGTATAATTGGAGAGATACATATTTATATAAATATTTACTGTATAGCAAGAGCCGCTGGCCAGGATCAGAAAACACACTTTGAGGGTTAGAAAAATAAGACAGGAATTTATGCTGAATGAGGTGGCGAAATGTACATTTTCAATAAGCTATAGGAGGAGTCATGAATATTTATGAAAGGAGAAACATGTACATGCACAGTTGAGCTTCTTACCCCTTTATGGGTTGCATATACAGAGAAAAGGTATTAGCATGGTCCATGGGTGGAGTTTTTGAGCCTCTGGCCTCAAAAGGTGAAGCAGAGGACATGAAAAGCCTCACTGCGCGTCCTCTGTAGACTGGCCAGAACCACTCCGTGGTTGGTGGTCTCCTATTAGGAAGGAATGCTGGTTGGTGGTTGTGAGGAAACCACAAAAAAGAGGGGCAATGTCAGGAGGTTGGTTTATATTAGCAGTGGAGCAAGTAAAAAGGCTGGTTTCTGTTTAACCCTTAGGAAAGAAGCCTAATGGTGGGCAGCAAGGGATGGGTATAATGACGTGTATCTGACCTTTCACCTGGTCATGGCTGGGAACTCAGATTTCAAGGTTTCTCTGGGGTCTCCTTGGCCAAGAGATGGTCACTTCAGTCAGTTGGCGGGCTTAGAATTTTATTTCTCAGGAGGAACAACATTCCTTTTTATGAAGAATAACATATAATAAGTTGACATGAAAACGGAGGGTAAAGGCTGACCTGATGTGTTTAGAAATCTTAAAATAATCCAGGATGGTTGGAATATGGAATAGGAGTCCCAAGAAATGAGGCTGGAGGTGGGACCATAACAGAAAGGGCCTTATATTCTTTGTTAGAATTTGGACTCCAGGAGGCACAGGAGTATCACTGAATCGTTTTAAGCTGGGGTGTGATCAAAACCAAGTCTGTCTAGTCCTTCCTTATGACATACTATATAACTAAGTTTAGTCTAAGTTATGTTGTGGTAACAAATAGTCCCCATATTTTAGTGGCTTACAATAACAAGGATTTATTTTTTGCTCATACTACATGTCCATTATGTAGCTTTGTTCCAAGACTTAGGCTAGATGCTCCTATCTGAGACATTTTCTCTTGTATTAGAGAGAAATAAGGCATGGTATAACCACACCATTGCTCTGAAAGTTTCTGTTCAGAAGTGGGACATGTCATTTCCTCTTACTTCACAGCGTCACTGGCTAAAGCAAGTCACGTGGCCAAACTTGATATCAACTGGACCGGTTGTCTAATTCTCCACCAGGAAGGAGCAGTGATTTTTGAATAATAATGGCATCTATTTACATGTGTCAAATTTTATTTCTTTGCTTTCCGGGATTACCTGGGAGCATCTGGTGACTGTGTTCCCAGTGACTTGAAGTAGCTTGAGGGAATAAAGCTAGTTGTAGGCAGAGAAATGAGAGACAAGAAAATGTCCTGGCAGCTTTAGTTTGTTTCTCTTCTCCCTGGGGCTGTCCTGGTTCCTAAAATTTTCCTTTGCGTCTGTAAGCTAATAGGAGAGTGTCATGATCAGATGTGCATTTTAGCAAGATTACTTCAGATGCAATATGGAGAAGGGGAAGAATGCATTCGAGTAAAAGCAGGAAGAACAGTTAGTGCCTTGTGTAGAAAGAATGATTAGTAAACTGTTTCTGATATAGAAGGACAAACTAAGGGCCTGGAAATAGAAATGTAGGATTCTTTTAGAGTTACCTCAGAGTCCTGGCTATTGTGGGGAGAAATAAAAGAGAAGGAAGAGAATTATGTCCAGGTAAGGCATTTGAGTGGATGCTGGTGCCATTCACCAACGTAAGGGGTAAAACAGGTCAGAGGAGAAGATATTTTATTTTATTTTTATTTTTATTTTTTTGAGACGGAGTCGTGCTCTGTCGCCTAGGCTGGAGTGCAGTGGCGCCATCTCAGCTCACTGCAAGCTCCACCTCCCGGGTTCATGCCATTCTCCTGCTTCAGCCTCCTGAGTAGCTGGGACTACAGGCACCCGCCACCATGCCTGGCTAATTTTTGGTATTTTTAGTAGAGATGGGATTTCACCGCGTTAGCCAGGATGGTCTCGATCTCCTGACCTTGTGATCCACCCGCCTCAGCCTCCCGAAGTGCTGGGATTACAGGTGTAAGCCACCGTGCCTGGCCAGGAGAAGATATTTTAGACGTTGAGTTTGAAGTATCTGTGGAACATCTAAGTGGAAATGACTAGTAGGCAAATTGGATAAACTGGTATCGAGCTCACGGGATGTAAAGAGTGTTATTAAAATGATGGTTCATGGAATGTAAGGATAAGAAATCATGCATAAGAAGGAAAGGAGAAAAGGAGATGACCGAGAGATTGAAGTAAAAGAATTAGTGAGCTAAAGTCTGTGAAATTATGGTAGAGAAAATTAAACAAGCAAGCTAAAAAGAAGTCAGAGAACAGGATACCCAAATTAGCCATTATGGAGGTGGAACAGTTTCTAGTGGTGATAAGGTCTGGAGTAACCTTGGTTGTGCTTAGCTGAGTTAGAATGGAGCAGAACGTCATTGGAGATGACATCAAGGAACTCGAAGGCTAAGGTCTTTATGGGCTACCCACGTGGATTGTTGCTTGTTCAGTGTGACAGAGACTCCTAGTTGTCTACTCAATATTCAGTTTCTACTTCTTCCTTATTAGCAGAACGCTAGGCAATATGCATTGGAAAAACTATACATAGAATTAAATTCAACTGCATGTAACAGTAACCCCCAATAACAATGCCTTATATTGTATATGGGTTTATTTTTATTAAAAAATCAGCTTCGTTTTACATCTTTTACAGAATTTATGGTATTTATTAGATTCCAACTTGAGCAAGTTATATACATGATTTATTAAATCTGGTCAATTGTAATCCAGAATGTATGTACTGTGTTTTATTTATAAAGAAATATAGAGATAAACATTTACAAGATTGGTATGATGGCTTCTCCACAGGGATTAGAGACCCAGACTCCTGTCATTTTTCTTTCCATTGTTCCTAGTATGCTGCTTCCATCATTAGGGATGCTTTCATGGCTTAAGATGACTGCTGGAGCTCAGGGCATTATTTCAATATTATATGAAGCAAGAAGGAGGAAGGGGGAAAAGGCAAAAAGGGCATCCCAGAAGCCCCACCCAACAACTTCTGCTTACATTTCATCTGATAAACTCAGGTTGATGGTGGGATTTAGGATGACTAGAATCTGAGAGAAGAATTTGATAGATGGCAGTAACTAGGGAAAGAGATGAGAGAGTTGAATGGCATGACCTTAAAGGGGCTGCTTTTTTATAAGAGAGTGAAGAAGTAGTATTCTGGCAGAGTGTGGCAAGTGCAGAGGTTCTGAGGGGGTGTGTGTGGGTGAAGGAAGTTTATCAGACATTTTTCAGGAGTTAGCAAGGAGGCACGTGCAGCTGGAGTAGAGTAATAAGCAAGGGGGGGAGTTGTGGAGATAAGGCTGGCAGGTAACGAGCCAGTGTCGTGTATGGTGTTAATAGGTCATATTCAGGATTATGCTTTAACTTTTGCTTTAAATCAGATAGAAAACCATTGGAAGGTTTTGAGCAAAGAATGACAGGATCATATTTAAATTTTGAAAAGATCGCTCTGGCTGTAGGGTTGAGAATAGACTGAAGGGGTCAGGAGACCAGTTAGGAGGTTACTGCAATAACTAGAGAAGAGACGATAGTAGTTTGGAGCAGATAATAGCGGTGAAGATGACAGAAGTGGCCAGATTCTGTATATATCTTAGTAGAGTGAGAAAGATACGCTAATATATTTGATGAGTGTTTGAAAGAGAAAAGTTTTGGATGACTTCAAAGTCTTTGTCCAGAACAACTGTAAGTACAAAAGCAATAGGGAGAAGTTGTCCAAAATGAGGATAACTGTATTGGTACAGTGACCTTTTGTAGGTGTAGTCAGTGTCTTCTTGTTTTAGTATATTCCTGTTTCTTGTCTCTTTTTCTTTCTTCTCAGTGCACATTTAACTAGTTTTCAATACATTCACTATTTTGCTCAGCCAACGAATGACTGTTAACAATTACAAAGTTGTTTCAGCCTTTATCGGTTAGGCTTCTTTGGTTGCAAAACAAACCAAAATTGACTTTGTTCAGTTGACTTAAGCAAAAAAGGTAGTAGATGGATGAGAAGGAGGGAGTGGAAAGGAGAATGGAGGTAAGTCACAGAATAAGGAAATGCTAAAGAATTACACCTTGGGGCTGGGCGTGGTGGCTCATGCCTGTAATCCCAGTTACTCTGGAGGCTGAGTCAGGAGAATGGCTTGAACCCAGGAGGCAGAGAGGTTGCAGTGGGCTGAGATCTCGCAATTGCACTCCAGCCTGGGCAACAAGGGTGAAACTCCGTCCCCGGCCAAAAAAAAAAATTACACCTCGGGAGAACCCTGAACTAAACTATCTCACTGAGATCTAGGTAGCATAATGGACATGATGGTTTTTATCAGGATAATGTCATCTGGACAAATCACTCATATCATTGAGTATCTAATTTGATAATGGTAGTGAGCTAGATACTGGGGGCGGGGAATAGGAGGGGCAATCCAAAGCTGAATAAAATATAGTACATACCTTTGGAGGGTTATAATAGAGTAGAATTAATAAATCATGTCTATCACTTATTCAAATTAGAACATAATACATACCATAAATGCTACAAAAGATATTAAACAAAGATGATTAGATGATTTTATATGACTAACCATAGCAATATTTAACATTTTAGATACAAATAGATTTTAAAGGAAAGATAAGAAAATGTCAGATAAATTTTTTTTTTGCCCACTAAACGCAAAATATTTATGTTGTGGAGACACAGTAAATTATGATACATTCATAGAGCGTAATACTAAGCAGCCATCAGAAATGATGTTGCACAAGTATGCCTAATGAGAAGGGGAAATGATCATTTTGTTTTAAGTGGAAACAAAAAACAGATTATGAAATCACGCAAATAGAAAATCTGAAATTTAACATGAGTGGGGGGTGTGTATGTATGAGAGAGAGAGTAGAACACCCTCCAAGTTATTGAGTTCACTCAAGAGATGTGTGTGTGTGTGTGTGTGTGTGTCTGTGTACACCCTCCAATTTGTTGAGTTCACTCAAGCCTTGTTAGGTATTTTTTTTGAGACAGTTTCACTCTTGTCACCCAGGCTGGAGTGCAGTGGCGTGATCTCAGCTCACTGCAAACTCCACCTCCCAGGTTCAAGCAAGTCGCCTGCCTCAGCCTCCCTAGTAGCTGGGATTACAGGTGCCTGCCACCATGCCTGGCTAAGTTTTGTATTTTTAGTAGAGACAGGGTTTCTCCATGTTGTCCAAGCTGGTCTCGAACTCCTGACCTCAAGTGATCCGCCCACCTTGGCCTCCCAAGGTGCTGGGATTACAAGCGTGAGCCACCATGCCTGGCCCCAAGTCTTATTAGATTTGAATGTTAGTGTGAATAGTATATTGGAGGTGGAGGTGAGGCTAGTATTGAAAGTGAAGAGAGAATAGTCAGGCTATTGTAATTATCTAAGTAAGAGAGGATAAGGGCCTGACCCTAAGATAGGAAGTAGAAAAGAGAGAATCTTGTGGGAGAGATGTTAAGATGATGGAATTGATAGAATTTGGTGACTGACTTCTGTATGTGTGTGGGAGTGGATGCTCTGTGTGATAACAGAGAAGGATGAGTTTCTAGTCTTATATGATTGGATAAATGGTCATACTCCTATTTATTTAACAGTACCTATAAAATGGGAGTAGAAAGCTCTGCAAATGGCATAGGATCTGTTGTAAGAAAAAGGAGGATGAGGGGAAATATTGAGAGAGAGCGAGGAAAGTGAGGAATTTCTTTTGAAGACTTTTTGGACAAACTTGCTATTTTAGTTCACTCCCTTTTTACTCCTAGTTCTACTAGGAGTAAACGTAGTAGTTTAAACTAGTAATTAGTAATTTAGTAAATTTAAACTGATAATTTCCAAGTCTGAATTTTAATAGTCATGACTGATTTTTAAGCCTCTGTGTTATCTTGAGGATCTTGTTTTTACCAGTTATACCTTAAAGAAGCTCAGCTTTGAAAGAGCTTTGTGACATAACCAGGTTTTGGAAAGATCAAGGTATGAAAATGCTGTAACTTTGAAGGCAGCATTAGGGAGTCTGTTTGTACTTTCTTTTTTTGTTTTTGTTTTTTGAGACGGAGTCTTGCTCTGTTGCCCAGGCTGGAGTGCAGTGGCATGATCTCGGCTCATCACAACCTCCACCTCCCAGATTCAAGTGATTCTCCTGCCTCAACCTCCTGAGTAGCTGGGACTACAGGCACGGGCCACCATACCTGACTAATTTTTGTATTTTTTTAGTAGAGATGAGGTTTCACTATGTTGGCCAGGCCGGTCTAAGTCCAGATCCTGACCTTAGGATCCACCTGCCTCAGCCTCCCAAAGTGTTGGGATTATAGGCATGAGCCACTGCACCCGGCCGCGTGTGCTTTCTTGGAAACAACATTAATGCTGTGGTTGAATCTTTCCTTTGTCTAAACAAACCAAAAGTAAGACTTGAAGGCTGCTTGGTGGGCTGAATTTCTCTTTTGGTAGAATGTTTTAGCTTTTTGGAAATAAATAGACATCTTTACTTTTTAAAAATAACTTTATTGAGATATAATTTCATACTACAAAGTTCACTCATTTAAAGCATACAATTCAGTGAGTGATTTTTTTCATATTTACAGAGTGTATAACCATTACTGTAATTTAATTTTGGAACATTTTCTTCATCCCAGAAAGAAACCTTGTAGTAATCATTCCCTAGGCAACCACGAATCTATTTTCTCTCTCTGGACATTTCATATAATTTGCCTATTCTGGACATTTCATATAATTTGCCTATTCTGGACATTTCATATAAATGGGATCATAACCATATGTGTAGACCTTTTGGCTTTCAAAGTTTCTTTTTTTCCTAAATGATTCCTGGGTTTTTTTTTTTACTTACTCTATTGCGCAGTCTGAAGTGTGGTGGCATGATGATGGCCCAGTGCAGCCTCAACCTCCCAGGCTCAAGCCATCCTCCCACATCAGCCTACTGAGTCCTACTGGGAGCACCATGGTGTGCACCACCACGCCTAATTTTTTTTTTTTTTTTTTTTTTTTTGAGACAGAGTCTTGCTCTATTGGCCAGGTTGGAGTGTAGTGGCGCAATTTCAGCTCACTGCAACCTCCGCCTCCTGGGTTCAAGTGATTCTCCTGCCTCAGCCCCCCAGGTAGCTGGGATTACAGGCACGCATCACCATGCCCGGCTAATTTTTTTTTATTTTGAGTAGAGACGGGGTTTCACCATGCTAACCAGGCTGGTCTTGAACTCCTGGGCTTGTGATTAACCCACCTCAACCTCTCAAAATGTTGGGATTATAGGCGTGAGCCGCTGCACCTGTTTTTTTTTTGTTTTTTTTTTTAATAGAGATGGGGGTCCCACTATGTTGCCTAGGCTTGTCTTGAACTCCTAGGCTCAAGTGGCCCTACTGCCTCAGCCTCTCAAAGTGTAGCCACCATGTCCAGCCCTAAATGAGTTCTTTTTGTGTTCCATAATTTTTAGAGTTCACCTTAAATTTTACAGTGTCTATAGATTGATAAATTTGCTTGATACTTAATTCATGCTTATATCCTTCTTATTAAATGCATAATATATGTCAAATAAATAATTTTTAATGGATTTTTTATGGACATTAAAATATCTTCTTTATTGATATTGTTCCAGTGTCTGACTTTCATTTATAATTTCTTATTACCATTTTTGCTCCTATCTACTACTCACTTTCTAGCTAAAGTGTTTATACTTACAGTAGGCCGGGCGCGGTGGCTCAAGCCTGTAATCCCAGCACTTTGGGAGGCCAAGGCGGGCGGATCACGAGGTCAGGAGATCGAGACCATCCTGGCTAACACGGTGAAACCCCGTCTCTACTAAAAATACAAAAAAATTAGCCGGGCATGTTGGCGGGCGCCTGTAGTCCCAGCTACTCGGGAGGCTGAGGCAGGAGAATGGCGTGAACCCGGGAGGCGGAGCTTGCAGTGGGCCGAGATCGCGCCACTGCACTCCAGCCTGGGGGACAGAGAAAGACTCCGCCTCAAAAAAAAAAAAAAAAAAAAAAAAAAAAAAAAAAGTGTTTATACTTACAGTAATGGAAAGTTTTTGACTCAGGCCTTCCTTATTCCTGCAGATTATTTAATTTTACAGTGTTTGGTAGAAGCAAGGTCAAAAGTTTACTGAAAAGAAAAGCCCATTAGGAGACTATTAGGTATATCTTAATATTTCCTTTCTCAGTTCCTTTAGATCCTTCCTCATTGTATTATCTGGGTCACACTGGTTGAGGGATTCTACCTTCCTAATGTAATGTCAATTGTGTTTAGAACTGCTTTGACATACATACCTGCTTGATCGGTGTCCTCTTCCATTAGTCACCAGAGTACAGAGATACTCAGTTCCAATGGTAAAAATAGTATACATTCCTTTAGTTAGAATCTTCTTAGTGCAAATAACCTTGGACCTATGAGTCCTGTCCATGATAAAAGGCAGAACATTTTTCACTTTTTTCTTTGAGTTTCTCTTCCTGTGACCTCCCCTCCTTGTTATATGTTTTACATTTGACAAAGGGGGAAAGAACACTCAAGATTCCTAGTCATATGCCAGATAAATATATAATAGACATTATTTTAAATCTATAGCTGAGCTTGTGAAAAAGTAAGGAAAATCCTTAGGGGCAAAAAAATGATGAGGGCATTGAAAATCAGTGTTAAGTACATAAGCTAAAGCTACGGCTGCTCTGGGTGACTAAGAGACTTAGTTTTAACAACCACATGGGAATAAGAGACTTTTTTACTCCCCTGCAGAAAGCTAAGTTCCTCAAAGGGTTTCCACATTACTGAAAAGATGATTTAGAAAAAACATTTGCCCCATGGCATAGAGAGATGTCAAGGAAGTTTGTCCACTCTGTGTGGGCTTTAGGTGAGAAAGGTTTCTCTGAGAATTTGTTACCTGGGCTTGTCTTCACATAGGTTCAGTTTAGAATGTTCCTCTTTTTCTGCAGTCCAGGAAACCCAAAGCCAAGAAATTAACATATAAAGTAGTCTTGAATCTGCAACAGTCCTATGGCATCAGGCTGAAGCAAGTGCAAAACTTCTCTATAGGGATATCCTCAATCTAGGCCACACCAAATCTCACAGCTAAAGGTGCTCTAAAAAAAAAAGTTTTGGCCGGGCGCGGTGGCTCATGCCTGTAATCCCAGCACTTTGGGAGTCCGAGGCGGGCGGATCACGAGGTCAGGAGATCGAGACCATCCTGGCTAACACGGTGAAACCCCGTCTCTACTAAAAATACAAAAAATTAGCCGAGCGTGGTGGTGAGCGCCTGTAGTCCCAGCTACTTGGGAGGCTAAGGCAGAAGAATGGCGTGAACCCAGGAGGTGGAGCTTGCAGTGAGCCGAGATGGTGCCACTGCACTCCAGCCTGGGCAACAGAGCGAGACTCTGTCTCCAAAAAAAAAATGAAGAGTTTTAAAATAGACCTTCAAAAAATATAGTCACTGAAACTTAAAATTTGGTGGACAACATCAGCGGTAGAATGGATACATTATGGTATATTCATACAACGGAATGCTATTAAGCAATGGAAATGAATAAATTGCTGCTATGCATAAGATCATGGCTGAATACCGATAATGTTGAAGGAAGAAAGCCAGATGTAAAATAATATATGCTATGTAATTTTATTTATATAAAGCTAAAAACTTGGGTGTGGGTAACTTGGATTTTTGTCCTGGGTGATGGTTACATGGCTGTTTCACTCTGTTATAATTCATTGAATTTATAATTTGTGTACTTCCTCCATTTAATAGAAAGCAGATAAGGAAAATGTAATAAATGTCACAGAAAAGATAGGATAAATAGAAAGCGTAATAAAAGATGGTAGAGATAAATCCAAATGCATCAGTAATCATACTGAATGTAAATGAATTACACTTATTGAAACAAAGACAGATCGTCTGTTGTAGCATGTTTTCAAGATGGCTGATGTTAGTTCCTTCCCTCCACATGTGCACCACCCCCATCTAGTGGTGGACTTTATTCCTCTGTTCATACCAAATATGGGCTGGCCTTAGTGACTTGTTTGGTGAAATGTGGCAGAGATAACATTCTGGGACTTTCAAGGACAGGTCATGAAAAGTTTTGCAGCTTCCATCTAGGCCTCTTTGAACATTCTCTTTTGGATTGCCGTGCTATGGAACATTTAGTCTGGGAACCTAGCTGCCATGCTGTGAGGTGTCCAAGCCAGATGGAGAGGCTCAGCTGAGCTCCTAGCCAACAGGTAGCATCACCTTTCAGCTATGTGAGTGAGTAAAGGAATCATCTTGGACATTCCAGTTCCAGTAGGCATCATATGGAGAAAAGCCCAGGCCCTAGGCATATGGCTCCCAGTCTAGTTATCCTCAATCAATGGAGCCACCTTACCTGAGGCCCCAGATGTTATAGAGCAGACACGAGCTGTTCCTGCTATACCCTGTCTGAATCAGAATTGTGAGTATAATAAAATGGTTGTAGTTTATGCCACTAAGCTTTAGGGTAGTTTGTAGTGATAGATAACTGAAACCAAATTTGGTACCTTGAAATGAGGTGCTGCCAAAACCTACAGTTTGCATTGGCTTTGGAATTTGGTGAGGGTTGAAGATGGAGGGACCTTGAGAAGACAGTGAAGCCTTGAAACACAGTGAGAAAAGTGTTATTGGAGGCTGGGAAAAGAGTGAACCTTTGTTATACAGTGATATAAGGTTTATTGGTACTGCCACATGTGGTTACATAGACCATAGAAAATATATCTAATGACTTCAGTATATCTAAGGAGATTTCTAGGCAGAATTTTGAAAAAATGTTGCCTAGTTTTTTCTAAGTATGATAAGGTACAAATTGATAAATGAACTAAAAAATGAACTACTAAGTTTTAAAACAGAACTTAGAGGAAATATTTCTAACCCAGGAATGGTGGTGTTATTATAGAAAATAAAACTTTTTCTCATCTCTAGTTGCTTCAAATGGCCAATGACTTTTATTTATTATTATTATTATTATTATTATCATTTTGAGATAGTTTCTCTGTCGCTTAGGCTGGAGTGCAGTGGTGCGATCTCGGCTCACTGCAACCTCTGCCTCCCAGGATCAAGTGATTCTCCTGCCTCAACCTCCTGAGTAGCTGGGATTACAGGCGCCCGCCATGATGCCCAGCTGTTTTTTGTATTTTTGGTAGAGACGGGGTTTCACCATATCAGCCAGGCTGGTCTGAAACTCCTGAGCTCAAGTGATCCATCCACCTCAGCCTCCCAAAGTGCTGGGATTACAGGCATGAGCCACTGCGCCTAGCTTGACCAATGACTTCTAAATAAATGGCTTCAGAGCAAAGATAAAATTCAAGATGCTACCAATAAGACATGGCCTCAAAGTAAAGATCTCAGTGATGCAACTGTAAATCCCTTTGCTAAGACTTTTTTTTTTTTTTTTTTTTTTTTTTTTTTTGAGATGGAGTTTCGTTCTTGTTGCCCAGGCTGGAGTGCAATGGTGTGATCTTGGCTCACTGCAACCTCTACCTCCCTGGTTCAAGCAATTCTCCTGCCTCAACCTCCCTAGTATCTGGGATTACAGGCATGCATCACCACGCCTGGCTAATTTTGTATTTTTAGTAGAGACGAGGTTTCTCCATGATGGTCAGGCTCGTCTCGAGCTCCCGACCTCAGGTGATCCGCCCACCTCAGCCTCCCAAAGTGCTGGGATTATAGGCATGAGCCACTGCGCCCGGCCAACTTCAGAAGGATTTAAGACAAGGCCTCACAAAACCTTTCAGTTAGATAAAGGGATATCTAGAGGTCTTAAGGGAATACTTCTTAGGCTCACTATGTTAAACAACAGGGCTTCTAGGGATCTTAAGTGTGTTTTCTTACAGTAGCCTCACATAAGACTTGTGATAGAAAAGGTGGATGTGGCTTTTGTCTGCTGGAGTGGATCCCAATAAGATTCATAGGAAATCCACAAGATTTTAAAGAAATCATAATAATAAAAGAGGAACAGAGACAGTAGAAAGTGAAAATAGGTCTTTAGATTTCCAATCATCTATAGGCAGGAAACAAGCTAATAAGGCCACTCCATTGCAGAAATTAACCCATCTCTTATGTAAAAAGAAGGTTAACTCAGAAACTCAGAGGGTGGAGCCAAGGGTTGTGGAGAATCATTCTCAAGGTGTAGGACTTGGCTGTAATAGAGGAAGTGGTGATGTGTGTCTGATTAGATTTCAGAATTGTTATGGGCCAGTAACTGTTATGTGTCTCCTGTTCCTTCTCCCTTTTTCCTCACATTTTGAATGAGAGTGTCTATTGTGGTTATCTTAAGTCAGTTTCACTATTGTATGTTTGTATGTTGGGTGTGTGGGAGCAGATAATTTGTTTCTTTAATTCAGATCAGGAGGAACTATACTGCAGTAGCTGTACCTGAGGAACTGCATCTGAGGAGCCTCAACCACATCTGGACCTGATTTAGATATCGAGATTCTGGACATCAAGCTGATGCCATAATGAAATGAGACTTTTGAAGGTCTTAGAAGAGGGTGAGTGTATTTTGCATGTGGGAGGGACTTGTTGGGGCCAGAGGGTGGTCTGTGGTAGCTTGTCTCCAAAGTGGCCACCACCAATTTCTTCCCTTCTTGCCATTCAGTGGTGGAGTCTATTTCCCTTGTCCCCTTGAATCTGGGCTGGCTTTAGTGACTTGCTTAACCAGTAGACTGTAACTTTCTGGGACTTCAGAGGCTAGGTCATGAAAAGCCTTGCATCTTCTGCCTGTGCCCCTTGGAATCCTCTCTCTTGGACTGCTTGCGCATAGAACCTAGCCACCATGCTGTGAGAATCCCCAGCCAGATGGAGAGGACACATGTAGGCACTGGTTGATAGCCCCATTGAGCTACCAGCAAAGAGCCAGTATCAACTGTCAGCCTTATGAGTGAGTGAAGGAACCATGTTGAATAATCCAGCCCTAGCAGACACCACCTGGAGAAGAGCCGAGGTTTCAGACTTATGGCCCATGTTAAGACATCTCAGCCATCTTCATCCTTTCAGGGCACACCACCTGAGTTTCCCAGGCATCGTCAATCAGAGATGTCTGTGCCCTGCCAGAATTTGTGGCCCACAGAATCATGAGAATAATAAAATGATTATTGTTTAACACTACTAAGATTTAGAATAGTTTTTAAATTTAGCCGTAGATAACTGGAACATGGCCAGGCGCAGTGGCTCACACCTCTAATTCCAGAACTTTGGGAGGCTGAGGCGGGCGGGTCATCTGAGGTCAGGAGTTTGAGACCAGCCTGGCCAACATGGTGAAACCCAATCTCTACTAAAAATACAAAAATTAGACAGGCATGGTGGTGTGCGCCTGTAATGGTGGCAGGTGCCTGTAATCCCAGCCACTCGGGAGGCTGAGGCAGGAGAATCTCATGAACCCAGGAGGCAGTGGTTGCAGTGAGCTGAGATTGTGCCACTGCACTCCAGCCTGGGCGACACAGCAAGACAAGACCTTGTCTCCAAAAAAAAAAAAAGATAACTGGAACATTGCCAAACTGAATAGAAAATAATCCAAGTCTATGCAGTTTGTGAGAAATACACCCAAGACATAAGGAATGAGAGAGACTGGAAATAAAGATATGGAAAAATCTATTCCAAAAGAAAGCTGGCATAGCAGGTTAATGGTAGGCAAAACTGACTTGAAGGCAAAAATCATTATTTGCGTTAAAAATTATCAGAAAAAAATTGTAAAGGAAGAATTAAGCAAGAAGCTATAATTCCAAATCAGTATGCATCTTATAGCATGGCCTTAAAATATATAGATAGAATACAACATATGTAGATAGAATATAGGAAGAAAATATATAGATACAAATATGAATAAATGTATAAATCTATAAAATGGAAAAATTTAACATGTCTTTTCGAGTAATGGTCAAACAGACAAAAACAACTTGAGAAGATAACAGAAGATTTGAACAACCAACCAACAGGCTTCATTTGTTGGATATGTACCAAGCCCCACACTTAATAGATGAGAATATACATTCTTTTTAGGGAGTTTTTAAAAAATTGAACACACACTGAATTCATAAATCAAGTCTCAACAAAACCAATGAATGGATATTATGCAAACTATTCTCATACTCAATTCAGTTAAGATTGAAATTGAGCAAAAATATAACCAAAATAATTTTATATATTTGGAAATTTAAAAGCATACTTCTAAGTAACTCATAGATCAAATAAAAAATAATACTGGAAATTGTAAGTAAAGCTGAATGATAATATAAATACTGTGTATCAGAATTATGGGTTACAACTAAAGCAGCATTTAGAGGGAAATTTATATTATCACAAAGAAGATAAGGGTAAGAAAAACTAATTAAGAACATTAAAAAAGCCAAAGGGAAATTTACAGCCTTACACGCTTATATTAGAAAAAAAACAGAGTTCATTATTTATTAGTCTTAGTATTTGACTGACAGGTTATTTTTAAAAAGAAATGAATAAAAACCAAGGAAAGTAGAAGGGAAGAATAAAAAAAACCAGCAGAACTGAATGAAATTGAAAACAGGCTGGGCACAGTGGCTCATGCCTATAATCCCAGCACTTTGGGAGGCTGAGGCAGGTGGATCACTTGAGGTCAGGAGTTCAAGACCAGCCTGGCCAACATGGTGAAATCCTGTCTCTACTAAGAGTATAAAAATTAGCCATGCATGGTGGTGGGCACCTGTAATCCCAGCTACTTGGGAGGCTGAGGCATGAGAATTGCTTGAACCTGAAAGGCAGAGGTTGTAGTAAGTTGAGATCATGCCACTACACTCCAGCCTGGGCAACTGTCTCAAAAAAAAAAAAAAAAGAAAAGAAAAAGCCACAAAGATATAAAAGAATTAACAGCAACAAAAGTTGGTTTTCTAAAAAAAAAGGATTAAAATAAGACAAAGCCCTGCAAAGATTAATCAGCAAGACAGAGTGAAAATACAGATACCACTAAGATTGAACAAGAAGACATATCTACAAATACAGCATAGATTATGAAATAACAAATGTATTATTAACAAATCTATGGTGCTTTATAAACTTAGATAAAAAGAACAATTGTTGTGAAAAATATATATAATTTACCAAAATTGACTCAAGGAGGAATACAAACCTGAAGAGACCTATAATCATTAAATATTTTGAATTAATAAGTAAAGTACTACCTAATTGAAAAGAGGCACAGATGCAATTTTTACAATAGTTTTATAAAGGGGTATAATTGACATACAAAAAACTGCAGATATTTAAAGGTTACAACTTGGAAAGTTTTGACACATGTCTAAAACCATGAAACCATTGTTACAATGAAGATAAAGAACACGTTTATTACCTCTAAAGTCTCTCTTTTTTTTTTTTTTTTTTTTTTGAGATAGAGTCTCGCTCTGTCGCCCAGGCTAGATGGAGTGGTGCGACCTTAGTTCACTGCAACCTCCGCCTCCTGGGTTCAAGCAATTCTCCTGCCTCAGCCTCCTGAGTAGCTGGAATTACAGGCGCGCACCACCATACCTGGCTAATTTTTTTGTGTTTTTAGTGGAGACAGGGTTTTGCCATGTTGCCCAGGCTGGTCTCGAACTCCTGGGCTCAGGCAATCCACCCGTCTCGGCCTCCCAAAGTGCTAGGATTCCAGGCGTGAGCCACCGCGCCTGGCCTCTCCTGTCTCTACCACCCAGTTTCATCCCTAGGCAATCACTGATCTGCTTCATATAATAGAGTCTGCATTTTCTAGGCTTTTAAGTGGAATCAAGTAGTATGTACTCTTTGGGGAGAGGGGAGTGGGGTAGTTCTGGCTTCTTCCACTTAGCATCATTATTTTGAGATTTATTTATGTTGTTGATTGATCAAAGGTCTTTTTCATTGCTTAGTAGTACCATCGTATGGTTAGACCACATTTGATTTATTCGTTCACCTGTTGACAGCCACTTGGGTTATCTCCACTTTGAGGCTATTATAAATAATGCTTCTGTGAACATTTATAGTGATAAGTTTTTGTTCCTCGTTAAATATCTGGAAGTGTAATGGTTGGATTATATAAGTATACGGTTTAATTTTTAAGAAACTGCCAAACTGTTTTCCAAAGAGGTTTTGCCGTTTTACATTCCCACCAGGTTTGAATTCCTCCACAGCCTCAACAACATTTGGTATGGTCAGTCTTTATTTTTAGCCATTCTGATTAGCATAAAATAGTATTTCATTGTGGTTTTAACGTACTTAAGTGACTAATGCTGAGAATCTTTTCATGTACTTTTTGTCATTTGTATGTCTTTCGTGGTAAAGTGTCTATTTAAATATTTTGACCATTTTATTTTATTTTTTATTTTTTTAGAGATGGGGTCTCCCTGTGTTGCCCAGGCTGGTCTCAAACTCCTGGGTTCAAGTGATCCTCCTACATCAGTCTCCCAGTGTGTTGGGATTACAGGCGTGAGTCACCACATCCAGCCTCTTTTTACCATTTTTTAATTAATTGGGTTGTTTATTTTCTGATTATTGAGTTTTGAGAGTTATTTATATATTCTAGATATAAGTCCTTTATCAGATAGATGATTGGCAAATATTTCCTCCCAGTCTGTGGCTTATTTTTTTTATTCTCTTCACAATGCCTTTTGAAAAGCAAAATCTTTGTATTTTGATGAAGCCCAATTTATCAATTTGCTCTTTTATGGCTTGTAGTTTTGGTGTCATATCTAAGAAATCTTTGTCCAACCCAAGACTAGAAGAGCTTTCTCTTATGTTTTCTTCTAGAAGCTTTATAATTCTGGTTTAACATTTTATACCAATGGCCCATTTTGAGTTAATTTTTGTATATGGTACAAGGTTTATATTGAAGTTCTTTTTTTTTTTGCATATGAATATCTAATTGTTGCAGCATCATTTGTTGGTAAGACTGTCTTTTCTCCACTGAATTGCTCTTGTACCTTTGTTGAAAATCAGTTGTCTACAGATGTGTGGGTATATTTTTGGACTTTCTTCTGTTCCGTCGATCTGTTTGTCTAACTTGTCACAACTACCACGTTATTTTTATAGCTATAGTTTTTATAAGTCTTAAAAACTGATAGAGGTAGTCCTCCAGCTTTGTATTTCTTTTTCAAAGTTGTTTTGACTCTTCTGCGTCCTTTACATTTCCATGTGAATTTTAGAATCAGTTTGTCAGATTCTACAACAAAGCATCTGGGATTTTTATTGGAATTGTATTGAATCTGCATTTGGAGAGAATTGATAGCTTAACAATATTGATTCTTTTGGTCATGAATGGCATATCTATACCATCTTGTGGACATCTTTTATTTCTCTCAGAAGTGTTTGATATATTTTTTTTTTCCTGCCTCAGCCTCCCGAGTAGCTGGGATTACAGACGTACGCCACCAGACCTGGCTAATTTTTGTATTTTTAGTAGAGATGAGGTTCGCCATGTTGTCTAGGCTGGTCTCACTCCCACCCTCAGGTGATCCTCCCACCCCGGCCTCCTGGCCATGTTTAATAGTTTTCAATAGGTCTTGCACATCTTTTGTCCAATGTATCGATGTTTCATGTTCCATGTTTCATGTTTTTGTTATTACCCTGGAAAGGAGTCCTGATCTAGACCCCAAGAGAGGATTCTTGGATCTCATGCAAGAAAGAATTTGTGGTGAGTCCACAGAGTAAAGTGAATGCAAGTTTAAGAAAGTAAAGGAATAAAAGAATGGCTGCTTCATAAGCAGAGCAGCCCTGAGTGCTGCTGGTTGGCTATTTTTGTGGTTATTTCTTGATCGTATATGCTCAACAAGGGGTGGATTATTCATTCATGAGTTTTGTAGGAAAAGGGGAGGCATTTCCCACAACTAAGGGGTCCCCTTCCTTTTAGGGTAACTTCTGATGTTGCCATGGTATTTGTAAACTGTCATGGCACTGGTGGGAGTGTCTTTTAGCATACTAATGCATTATCATTAGCATATAACCAGCAGTGAGGACAACCAGAGGCACTTCTTGGTTTTGGTCAGCTTCTTTACCATGTCCTGTTTTATCAGCGGTGTCTTTGTTACCTGTGTCTTGTGCCAACCTCCTATCTCATCCTGTGACCAAGAATGCCTAGCTTCCTGGGAATGCAGCCCAGCAGGTCTCATTTTACCCAGCCTCTATTTAAGATGGAGTCGCCTTGGTTCTAATGCTTCTGACAATATGGTTGCTTTTTGCTAATATACAGAAATATCAATTGACTTTTATAAATTGATCTTTTAGTCTTTAAGTTTGCTAAATTCTTTTTTTTTTTTTTTTTTTTTTTTTGAGACAGAGTCTCACTCTGTTGCCCAGGCTGGAGTACAGTGGCACGATCTCGGCTCGCTGCAACTTCTACCTCCTTTGTTCAAGCAGTTCTCCTGCCTCAGCCTCCCTAGTAGCTGGGACTGCAGGCGCTTACCACCATATCCAGCTGATTTTTGTATTTTAGTAGACACGAGGTTTCACCATGTTGGCCAGGCTGGTCTGGAACTCCTGACCTGAAGCAATCCACCTGCCTTGGCCTCCCAAAATGTTGGGATTACAAGCGTGAGCCACCACGCTCGGCCCTAAATTTGCTAAATTCTTGTTTTCGTTCTAGTAGCTTTTTTGTAGATTTCATCAGATTTTCAACTGAGGCAGTTTTTTGTCAACTATGAGTAAAGACAGTTTTACGACTTGCTTTCTAGTCTAGATACTTTTTAAGTTCTTATTTTATTGTACTTTTCAGATCATCCCATACAATGTTGAATAGAAGTGGTGAGAGTAGACATCAATAAGTGTGATATTAGCTGTTGCTTTTTTTCTAGATCTCCTTTATCATGTTGAGAAAGTTTCCTTGTATTCCTAGTTTTCTGACAGTTTTCACCAGGAATGTCTGGTGGATTTTGTCTAATGCATTTTCTGTAGCTATTGAAATGATCACATGATCTTTTTAATTTTGTTAACATGGTGAGTTACATTGATTCTTTTTTTTTTTTGAGACAGAGTCTCGCTTTGTCACCCAGGCTGGAGTGCAGTGGCGCCATCTCGGCTCACTGCAACCTCTGCCTCCCAGGTTCAAGCAATTCTCTTACCTTAGCCTCCTGAGTAGCTGGGACTACAGGCGCCCGCCACCACGCCTGGCTAATTTTTTGTATTTTTTGTAGAGACGGGGTTTCACCGTGTTAGCTAGGATGGTCTCGATCTCCTGACCTCATGATCCGCCCACCTTGGCCTCCCAAAGTGCTGGGATTACAGGCATGAGCCACCACACCTGGCCCATTGATTCATTTTTAAATGTTAAACTCACCTTGTATTCTTTTTTTTTTTTTTTTTTTTTTTGAGACGGAGTCTTGCTCTGTCACCCAGGCTGGAGTGCAGTGGCGCAATCTCGGCTCACTGCAAGCTCCGCCTCCCGGGTTCATGCCATTCTCCTGCCTCAGCCTCTCCGAGTAGCTGGGACTACAGGCGCCCGCCACCACGCCCGGCTAATTTTTTGTATTTTTAGTAGAGACGGGGTTTCACCGTGGTCTCGATCTTCTAACCTCGTGATCCGCCCGCCTCGGCCTCCCAAAGTGCTGGGATTACAAGCGTGAGCCACTGCACCCGGCCACTCACCTTGTATTCTTAGGATAAATTTCACTTGATTGTAATGTATTCTTTTTATATATTGCTGGGTTTGGTTTGCTGAAATTTTTAAAATATTTTTTCATCTATGTTCATGAGAGTTATTAGTATGCAATTTTCTTTAGGTCTTTGCAAGGCTTTGGTATTAGGATAATGCTGACATGATAAAATGGGGTAGGAAATGTTTCTTCTTTTCAGTGTTCTAGAAGAGTTGTTATAGATTTCCTTCTGATCTTTATTTTCTTTCTTCTGGTTGCTTTGTGTTTTATTCTTCTTTTTCTGGATTTTTTTTTTTTTTTTTTTTTTTTGAGACAGGGTCTCCCTCTGTCACCCAGGCTAGAGTGCAATGGCATGATCTCGGCTCACTGCAAGCTCCGCATCCTGGGCTCAAACGATCTTTCTGCCTCAGCCTCTCAAGTAGCTGGGACTACATGCCTGGCACCACCATCCCTGGCTAATTTTTGCATTTTTTGTAGAGATAGGGTTTTGCCATGTTGCCCAGGCTGGTCTCGAACTCCTGTACTCAAGTGATCCGCCTGCCTCGGCCTCCCAAAGTGCTGGGATTACAGGCATGAGCCACTGCGCCTGGCCATGTTTCTTGATTCTTTTTTTTTTTTTGAGACGGAGTCTTGCTCTGTCCCCCAGGCTGGAGTGCAGTGGCGCGATCTCGGCTCACTGCAAGCTCCGCCTCCCCGGTTCACGCCATTCTCTTGCCTCAGCCTCCCGAGTAGCTGGGACTACAGGCGCCCGCCACCACGACCAGCTAATTTTTTGTATTTTTAGTAGAGACGGGGTTTCACCGTGTTAGCCAGGATGGTCTCGATCTCCTGACCTCATGATCCGCCCGCCTCGGCCTCCCAAAGTGCTGGGATTACAGGCTTGAGCCACCGCGCCCGGCCCTGTTTCTTGATTCTTGAAATGGAAGCTGAAGTCTTTTATTTGAGATCTTCTTTTATTAATAGGAGTGTTTAGTGTTATACATTTCCTTTAGTGCTGTTTTAGCAACATTCCACAAATTTTGATGTATTTTCATTTTCATTCAGTTCAAAACACTTTCTAATTTACCTTTTGATTTATTCTTTGACCCATCAGTTACTTAGGTGTGTATTACTTTACTTCCTGATATTTGGGAGTTTTGCAGATATTTTCCTTTGTTGATTCCTAGTTTAATTCCATTATGGTTAGAGAACATACTTTGTATGACTCTAATTCCTTTATATTTATTGAGTATTGATTTATGGCCTCAAATATGGCTTATCTTGGTAAATTTTTTACATGCACTGAAAAAATATTTTTCTATTATTGGTGCATTTTTCTTGTGTTTTTTGTTCTTGTGGTTCATGTAGCATCTTAGATCTATGAGTTCATTGTCAATATCAAATTTGGAAAAATTTGACCACTATTTCTTTAAATATCCCTGTCTTTCCTCTCTTTCCTTCTGGGAACTTTAGTTACATGTATATTAAACTGCTTAAAGTGTTCCCAGAATTCACTCATAGTCTTTTTATTCTTTTTCCACTCTGGTTTATTTTGCGTAGTTTTTGTTATGTGTCTTCTAGTTCACTCATCTCTTATGTTTTGTCTGATCTGCCGTCAGTCTTATCCAATGCATTTTTCATATTAGACATTATTCTTTTTATCTGTAGAAGTTGGATTTAGGCCTTATTTTCTTTCTCCCATGTTTCTACTTAGCTTTTTGAATATGGAATAACTTTTTTAATTCCCTCGTCTGCTAATTCTAACATATATGTCAATTTTGTTAGCTTCAGTTGATTGATTTTTTTCTTCTTCGTGGGTCATATTTTCTTCTTTGCATGTTTGATAAATTTGTGTGGATTACAAATATTGTGAATTTTACCTTTTTAGGTACTGGATTTTTTTTTATTTGTTCTGTGTCACAGTTAATTTATTAATACAGTTGAATCCTTTCCTTAAGATTTGTTTCAAAAACATAGAGAGAAGAGGGGGAGAAAAAAAAAAGATTTGTTAGGTGGGGCCAGAGCAGTTTTCCATCTAGGGTAGTTATTCCTCAAGATCCTTGGAATACTCTACCTCGTGCCCTGTTAATTATGGGGTTTTCCAGTTTGGCTGGTGGGAACAGGCATTGTTCTTGTTCTGTTTGAGTGCCAGCTGGTGTTCCCTCTAGTTCTCTGAGTAGTTCCTACATGCACTCACTGGTCAGTACCCCACTGAGTACTTAAGAGGAGCCCACTGCAGAGCTCCAGGTGCTCCCAGCTGCAGCCCCTTTTCCAGCACTCCATCCTGCACACTCTCTCTGCCTTGGCCTTCCCAGACTCTCAGCTCCATCTCTTCAGCTAAGATAGCCCTGGGCTCTAGTTGGGTTCTTCCTTCATTAAACTGCACCTTGGAAATATTCTCAAGGCAGTAAGCAGAAGCATTCACAGAACTTACTTCACTTGTTTTCGGACTCTCAGGGATCGCTGTTCTTCATTGCCTAATGTGCAGTGTCTTTGAAACCATCGTTTCATGTATTTTCTCTGCTTTTTTTGTTTGTTTGTTTCAGGCAGGTAGGTAAATCTTATACTTGTTATTCCATATTGGCTAGAAATGGAAGTCCATTATTTTAAATACTTCTTATGTGCTTGAAATGCTTCAGGATAAACATGTACACTAAATGGATATATTTGCCAAAGACGAGGTACTGATAGAAATTTTCTAGACTTTAAAATTAAGTTTCACCTTCTTATCTTCCATCATTTTGAGAGACTAAAGTTTTATATTTTAAGTGTTTTTTGGTAATTGCTTGTGCTTTGCTTTTTATCTATAAAAAAAGAGGTTTAATATGTTCTATGGTTGTGTGAATCAAACAATATAGTACTTTTCGTACCACAGGCCCTGAGGTCTGAACTCCGCATCACTATCTTTTTTCGTATTAGATTCCAAATAGCATCAGGTGGTCATTTTTAAAATTTAAAACCAGTCTACCTATCTTGTTTGATTTGATCTTGTGACCTTAGGGAAGAAACCCACCCAGGAATAGAATAAAGAAACTTTTTACATCCTGAGGCTTTAAAAAACAAAATCAAAATCCAGCTATTTAAAAAATTTTAATATATTTAAACCTTTCTACAATGGAGTCATTTTTTTAAAAAGAAAGCACTGTCCTTTGCCTGGTTAATGAATAATGTGAGTACTATTTTATTATAAATAATTGATTTCCAGGACTTCCTGGGGTAGGAAGAATGTGTCCTAGCTGAATAAATTAAGGGAAGTGATAACGACTGAATTCTGTTAGTGGAAGTAATAAAGGAAAGAAAGGTATGAGGTTGGGGTTGACTGTGAGCAGAGAGTGATTCCGTAGTTAAGATGAAGGGATTTGTTAGTCTTCTCAGAGAGGAAGGACAAGCGTGAGGAATAGGAAAATTTCACCTGTAGGTGGGATGGAAAAAGCTTGGAATAGTTGGCTAGGCATAGTGGCTCACGCCTGTAATCCCAGCACTTTGGGAGGCTGAGGTGGGCGGATCACCTAAGGTCAGGAGTTCAAGACCAGCATGGCCAACATGGTGAAACCCCCATCTCTACTAAAAATAAAAAAATTAGCTGGGCATGGTGGTGTGTGCCTGTAATCCCAGCTGCTTGGCAGGCTAAGGCAGGAGAATCGCAGGAACCCAGGAGGCAGAGGTTGCAGTGAGCCAAGATTGCACCACTGCACTCCAGCCTAGATGACAGAGTTGAGACTCTGTCTCAGAAAAAAAAAAGCTTGGAATAGTTGTTTGGGGGCCATCCTGAGACAATGTGATTCTCACATATGGGAGTATGAAGATAAGGAATCTCTTGGGGAATTCTAGCTTGTGACTTTCACTCCTGCTTTCTCTTTCTTCTCTGTGTTCAGTACGCAATTGTTGATTAATTGAAAAGGAGTGGAAATGAAAAAACGAAAAAAAATTTTTTTTCAAACTAGAAAAATGTATTAAGAAATTGAAAATGAAATCATTAGTTTCTAGAGCTTTATTTTTGGCAAACTAGAATAATCCAAGTTTTATTTTACTAATTTTATTGAATTAGAGCCCTAGGAAGGTAAGCAAATTTGTTTTCTGCTACAATATTTTTGTAAAGGTGAAATCTAGTTAAAATATCTTGGAGTATAAAAAATTAGAAGACATGGTACAGACGAGGCCAGTGCTGCTCAGGGGTTAATAAGGCTGGGACAGCCAGCTCTAGCTGTTAGCATATGTAGGTATTATATATACTAAAGGCCGTGAGCTACAGCCTTTGCTTTCTCTGCCATCTATGGCCTCCTTCGTGTATTTATGTATGTAGCCTCCCTGATGTGTGGATGTATGGATGTATTTACAGCTAGCATCAGCTATGGTTAGGGCTGCATTCTGTTCTTTCTCTCCCATCTGAGGCCTCCTGGAGTCATTCTTGGAAGAGTTCACACAAGTTTGTTGAACTGAATTAAACTTCAAGTTTTTGTTAGAAGAATTGGGCAGGGATCAGAGCATAGAGATTCCTGATGGAGAATCCATCAGGCAAGGAAATGAACAGCTCTTTGTGTCCTGAGATGACCAGCTTCTCCTACCCAGACCAGGAAGGATTGTTTTGCCAGTCTTTCCATGGTGTCAGGGAACCAGGATTGAGGAGTCTAAACTTCAGTTTTGGCAAGTTGGAAAAGAAAAAAAGATACAAAAAAAGGAACTTAGGTTGAACTTCCTGCCAGTCTTTCCCCAGAAGGAAATGTTCTTCCTGACCTTGTAGAACCATGTGATTAAAGTTCTTCATGTCCGGCCGGGTGTGGTGGCTCACGCTTGTAATCCCAGCACTTTGGGAGGCCGAGGCGGGCAGATCATGAGGTCAGGAGATCGAGACCACAGTGAAACCCCGTCTCTACTAAAAATACAAAAAATTAGCCGGGCGTGGTGGTGGGCGCCTGTAGTCCCAGCTACTCGGAGAGGCTAAGGCAGGAGAATGGCGTGAACCTGGGAGGCGGAGCTTGCAGTGAGCCGAGATCGCGCCACTGCACTCTAGCCTGGGCGACAGAGCGAGACTCCGTCTCAAAAAAAAAAAAAAAAAAAAAAAAAGTTCTTCATGTCCTTTTCAGAATTCTGAGCAGTAATCCTCTATTTTCTTTTATTTTCTTTCTTTCTTTCTTTTTTTTTTTTTTTTTTGAGATAGGGTCTGGCTGTGTCACCCAGGTTGGAGTGCAGTGGCACGATCTCAACCTCCACCTTGCTAACTGCAACCTTCACCTCCCAGGCTCAAGCGATCCTCCCACCTTGGTCTCTTTAGTAGCTGGGACTATAGGCGAATGCCACCCCACCCAGCTAATTTTTGTATTTTGTGTAGAGACAGGGGTCTCTCTTTGTTGCCCAAGCTGGTCTCAAATTCCTGAGCTCAAGTAATCCGCCCACCTTGGCCTCCCAAAGTGCTGGGATTAGGGCCATGAACCACCATGCCTGGCCTAAATCCTCTATTTAAACTAAGACCACCTTCCTACCCCCAACCTCCACCAAAAAGAAATTTTAGTTATATCAAACCAACTAGTTTTAGGTCACAGTGTCTTTCTTTGGAGGGTGAAAATGAAAGAGTTGAGGCCACACAATATACAATGAAATGGTAATGTGAGCATTAATTAGAATTATAGGTGTTTTAGAGCAGTAGTTCTCAAACTTTTTTGTCTCAGGGCCCTTTACACTCTTTATTTTTTTATTTTTTATTTTTGTGTGTGTGAGATGGAGTCTTGCTCTGTTGCCCAGGCTGGAGTGCAGTGGCGCAATCTCAGCTCACTGCACCCTCTGCCTCCCGGGTTCAAGCTTCTCCCCATGAGACTTGCCTTGGCCTTTCCTTTTTTACCTTTACCTGGCTTTCAAAGACAAATATAAACATGAGAGGAGGGGAGTTAGTTTTTTTTTTTTTGAGACAGGGTTTCACTCTCATCACCCAGGCTGGAGTGCAAGTGGCATGCTCTCAGCTCACTACAACCTCCACCTCCTGGGCTCAAGTGATCCTCCTGCCTCAGCCTCCCGAGTAGCTGGGACCATAGGCACATGCCACCGTGCCCGGCTAATTGTTTGTATTTTTAGTAGAGATGGGTTTCACCATGTTGGCCAGGCTGGTCCCGAACTCCTGACCTCAAGTGATCCACCTGCCTTGGCCTCCCAGAGTGCTGGGATTACAGGGGTGAGCCACCACTTCCAGCTCCTTTACACTCTTAAAAATTAAGGATCCCAAAGAGTTGTCTCTGTGGGTTATATCTATATCAATACTTACAATGTTAGGAATTAAACCTGATAATTTAAAAATGTTGATTGATTGATTGATTTAAAATAACTGTAAACCCACCATGTGTTATTTATTTAAAATGGAGACATTTAATAATATTTAAATATTAATAAATTGAAAATAATAATCCCACTATATATTAACGTAAATAATATTTTCGTGAAAAATAACTATATTTTCTAAAACAAAAAGACATTTAATGGGAAGAAAAGCATTGTTTTATATTCCTACGAATCTCTTTGATGACCAAATTCATAAAAAACTGTTGGATTCTTGTATCTGCTTTTGCCTTATCTGACGTGTTGCCACACATCTTTTATCCTCTGGAAAACTCCACTGTATACTTATAAAATAATAAGAGTAAAAAGAACAAATATAATCTTAGTGTTATCATGAAAATACTTTTAACCTCAAGCACCCCCTCCAGGGATACCTCCAGTAGTTTCTGGACCATGTTTTGAGACCACTGTTCCCAAACTGTTTATGTGTGAGAAAAGAGAAACACAAGAGTCATCAGCGTTACTTCTACAGTAGATTTTTCCTTGTGTTTAATCAGTACTGGCTGTTTAGCCTAATAAGCAGTATAACATCCAGACTCCAGAATTGAAGTGGGTGGTATAGCTGAAAACTCCAAGCACTGTACCGGGAGTAAGTCTCAGTTTAATGTGCTTTTTAAAAGTAGTTGTTGTTCAGTGTTTTTGTAGGCTATTGCTAACCAGTGGGAGAGTAAAGTTAAGGCAGCTCTCTGGGAAAGAAAAACCAAAGAATTTTAGAGATTAAAAATGACCTTTAAAGATTATCTGGTCATCGAATTTTAGACTTTTGGATTTGAAAGTCAGATGCTGAGAGGTCATCTAATCCAACCCTTAAGCTTTTTAGTGATTATAATTAGTACTTGTGATACACAGGCTAAGTTCTTTATGTAGAGCTCCTTCTCCCCACCCCACGTCATTTTGATGTTTACTGTTTCTTTTGAATGTTTTTTATAATAGAAAATGTCGATCATGTACTCCATTACTCACCTTCAACAATTGTGAATTCATGGCCACTTGTTTCACATATAGCCCTATCCACACCATCCACTCCCTGGATTATTGGATGCAAATTGAAGAATTTTATAACTTCACCTGTAAACATATCACTATATCTCTAAAGATAAAGACTTTAAATAACTTCAATTCCATTATCATGCTAAAAAATTAGCAATAATTTTTTAATAGCATAAATACCCAGTGTTCACATTTCCCTCATTGTGTTATTCATAAATGTATATTTTTTCAGTATGTTTGAATCAGGATGCAAATGAGTATCATATAGTGCAGTTTGTTGATTTGTCTCTTAACATTAGTCCTCTCGTCTCCCCTGCTTTTTGTTTTGCAGTTTTTTGTTGTAGAAATCAAGTCATTTGTGTTGCAGAATTTCCCTGAGTCTGAATTTTGCCAATTACATCTCTGTAGTGTCTTTTAACATGTTCCTTTGTCTTCCGCAACTCCTGTAAATTGGTATTTATATTTATATTTATTTTATTTTATTTTATTTTATTTTATTTTATTTTATTTTATGAGACAGAGTCTCGCATCGCTCAGGCTGGAGTGCAGTGGCGTGATCTCGGCTCACTGCACCCTCCACCTTCCGGGTTCAAGCGATTCTCCTCCTCAGCCTCCCACATAGCTGGGATTACAGGGGCCCACCACCACGCCTGGCTAATTCTTGTATTTTTAGTAGAGACAGGGTCTCATCATATTGGCCAGGCTGGTCTTGAACTCCTGACCTCAAGTGATCTGCCTGCCTCAGCCTCCCCAGAGTGCTGGGATTACAGGTGTGAGCCACTGCGCCCGGCAGTACTTCTATTTAGAAGGGTGCTCAGACTTATTCATGAGTGGTGTTAAATACTTCCATCAGAAGGTACATAAATGTCTGCTTGTCTTTTTTGTTTTAAAATTTTATCTATTTATTATTATTATTTTTGAGACAAGGCCTTGTTCTGTCACCCAGGCTGGAGGTGCAGTAGCATGATCACAGCTCACTGCAGCTTCAACCTCCTGGGCTCAATTGATCTTCCTACCTCAGCTTCCTGAGTAGCTGCGACTGCAGGCATGCACCACCACGCCTGGCTAATTTTTGTTTGTTTGTTTATTTTGTAGAGATAGAGTTTTACTGTGTTGCCTAGGCTGGTCCTGAACTCCTGGGCTCAAGCCATCTGCCAGCCTTGGCCTTCCCCTTAAAGTGCTGGGATTACAGGTATAAGCCACCACAATGGGCCTATTTTAATTTTTATTTTACTTTTTTGAGTCAGGGTCTTGCTGTGTCGCCCAGGCTGGAGTGCAGTGGCACAATTGCAGCTCACTGCAGCCTCAACCTCCTGAGCTCAAGTGATCCTCCTGCCTCAGCCTGCCTAATAGCTAGGAGCACAGGTGTGTGCCACAATGCCTAGCTAATTTTTAAATTTTTTTTGTAGAGATAGGGTCTCACTATGTTGCCTAGGCTCGTCTTGAACTCCTGGGTTCAAGCAGTCGTCTTGCCTTGGCCTCTCAAAGTGTTGAGATTGCGGGCGTGAGCCACCTCGCCCGACCTGTCTCTTTTTGTGTGATGTTGGTAACTATTGATGATTTTTACTTAGGTCCATTAAATCATTAAGAGCTATACAATGATGATATTCCAGTTCTATTATTCTTTCATTTATTAGCTGGAATACTTCTATAAAGAGAAACCTCCCCTTTTCTAATCTTTGATTTACCCAGTGATATAATACATATGGGAAAGTCAGGATGAATGTTTTGTTCTTTCCCCTTGTTTACCAATTTTCAGAATACTGTATTGGTTCACTAGCATTCTCCAATTAGGCATTGGTTTTGGTGGGTTTTTTTGGTATCATAAACTCTTGGTTTTAAACATTTTTGAATATGTTTCAATTTGTTGCATTTTTTTCCTTTTCTAGTGATTTTACTTGTGTATTTCTTCTTTCTTTCTTTTTTTTTTTTTTTTTTGAGACAGAGTTTCGCTCCTGTTGCCCAGGCTGGAGTGCAGTGGTGCGATCTCAGCTCACTGCAACCTCCGCCTCTCGGGTTCAAGGGTTTCTCCTGCCTCAGTCTCCTGAGTAGCTGGGATTACAGGCATGCACCATCTCGCCCAACTAATTTTGTATTTTTAGTAGAGATGGGGTTTCTCCATGTTGGTCAGGCTGGTCTTGAACTCCTGACCTCAGGTGATCCTCCTGCCTCGGCCTCCTAAAGTACTGGGATTACAGGCACCATGCCCAGTGGCATATATATTTCTTCTAATAAACTCAGCTTGATGATGAGAATGTGTCTTAGACATCTTTCTGTCCATGGTGCCTAGTGCATGGCTTTCAATAAATGTCGAATGAATGAGTTGATATTCTGAGCAGCATTTAAAAATAAGAGCTAGTGGCTGGGCACGGTGGCTCATGCCTGTAATCCCAGCACTTTGGGAGGCCAAGGCGGGAGGATCACGAGGTCAGGAGATGAGACCATTCTGGCCAACACGGTGAAACCCTGTCTCTACTAAAAATACAAAAATTAGCTGGGCGTGGTGGCGGGCACCTTTAGTCCCAGCTACTTGGGAGGCTGAGGCAGGAGAATGGCGTGAACCTGGGAGGCAGAGCTTGCAGTGAGCTGAGATTGCGCCACTGCTCTCCAGCCTGGGCGGCAGAATGAGACTCCATCTCAAAAAAAAAAAAAAGTTAGTTTTGGAGGCATGACAGAGGAGCAAAGTCCAGTATTACTTTCCTGTGTGATCTGAAGAAAGGGCAATATAACAGTGAAAAATAATACGGTTGCAGGTGTAAGAAAAACGTTTTTTAAAAAGTGAATGTGGCCGGGCGCGGTGGCTCACGCCTGTAATCCCAACACTTTGGGAGGCCGAGGCAGGTGGATCATGAGGTCAGGAATTCGAGACCAGCCTGGCCAAGATGGTGAAACCCCATCTCTACTAAAAAATACAAAAATTAGCCAGGCACAGTGGCGGGCACCTATAATCCCAGCTACTCAGGAGGCTGAGGCAGGAGAATCGCTTGAACCCGGGAGGTGGAGTTTGCAGTGAGCCGAGATCATGCCACTGCACTCTAGCCTGGGCGACAGAGCGAGACTGCATCTCAAAAAAAAAAAAAAAGTTAATGTTATTTAATTGCCATTTGTTAACAGACATGGCATTGTTTCCACTATTGTTTCCAGTGGATCTTTTAATTACATTTATTAAAATATAAAAAAAGGAGTAATTCACAGTCCTTGTCTTTACTTCACTTGCTGTAAGATAAGTAACATTTAAAAGCCACCTTTCCTCCCCTCAAGTTCTTTTCTCTTTTAATATAAATGGCAAAGAACAAACATGTTTATGACAGACATGTTCCCCATAAGTTTATTCATTTATTCTACAAAACCCCCAAAAATTTTGCAGGGAAGTAAAACAAAACTAATTTAAGTACCCACAATATGTGAGGCACTGTTCTGAACATTTTTGCATGGATTTTACGTATCATTTATTCTTACCACAACTCTGTAAAGTTGGTAGGATTATTATCATCGTCTCCTTTTTATAGATTAAGTATTGAAGCACCGAAATTAAGTAACTTACTGAGGGCATACAACTAGTGAATATTAGTGCTAGGATTCAAATCATGCATTCTTTTACCAGGGCCTCTGCTGTTAAACTACTTTTAGTGACTTTACCTGAGACCGTTTTTTTTTTTTTTTTTTTTTTTTTTTTGCAGGATGGGGTGGTATTCATAAAAGGATTTTTTATAATCATGTGAATAATAAAATTTATTGCCACAAAGTCTGCCTTTTTTTTTTTTTTGAGACAGAGTCTTGCTCTGTCACCCAGGCTGGAGTGCAGTGGCGTGATCTCAGCTCACTGCAAGCTCCACCTCCCAGGTTCACGCCATTCTTCTGCCTCAGCTTCCCGAGTAGCTGGGACTACAGGCACCTGCCACCACGCCTGGAAAGTTTTGTTTTTGTATTTTTAGTAGAGACGGGGTTTCACCGTGTTAGCCAGGATGGTCTCAACCTCCTGACCTCATGGTCCGCCCACCTCAGCCTCCCAAAGTGCTGGGATTACAGGTGTGAGCCACTGCACCCTTCCCAAAGTCTGTCATTTTATGATGACAAATATGGCTAAGTTTTTTTTTAATGGAACTTTATTCCTCCAAAAAATGACTTTTAATTTTTCCCAGGCCATCATTTCATGGTTGGTATTAAGACAAACAATTATGAAGTATTGAAGAATTAAGTTCTTACTATTACTGTATTACTGTACTATGTATTACTGTAAAAAAAATTAGAATTCATAGAATTTGCAAATCTTGAACATTTTTAGTAGGACTACTGCTTGTCACAATTTGCTTACCATCATTTTCCCTTTGATTAGATAATTATAACTTGTTTTGTGTGGTTATAAACAGGTTCATAACATTCTCATACATGAGTCCTAAAGAGGCAGCCATCCTAGTTTCTTCATCTGTCTTTGCTTCATTATCATGAATTTATGCATGGATAAAGATAAAATAAGTCACAAGTACTATAATAATCAGTGGTTGTCACAGCTGTGAGTATAGCATATGTAATAGAGCCCACTGGTTGTCCAAAATTCCTTGCTGACTAGGGCTATATATCATTCTCTCCCGTTCAGTAAAGTTAAATGTGACACAAGAATGAAAATGATGTTAAGGCTGGGCACGGTGGCTCACGCCTGTAATCCTAGCACTTTGGGAGTCTGAGACAGGCAGATCACCTGAGATCAGGAGTTCAAGACCAGCCAGGCCAACATGGTGAAACCCCATCTCTACTAAAAATACGAAAATTACCTGGGCATGGTGGCACACACCGGTAATCCTAGCTAGTTGGGAGGCTGAGGCAGGAGAATTGCTGGAACCCAGGAGGCAGAGGTTGCAAAGAGCTGAGATCACGCCACTGTACTCCAGCCTGGGTGACAGAGTGAGACTGTCTCAAAAAAAAAAAAAAAAACAAAGTAAGTTATGTTAATAGGGATTGAATTTACTTTAACTTATTCATTAGAAAGGAACTTAAATATTATTAGGAACAAATTATTTGGGACACAGTTTTATAGCTTCTAGACTGAGAAACATTACTCTTAAAAGTATATTGCTTTGGGAATGATAGTAAGAGGAGTAAAAAATAAAAGCATATTGCTTACCCACTTTTAAAATTATTTATTTATTTATTAGAGATGGGGTCTCACTGTGTTGCCCAGGCTGGTCTCAAACTACCAGGCCCAAGCACTACTCCCACCTCTGCCTCCTGAGTAGCTGTGATTATAGGCGCTTGCCACTGTGCCTGGCTTTCTCAAGTTGATCAGCGAAGACAGAGTTTTTGGGTTTTTTTTGGTATCTTTCAAAGTATGGCATTGGGAAACTCATTTGTAATGGTTGCAGAAAAGGGATTTTTAAAAAAGGAAACTAAGAAATAATAAATGCTAAACTTATTGTAATAAGTTATAGTTGTTGGTTTTCCAAGACTAAGAGGTTAAAAGTACTCTTAAAGCACATAAAAGTTATATACAAATATATGTATATCCCTTCAACTAATAACCAGAGTCTGGCCTTGAAAATGTTCTAGCAGAAGCCATAGATTGATTGTAATGGACTAAAACTGGCTGGACGCGGGAGGCCAAGACCAGCGGATCACTTGAGCCCAAGAGTTTGAGACCAGCCTGGGCAACATGGCAAAACCCCATCTCTACAAAAAATACAAAAAAATTAGCTGGGCATGGTGGCACATGCCTATAGTCCCAGTTACTAGGGGGGTGGGAGACTGCTTGAATCCAGCCTGGGCAACAGAGTGAATGAACCCTTGCCTCAAAAAACACCGCCCCCCCAAAAAAAACCCAAAAACTTATTTGAGGAAACCGAATACACACATAACATTTTTTCAAACAAAAATGATAAAAATTGCAACAATTAATTTAAGTTCTTATAGGTCAGGGACCTAACATGTTCAAATTGTTCAAATATTTATAGCAGTAATCTCTTAACTGTCTTTTGGAATATAGTATAAATTCCAGGAGAGAGATGGCTTAGTATGAATTTGTATACAGTATTGAGATTAAGACTTGGATGTGATTTGTTCCAAACTAATTTAGAGATTGTTAATTCACTTTTAGGAACTAATTTCACAGTCAACGTGATTTTTTACTTATTGGTTGTGAAAAGTGCTTTATCTTATTTGGCTTGTTTGGTATTAATGGAGAAAGATTATTTAGATTAATGTTTATATTATTTCACTTTGGATCTAACCAGTTGTTTTGTAGGAAAAGAAACATTGTTCTCTTCTTTATTGGGAGACTGAATGGTGTATTCTAGCTGAAATTTAAATATTTGTTTAGTTGGTAGAACAATTACTTTGTGTACCTACGATGAATGTTATTTATTTGGACACATTTGCCTTTTCCTATTTTTTTCTTAATTGGTTTGACTGCATCTCTAAAAGCTCTCTTTAGATTGATGCCAAAAAATCCCACATGTCTGAGGGAAGTGCCAGGAAAGTGTTAATGCTTCAATTTCCTTGATTCTTATCCCTTAATTTTTAGGGGTCATTGAAATTAGAAGGGTTAGACTCTCTAGAGGCTGTTGGTCTGTTTAAGGACTATTCCAGGGAAGGAAATTAACACTTACATGCCTGTTAGTATTAGGAATTTGATGTGTTAACTCATTTAATTCTTAGAATTCTGTGAGGTAGATGGTATAGCAATTTTTCTGATACAGCAATTGAAGCCAGTTATCAATTTACCATAAGTCACACACCTTAAGTGGCAAGAGTGTAATCTGAATCCATATCGGTCTCTAAATATTTCTCTTTCTACTACACCATGTTAATCTATATCCACCACAACACTGTAGCTGTTCATCTGAACAGGATGTCTTCTATTAGCAAATATTTTAATATGGTGGGGCAGATACTGAGATTAGTAGACGTACTAAGGAGATTGCAATGATATGTGATGTATAGAAAAATCCTGGGACTGTAACTTCATAAATTAGAATTTTAGATCCACTATTAACGTGTACCCTAGATAAGTCATATGTTGCCTTTGTTGTAGTTTTCCAGTCTGTAAAAATGAAGATATTAATAATATCTATTCTACCTTCCCAATGGGGTGTGTTGAATGTGTGTTTGCTGGCTTTAAAAATGATAAAACTTTACCAATGTAAAGTATTAAGTAATGTGGTTATGGGGAGTCGTGTGGCTTGATGGATTGGTACCATTCTTTTAACCAAGAAACAATTAGTTGATCTTGGCAGTAGGCCATTGGAACTCAAAGAAATAGCATCTGTCAATCACAGTTATTTCTTGGAAGAAAGAATTGAAAAATGGCACAGGAGTTATTCTCCTTGACCTCTTTCTCTGAAAGGGAATTTGATTAGGCAAGCTGGTTTCATCATAGAATAGAGCTTCTCTCTTCTCTCCGGGGAATTGAAGCTGAGCAGCCAGACTGGTTCTGTGAAGCCAGAGCAATCTGGTTTTAAAGGATTTAACTAAATTCTCTATGATTAAGGTTTTCCGAGGGATGCGCATTGCTGAGCAGCAGCTTTAAAAATGTTACGTATGAGTCAGTCTGTGTCCCTAGACTGAGAACAGAGTAGTGGAACTGGTTTAAGTTCAGGGAATAGTCTTCAACAAGTTCATAGCATCTTGAAGAGAAGCCTAGACTCTGAAAGCTGAAAAAAAGGGCAGTAGGAGACCATTGTGTAGACTATAGAACTGAGACCCCATCTAGTCATTATTTGGTATTTCTCCACACCTTTGTTAGTGAGCTGACTCAAGTACTTTATAATATAGAAAAGTAAAACTAAAGGTCAACAATCAACATATAGTAGGTGTGCAGTAAGGATACGAATATGTAATAAAAATGATTGTAAAAGTATGCCTAATTATTGTCTTACAGTGAAGGCCATGAATGGCCAGAGAAACTACTTAAAACATTTGAGTTTCTGTAACTACAGGCATCCTCAGAGGGTTAATGCATGCTCTAGTAGAACTCAAATGTCTCTAATTAGGAAGATCTTAATCCTTTATTCTTCCAACAGTTGCTGACTTTGCTGGGGGGTTGTGCGTATATATGCAGAATTAAAGCCACCGGTTTAAGTAATTTGGCCAAAGTCAGGATAAAAATAGATTAGTTTCTCTAAAGCTTCTCTGCGTTTATACTGTTACCTTTATTTGCTAAATAGATTTTGGGTAAATATATAGCTGATTTTAGATCTTGGAATCTTAGTACTTTAGACAGCCACTTGCCTTCACTGCTTCAATCCCCATTCCAGTATGTGTTATTCCAACTCATTGGAGACTTTAGAAATGTGATTAGATGAGTCTCATTTTGGAGGAATCATGTAGGATCACCCCTATGATAGTTACTTAAAATTCTTATCACTATATTTAGGAGAAAACACATTTAGATGGAAGTAAAAAATCAAGGAAATAATAGGAAGAGTAGAAGAGAGGTTGCATAAAGGGAGCCAGTGAGTAACCTCTGTACACCTTAATATTCCATCAACCACAGACTTTTCTTCCAATTAAGTACTCTCCCAAAGAATCACAAACATCAAGGGAAGAAAGACAAAATTATTTTCTGGTGTTATGTTGGCTTTCATTGGATTTAAATATTTTGGGGCCAGGTATGGTGGCTCACGCCTATAATCGCAGCATTTTGGGAGACTGAGGTGGGAGGATCACTCGAGCTGAGGGATTCAAGACCAGCCTGGGTAACATACTGAGACCCCATCTCTACTAAAAAAATTAAAAAATTAGTTGGGCATGTAACACGTGCCTGTAGTCCCAGCTACTTGGGAGGCTGAGGTAGGAGGATCCCTTCAGCCCAGGAGTTCAAGGCTACAGTGAGCTATGATCATGTCACTGTACTCTATCCTGGGTGACAGAGTGAGACCCTGTCTCTAAAAAATAAAAATAAATAAAAAATTTTGGCTTCCTAGAACGGTCCATGCAGTTGATAGAGAGTAAATGCCTGGGGTTTATTAAAATGGAGAGGTTAGGATGCTTATACCTATTTTTCACATAATCTGGAAGGTAAAATAAGTAAAAATTTCAGGACATTCTGATACTAGGTAGTTTAAAACAATACTCAAATGGTTTCTGAAAATAGCCTTATAAAGGAGAATTAAACTAAATTGGCTAAGTTAGAGTCCTTACCCTTGCTTGGCGAGTTAGAGTTTTCGGAAGCTTAAAGTTTATGTTCTTTTTGAGATTTAATATATGTCAGCCTTTCTGAAGTGGGTAGCCAACTTGTGAAGACTGTGTGTACACATGCACACTGATCTATTGTGGCCTTGGCACATTGTGTGACTTTAAGTAGGGTGATTGGGGATGTGAAAGGTAAAAGGATCGTAGAGAGGTGGCTGCTCCAAAGAGGAGGAATTTCTGAAAACATCACTGTTTATTCCAGTTACAAATTTTTTGTAGTGCTATGTCCCCGGGTTAATGATGGTGTCAGTGGTTGCCTGTGAGTCCTTTGCACTCTAGTATGCTTTGCTTTGAAGTAAACTTCATCTTAGGACCGGGCTGAGTTGTGCATACTGCTGAAATTAAAGGTACTGAAAAAGCATAGGGTAGACAGGCCCCAAGGGAGAAGTAACTGTTGGGAGCTTCGGAAAGCTAGCGAACAGCTCCAGAGCACTGGTGCTTGGGGAGCAGAAGTGTCACATGTTGAGATAGGAAATTTAGAATGCCTTTGCTTGAGACCTAATTGGTCTCCTTCCTCCTATAGACTGCCAGAAATTGCCATGTAGCTCTGGACTATGGGTCCCGAAGTTGGAACCACCATTCTATTCCTGTCATTTGTAGTATGGAAAAGTAACTTTTTTCTTGTTTATAAAATGAGAAAAATTTTTGAGAAGGATTTTTTTTTATGAGTGAAAGTATAAGGTGTTTGATAGGGTAATTTAGAGCTGTAATCAAAATCATTACCTGGCCGGATGCAGTGGCTCATGCTTGTAATCCCAGCACTTTGGGAGGCCAAGGCATGGGAAGATCCTTTGAACCTGGGAGTTTGAGACCAGCCTGGACAACATAGGGAGAGCCAGTCTCTAAAAAAAAATAAAAAATTAGCCCGACGTGGTGGTGGACTAATCCACTAATAGTCTCAGCTACTCAGGAGTCTTAGGTGGGAGGATTGCTTGAGCTGGGGAGGTTGAGGCTGCAGTAAGCCATGATCCTGCCCCTGCACTCCAGCTTGGGTGACAGCGAGATCCTGTCTCCAAATAAATCATTACCTGCTGAAATAGTCATTCCCAGTTTATATAATCAGATAGCTAGAGGGTAACTGTAGAAAAGAAGGCCAGTGGTTTAATTTGATAGGAAAGACGCTGACCTCATTGAGAGAAAACTATCAGAAAATATTCCTTTTCTAATGGCAAGAGAGGAAAAACTTGATTTATTTAAACATATAAATTAGGTTCATATTATATAGGGAATGGGATATTCACCAGCCACGCTATTTCTGATTCCTTAGTGAAATCTGATTTAGGAAATACAAGGTAGCCTGGTTTTATTGTTGAACTAGGGAAGGAAAAAATCACTTGGTCTTATCTAGTTAACTAAATATTTCAAGGTAAGGATATGAAGATAGTTTAAATTTCCATTACAACTGATATCAAATTTTGCTTCTCTGCTTTGATTAGAAACTGTCTCCACCTACTGGCCGCAATTCACTTGACATTTCATGAGGACACATGGTTTTTTGTTTTGTTTTCTTGAAACGTATAACAGCTATGGAAAGTACTTAGGCAGGGTTGTAGTGACTAAAATACCTCTATGTAGCTTTTCCTAAAATTCCCGGAAGGATTTTGGAGTTTTTTCCTAAACTTTGCTTGGGGGATAATGGAAAAGAAGCAATATAAGGCCTTACGAGAACCGAACCAAAGCAGCACATTTGCAGTGTTTGTTTATTTGTCATTCTACCAAGTGAATTGTCTATTTTATGTGTTATATTAAACTGTTTAAGCTTTGTTATTTATAATTAAGGTCATTATTTTCCAAATTGCTGTTGGTTTCACCTCTTTTGCCTATTTGGAAATAATTATCACAATCATTACTGAATTATACAATAAAATAAAACTTTTCTTGGTCTAAAGGTAAGCAAGTTTTTTCTGTAAAGGGTCAGATAGTAAGTATTTTAGGCTTTGCAGGCTATATGTTTTTTGTTGTAACTACTCAAACCTGTTATTGTAGCACAAAAAGTAGCCATAGGCAATACATAAATGAGTGAGTTCCAAAAAAACTTAATGGAAACCAAAAATTTGAATTTGACACAATTTCCATGTGCCGTGATATATTGTTCTTTTTTAAATTTTTTGACCTTTTTTTGGGGGAGATTCAGGGACAGACTGGAAATTTTTCAACCATTTAAAAATGTAGAAACTGTCAGGCATGGTAGCCCATATCTGTAATCCCAGCGACTCGAGAGGCTGAGGTGGGAAGATCGCTTGAGGCTGGGAGTTTGAGAGCAGCCTGGGCACCATAGCAAGTCCCCTTCTCTACCAAAAAAAAAAAAAAAAAAAAAAAAATTATCTGGGCATAGTGGCTTACCTGTAGTTTCAACTATTCAGGAGGCTGAGGTGGGAGAGTCCAGCTTTTTTTTTTTTTTTTTTTGAGACTGAGTCTCGCTCTGTCGCCTAGGCTGGAGTGCAGTGGCGCAATCTCGGCTCACTGCAAGCTCCGCCTCCCAGGCTCACGCCATTCTCCTGCCTCAGCCTCCCGAGTAGCTGGGACTACAGGTACCTGCCACCACGCCCTGCTAATTTTTTGTATTTTTAGTAGAGACAGGGTTTCACCCTGTTAGCTAGGATGGTCTCGATCTCCTGACCTCGTGATCCACCCGCCTCGGCCTCCCAAAGTGCTGGGATTACAGGCATGAGCCACCACGCCCGGCCAGATTCCAACTTCTAGGAGTACTTCCATAACAAAGAACTTGTTAGAAGGGTGTTGTACCTGTTCCATCTCATTACCAACCACATGGTATAGAAGTACAGAACTTTGTATATGTGGAAGATGATTCTTTACCCACACATGTAGGATCATGACCTGTTGTGGTTTGATTATATACCCACGGTTTAGATAATTTAAGTTCAAAACACCAAAATGATTTTTTAAAGGAGAAGACTCTTTTTAAAATTTTTGAGACCAGCCTGGAAATTTTATACATACAGGAGAAAACTTTAAAAATTTTTTTATTTATTTAAAATTTTTAATTTTTGTGGGTACATAGTAGGTGCATATATTTATGGAGTTTATGGAATATTTTGATACAGGCATATGATGCACAATAATTACATCAAGGTAAATGAAGGTATCTATCAATTCAAACATTTATTGTGTTACAATCCTATTATACTCTTTATTTTAAAATGTACAATTAAATTATTATTGACTATAGTTACCCTGTTGTGCTATCAGATACCAGATCTTATTCATTCTTTGTTTTTTTGTACCCATTAGCCATCCCCGCCTCCCTGCCAACCTCCTCACTACCCTTCCCAACCTTTGGTAACCATCATTCTACTCTCTATCTCCATGAGTTCAATTCTTTTAATTTTTATCTCCCAGAAATAGGTGAGAACGTGCAAAGTTTGTCTTTCTGTGCCTGGCTTATTTCACTTAACATAAGTATATGTACTTTGATTCATGTTGTTGCAAATGACAGGATCTCATTCTTTTTTATGACTGAATAGTACTCCATTGCTTATATGTACCACATTTTAAAAAATCTATTCGTCTGTTGATGGACACTTAGGTTGCTTCCAAATCCTGGCTGTTGTGAACAGTGCTACAACAAACATGGGAGTGCAGATATCTCTTCAATATACTAACTTCTTTTCTTTTGAATATATACCCAACAGTGGGATTGCTGGATTATATGGTGGTTCTATTTTTAATTTTTTGAGGAATCTCTAAATTGTTCTTCATAGTGTATGAGGGTTTCCTTTTCTCCGTATCCTCACCAGCATTTGTTATTGCCTGTCTTTTGGATATACACCATTTCAGCTGTGGCAAGATATCTCACTGTAGTTTTTCTATGTTTTTTTGAGATGGAGTCTCACTCTGTCGCCCAGGCTAGAGTGCAGTGGCACAATCTCAGCTCACTGCAATCTCCACCTCCTGGGTAAGGGATTCTCCTGCCTTGGCCTGCCAAGTAGTTGGGATTACAGGCATGTGCCACCACACCTGACTAATTTTTGTATTTTTAGTAGAGATGAGGTTTCACCATGTTGGCCAGGCTGGCCTCGAACTCCTGACCTCAACTGATCTGCCCACCTTGGCCTCCCTAAGTGCTAGGATTATAGGTGTGAGCCACTGCACCCGGCCTTGAGCATCTTTTCATACACCTGTTTGCCATTTGTATGTCTTTTGAGAAATGTCTGTTCAGATCTTTTGCCCATTTTTTAATTGGATTATTAGATTTTGTTTCCATAGGGTTGTTTGAGCTCCTTATATATTATGGTTATTAATCCTTTGTCAGATGGATAGTTTGCAAATACTTTCTCCCGTTCTGTGGGTTGTGTCTTCACTTTGTTGGTTATTTCCTTTGCCGTGTACAAGCTTTTTAACTTGATGTGATCTGATTTGTCCATTTTTGCTCTGGTTCCTGTGCTTGTGGGGTATTTACTCAAGAAATCTTTGCCCACTCCAATGTCCTGGAGAGTTTCCCCAGTGTTTTCTTTTGGTAGTTTCATAGTTTGAGGTCTTAGATTTAAATCTTTAATCTATTTTTATTTGATTTTTGTATATGTGAGAGATAGAGGTCTAGTTTTATTCTTCTGTATATGGATATCCAGTTTTCCCAGCACCATTTATTGAAGAGACTGTTCTTTCCTCAGTGTATAGTTTTGGCATGTTTGTTGAAAATGAATTCACTATAGATGTATGGATTTGTTTCTGGGTTCTCTGTTCTGTTCCATTGTTCTATGTGTCTGTTTTTATGCCAGTACCATGCTGTTTTGGTTACTGTAGCTCTGTAGTATAATTTGAAGTCAGGTCATGTTATTCCTCCAGTTTTGTTCTTTTTGCCCAGGATAGCTTTTGCTATTCTGTCACTTTTGTAGTTCTATATAAATTTTAGGATTTTTTTTTCTATTTCTGTGAAGAATGTTACTGGTATTTGGAATCTATAGATTCAGTGCAATCCCTGTTATTACACTGATTCTGCTTTAGATAGGATGGACATTTTTACAATATTGATTGTTCCAATCCATGGACATGGAATATCTTTTTCTTTGTGGGTGGTATTCTTTTCAGTGTCTTGTATCAGTGTTTTATAGTTTTCATTGTAGATATATTTCACTTATTTGGTTAAGTTAATTCCTAGGTATTTAATTTTATCTGTAGTTATTATAAATGGGGTTACTTCCTTGATTTCTTTTTCAGATTGCTTGCTGTTAGTATATAGAAATGCTAGTGACTTTTGTGTGTTGATTTTACTGAATTTGCTTATCAGTTCTAATAGGTTTTTGGTGGAGTCTTTAGGTTTTTCCAAATATAAGGTGATATCATCTACAAACAAGGATAATTTGACTTCTTCCTTTCCAGTTTGAGTGCCCTTTATTTCTTTCTCTTGACTCATTGCTCTAGCTAGGACTTCCAGTACTGTATTGGATAACAGTGGTGAAAGTGGGCATTGTTGTCATGTTCTAAATCTTAGAGGAAAGGCTTTCAGTTTTTCCCCATTCAGTATGATACTGGCTGTGGGTTGTTGTATATGTTTTATTATGCTGAGGTATGTTTCTTCTATACTCAGTTATTTTTAGGCTTTTTATCATGAAGTGATGTTGAATTTTATCAAATGCTTTTTCGGCATCAGTTGAAATGATTATATGGTTCTTGTCCTTCATTCTGATGATAGGCTGTATCACATTCATTGATTGGTGTATGTTGAACCATCCTTATATCCTTGGGTACATCCCACTTGATCATGATGAATGATCTTTTTAATGTGTTGTTGAATTTGATTTGTTAGTATTTGTTGAGGATTTTTGCATAAATGTTCATCAGAGCCTGTAGCTTTCTTTTTTTGGTGTGTCTTTGTCTGGTTTTGGTATCAGGGTAATACTAGTCTCATAGAATGAGTTTGGAAGTATTCCTTCCACCTCCATTTTTTGGAATTGTTTGAGTAAGATTGGTGTTAGTTCTTCTTTAAATGTTTGGTAAAATTCAGCAGTGAAGCCATTGGGTCCCAAGCTTTTCTTTGCTGGGATACTTCTTTTTTGAGATGAACTTTCACTCTTGTTGCCCAGGCTGGAGTGCAATGGTGTGATCTCGGCTCACCGCAACCTCTGCCTCCAGGGTTCAAGTGATTCTCCTGCTTCAGCCTCCCAAGTAGCTGCGATTATAGGCATCCGCCACCACGCCCAGTTAATTTTGTATTTTTAGTAGAGACCGGTTTCTCCATGTTGGTCAGGCTGGTCTCAAACTCCCAACCTCAGGTGATCCGCCTGCCTCGGCCTCCCAAAGTGCTGAGATTACAGGCGTAAGCTACTATACCCGGCCGACTGAGAGATTTTTAACTTTGACTTTGATCTTGCTACTTGTTATTGGTCTGTTTAGGTTTTAGATTTCTTCATGATTCAATTTTGGGAGGTTGTATGTGTCAAGAAATTTATCCATTTCTTCTAGGTTTTCCTATTTATTGGCATATAATTGCTCATAGTAGCCTCAAACGGTCCTTTGAGTTTCTACAGTATCAGCTGTAATGTCTTCTTTTTCATCTCTGATTTTATTTTGGTCTTCTCATGTTTTTTCTTAGTCTGGCTAAAGGTTTGTCAATTTCATTTATCTTTTCAAAGAAACAATTTGTTATTTTGTTGACGTTTTGTATTGTTTTCTTCATTTCAACTTCATTTATTTCTCCTCTGATCTTTATTTCTTTTCTACTAACTTTGGGTTTGGTTGGGTCTTGCTTTTCTAGTTATTTAAGATGCATTGTTAGGCTATTTATTTGATGCGTTTCTACTTTTTTGATATAGGAACTTAGAGCTATAAACTTCCCTCTTTGGCTGGGTGTGGTGGCTCACACCTGTAATCATAGCACTTTGGGAGGCTGAGGTGGGTGAATTGCCAGAGCTCAGGAGTTCCAGACCAGCCTAGGCAACACGGTGAGACCCTGTCTCTCTAAAAATACAAAAAATTAGTCAGGCATTGGTGGTGCATGCCTGTAATCCCAGCTACTCAGGAGGCTGAGGCACAAGACTCACTTGAACCCGGGAGCTGGAGGTTGCATTGAGCCGAGATTGTGCCACTGTACTCCAGCCTGGGCGACAGAGCGCAAGACTCTGTCTCAAAAAATAAAAAATAAAATAAAAATAAATAAATAAACAAACTTCCCTCTTAGTACTGCTTTAGCTGTATCCCATAGGTTTGGGTATGTTATGTTTCCATTATCATTTGTTTCAAGAAATTCCTTCATGTTTGTACCATTTCCAAAATTCTTGTTATTGATTTCTAGTTTTATTCCATTGTGGTCAGAAAATGCTTGACATTACTTTAGTTTTTTGAGTGTTTTAAGACTTGTCTTGTGACCTAACATATAATCTGTCCTTGAGAATGATCCATGTACTGAGGAGAAGAATGTGTATTTTGCAGCCATTGGATGAAGTGTTCTGTAAATATCTATTAGGTCCATTTGGTTTGTAGTGCAGATTAAGTCCAGTGTTTCTTTGTTGATTTTCTGTCTAGGTGATCTGTCTGATGCTGCAAATGGGATGTTGAAGTCTCTAGCTAGCTATTGTTTTGGAGTCTTATCTATTTAGCTCTAATAATACTTCCTTTATATATCTGGGTGCTCCAGTGTTGGGTACATATATATTTAAAATGGCTACATCTTCTTGCTGAATTAACCCCTTTATCATTATATAATGACCTTTTTCTGTCTCTTTTTGTAGTTTTTGTCTTGAAATCTATTTTGTCTGATACAAATACAGTTAGTCTTCCTCTTTTTTGGTTTCCATTGATGTGGAATATTTTTTTTCATCCTTTCATTTTCACTCTGTGTTTCTTTAAAGGTGAAGTGTGTTTCTTGTAGGCAACAGATCATTGAGTCTTGCTTTTTTTTATCCATTCAGCCACTCTATGTCTTTTGATTGGCGAGTTTAGTCCGTTTACATTCAATGTTGTTATTAATAAGTAGGGACTTACTCCTGCCATTTTATTTGTTTTTTGGTTATTTTTTTGGTCTTCTCTTTCTTCTTTTCTTCCTTCCTATTTTCCTTTTAGTGGATGTGATTTTCTCTGGTGGTATGTTTTAATTTCTCCCTTTTTATTTTTTGTGTATCCACTATATGTTTTTAGATTTGTGGTTACCATGAAGTTTGCACATAATATCTTATAACCCTTTATTTTAAACTGATGACAATACCGATTATATAAACAAACAAGCAAAAAAAACTAATAAAGACTTTATACTTAGGCCGGGCACGGTGGCTCATGCCTGTAATCCCAGCACCTTGGGAGGCTGAGGCGGGCAGATCACGAGGTCAAGAGATTGAGACCATCTTGGTCAACGTGGTGAAACCCTGTCTCTACTAAAAATACAAAAATTAGCCAAGCATGGTGGCGCGTGCCTGTAGTCCCAGCTACTTGGGAGGCTGAGGCAGGAGAATCGCTTGAATCCCGGAGGCAGAGGTTGCAGTGAACTGAAATCGTGCCACTGCACTCCAGTCTGGGTGACAGAGTGATAATCCATCTCAAAAACAAACAAAAAAAACAAAAAAACACTTTATACTTTAACTTCATACCCCCCACTTTCTAATTTTTTGTTGTTTCTACTTGTATCTTATTGTACTGTGTCTTGAAAAGTTGTAGTTATTATTTTTGATCAGTTCATCTTTCTTCTTGAAATACGAGTTTACACACCACAATTACCTAAGTTCAAAAACACTTGAATCTGTGTTTTTCTGTGTACTATTACCAGTGAGTTTTATACCTTTGGATGATGTCTTATTGATCATTAGCATCCTCTTCTTTCAGATTGAGAGCTCGCTTTAGTGTTTCTTATAAGACAGGTCTGGTGTTGATGAAATCCTTTAGCTTTTGTATGTCTGGGAAAGTCTTTATTTCTCCTTCATGTTTGAAGCATATTTTTGCTGGATATACTGTTCTAGGGTAAAATATTTTTCCTTCAACACTTTAAATATGTCATGCCACTCTGTCCTGGCCTGTAAGGTTTCCACTGAGAGGTCTGCTGGCAGATGTATTTGGAGCTCCATTGTATGTTGTTTCCTTTCTCTTCCTGCTTTTAGGATCCTTTCTCTATCCTTGACCTTTGGGAGTTTGGATATTAAATGCTTTGAGGTAGTCATCTTTGGGTTAAATCTGCTTGGTGTTCTATAACCTTCTTGTACTTGAATACTGATATCTTTCTCTAGGCTTGGGAAGTTCTCTATTGTTATCCCTTTGAATAAACTTTCTATGTCTGTCTCTACCTTCTCTTTAAGGCCAATAACTCTTATATTTGCCCTTTTGATGTTATGTTCTAGATCTTGTAGGTGTGCTTTATTCTTTTGTATTCTTTTTTCTTTTGTCTCCTCTGGGTGTGTGTTTTCAAATAGCCTGTCTGTCTAAAGGCTCACAGTTCTTTCTTCTGCTTGAGCAATTCTGCTATTAAGAGACTCTGATGCATTCTTCAGTGTGTCAATTGCATCTTTCCACTACAGAATTTCTGATTTATTCTTTTTTTAATTATTTCAATTTCATCGTTAAGTTTATCTGATAAGATTCTGAATTCTTTCTTAAGTTATCTCGAATTTCTTTGAGTTTCCTCAAAACAGCTATCTTGAATTCTGTCTGAAAGATCACATATCTCTGTCTCTCTGAGATTGGCCTCTGATGCCTTACTTAGTTTGTTTGGTCAGATCATGTTTTCCTCCTGGTCTTGATGCTTGTGGATGTTTGTCACAATGCCCAATGTCTGGGCATTGAAGAGTTGGGTATTTGTTGACTTCTTAGCAATCTGGGCTTATTTGTACCTGTGCTTCTTGGGAAGGCTTTCCAGATATTCGAAGGGACTTGGGTGTTGAGATCTAAGTTTTTGGTCACTGCAGCCATATCTGCATTAAGTGGCACCCCAAACCCAGTAATACTGTAGTTCTTACAGACTCGTAGAGGTATCACCTCGATGGTCTTGGATAAGATCCAGATGAATTCTCTGGATTACCAGGAAGAGACTCTTGTTCTCTTACCTTACTTTCTTCCAAACAAATGGCGTCTCTCTCTGTCTCTGTGCTGAACTACCTGGACCTAGGGGTGAGGTAACATAAGCAGCCCTGTGGCCACCAACACTGGGACTGCACTGGGTCAGTCCTGAAGCCAGTATAGCATTGAATCTTGTCCAAGGGGTGCTGTGACCACTACCTGTCTGCTGCATATGTTCACTCAAGGCCCTAGGGCTCCACAGTCAGCAGGTAGTGAAGCCAGCTAGTCTTGTGCCTTTCCCTTCAGGGTGGCAAGTTCCCTTGGGCCCTGGGCAAGTCCAGAGATGCTGTTCAGGAGCCAGGGCTTGGAGTTGGAAACCTTAGAAAGAAATCTACCTGGTGCCCTATTCCATTGCAGCTATGCTGGCAGTGAAACCCCAAGACAAATCCTTCCTATTCTTCCCTACCCTTTCCCCAGGCAGAGGAGTCTCTTCCCATGTCCACCACCACCACAGGCCTATGAGTACCAGGGCACCACTGATGTTTACTTAAGGCCCAAGGGCTCTTCAGTCAGCTTGTGGTGAATGCTGCCAGGCCTAGAACTCACCCTTCAGGGCAGTGGGCTCCCCTCTGGCTCAGGGTAGGTCTAGAAATGCCATGCAAGAGCCAAGGCCTGGAATCAGGGACCCCAAGAGCCTGTTTGGTACTCTTCCCCACTTTGACTGAGCTGGTACCTAAGCTGCAGGACAAAGTCTCCTTTATTCTTTCCTCTCCATTTCTCAAGCAGAAGGATTCTCTCCTCATAGCCAACACAGTTGTGAATTTGCAGGGACGCACCTGAAGTCAGCATGTCTCAGTCTTACCTAAGACCCATGGCATGTACTAGCTGGTTACCACTGCTGATTATTTAGAGCCCAAGGGCTGTTTAGTCAGCAGGTGATGAATCCTGCCAGGACTGTTTCCCTTCTGGCCCAAGATATGTCTAGAAATGTCCGGGAGCGGCCGGGAGCGGTGGCTCACGCTTGTAATCCCAGCACTTTGGGAGGCCGAGGTGGGCGGATCACGAGGTCAGGATATCAAGACCACGGTGAAACCCCGTCTCTACTAAAAATACAAAAAAAAAAAATTAGCCAGGCGTGGTGGCGGGCGCCTGTAGTCCCAGCTACTTGGAGAGGCTGAGGCAGGAGAATGGCGTGGACCCGGGAGGCGGAGCTTGCAGTGAGCCGAGACTGCGCCACTGCACTCCAGCCTGGGTGACAGAGCGAGACTCCGTCTCAAAAAAAAAAAAAAAAAAGAAATGTCCGGGAGCTAGGGCCTGGAATGGGGCCTTATGATCCTGCCTGGTGCCCTTTCCTACTGTGGCTGAGCTGGTATCTAAGTTGTAAAATAACATCCTCTTTACTCTTCCTTCTCCTCTCCTCAAGCAGAAGAAAGGGGTCTCTTTTGAAGCTGGGAGCTTCAAGCTGCACTGCCTTGGGTTGGGGAAGGGGTGACGCAAGCACTCCCTTAGCCACCCTGGCTGACATCTCACTAGGTCATGTGCCCCTCAAGTCCCCTGGCTCCAAGCCCAGCACAGCACTAGGACTTGCCCAGGAGTTGTAGTCCTAGTGGCCTAGACAGCCTTTCAAGTTTATTTAGAACCCCAGAGCACTTTAGCCCATGGTGGCAGGGCTTATGGAAGTTACAGATATGACCGCTGGGTTGGGTGATTCCCCTCTGGCTAGGGCTTTTCTGAATGCTCCCTCTGTGGGTACCTGCTGAGTCCTGTCTGGTGTTGCCAGCCCTGAGTTCCAATGCAAAGTTCCACAATCACTGAGCTCTCCATGCCTGAAGCATACAGATTGCCCATGTGGCTGCTGCCAGGGGATGGGAGAGGGGTATTGTTGCATTTCAAGATTGTTTTTCCTGCCTTTTTCAGTGCCTCTTTCAGTAATACGTAGTTAAAACCAGGTACTGTGATTGCTCATATGATTTTGATTCTAATTGAAGGTGCTTTTTTTGTGTAGATAGTTGTTAAATTTGGTGTTCCTGCAGGGAGGATGATCAGTGGAGGCTTCTATTCGGCTATCTTACTCCATGTCTTCTCAGGAGAAGATTCTTTGTGTTCATTTAAAAAACAGAAACATTCAGATAGTAGAATTATTCTAAGACAGTTTCAAAAAAGAAACTATCATTACAATTGAAGAATAATTTGCTGTAGTGAGGAGCATGTGGGGTTGGTATTGGGTGGCCTGGGCCACATGATCTGGGCGGCATGGTATAGATCATTCATTACAGTTTCTGTGTGATGTCACTGTGGTCATGTGGTGGTTCTTAGTCTCTTTTGGAAGATAACTATTTTAAAACATTGAATTAAAAATATTTATGGTTATGGGCTGGGCACAGTGGCTCATGCCTGTAATCCCAGCACTTTGGGAGGCTGAGACCAGGCAGATCACCTGAAGTCAGGAGTTCGAGACCAGCCTGGCCAACATGGCGAAACCCCATCTCTACTAAAAATACAAAAATTAGCCGGGCATGGTGGCGGGCACCTGTAATCCCAGCTACTTGGGAGGCTGAGTCAGGAGAATCGCTTGAACCCGGGAGGTGGAGGTTGTAGTGAGCTGAGATCATGCCATTGCACTCTAGCCTGGGTGACAGAGCAAGACTTTGTCCCAAAACAACAACAAAAAATTATGGTTATGTCAGATGCAGTGGCTCACACCTGTAATCCCAGCACTTTGGGAGGCCGAGATGGGAGGATCACTTGAGGCTAAGAGTTTGAGATCAGCCTAGAAAACATAGTGAGATCCCATCTCTACAAAAAGTTTAAAAATTAGCTGGGTGTGGTGGTACATGCCTGTAGTCCCAGCTACGTGGGAGGTTGAGGTGAGAGGATCACTTGAGCCTAGGAGTTTGAGGCTGCAGTGAGCTGTGATCACACCACTGCACTCCAGCCTGGGCAACAGAGCAAGATCTTGTCTCAAAATAAATAAATGAAAGAAAAGAAAATTTATGGTTACAAATGGTTCATCATTTTAGTTTGTCACGTATGAATATCTTCTATTCCTTTGGTTCTTGTCTGCTGCCAGCCCCTGCATTCCTGGATCCATCTTACCCTCTGCCTTCTGTGTTTCTGCCTATGCCTTAAAAACTGAGTGCTGTAAAGTTATGGAATTGCTGCCTCTCTAAGCTCATGTCTCTAAATTCCAATCTCATTTGAGTTCTCTTTACCAGTCACCATTTCTTTTTTTAAATTTTACGTTGGTTAGTTCCCTTTGCCTTTTCCTTCAGCAGCTGTTACAGACTTCTACTCATCTCAGACCCCTTCCTAATCTCTGTCTCATTGTCATCCAACCCACCTTGGATCTGGGACACCAGAAAGTTTAGGCTTTCTCTTGTGAACTCTTTCAAATTCCTTCTGACTTTCTCATTACATGTCTCTGTTTGACCTCATTTTTACCTTTTTCCTTTCTGTCCCAGAGGAAGAGGTTTAGCTCTTCCCATTTTAGATAGTTGTGACATCTGTCTAAATATATGATTCTTGATACCATCTCATCCACCTCCTCGGTGACTTAACAACATCATTTATATCCTTGATCTTCAGTCTTTCCCTCTCCATTAACTTCATTCCCATTTAAAGAAGAAAGAAAAAAGATGACAAAATAGACCCCATAAATCTCTAATCCTATCTATACATGCTCTTTTGGATTTATCATTTCATTTTCTGTTTGGTAATAGAGCATTTATCCTCACCTTTTCTCTGAAACCATGCTTGCTAAGATCACCAAGGATCTCCTGTCAAATCATTCATTCTTTCAGTGGAATCACCAGGGAGTTTATATGAAGTGATGGAGACAAGGCTGAGAATGGACCCCAATGGACATCAACATTTAAGGGAATTGGTGAAGGAAAATATAATGAAGGAAATTAGAAGCCAGGGTTGAAGGAGAAAGCCAGGAGAGTGTGGTGTTCCAAAAAGAAGAGAGTTTTTAAGAAGGAGTGGAATTAAGTGTTAAATACTATACAGATGTAAAATAAAATCAATATTGAAAATAATTCACTGAATTTAGCAGCAAAGCAGTTAAGTGTTAGGATAGATGGTAAGGTTAAATTGCATTGGTGAGAGACATTATTTGTAGGGAAGCAAAACAAGCTGGGGTAGAAAACTGTTTTGAAAATATTGACTGTGAAGAATAAGGGAGTTAGAGTTGCCAGAGAGGGTTGCAAGCTCTAGGGAAAATGTTTTTTAAAACAATATGTAACAGACTTGATGGGCCAAGTGCGGTGGCTCATGCTTGTGATTCTAGCACTTTGGGAGGCTGATGTGGGCATATCACTTTGAGCTCAGGAGTTTGAGTCCAGCCTGGGCAACATGGTGAAACCCTGTTTCTACAAAAAATACAACAATTAGCCAGGCGTGGTGGCTCACACCTGTAGTCCCAGCTACTCAGGAGGCTGAGGCTAGAGAATTGTTTGAGCCCAGGAAACAGAGGTTGTAGCGAGCCAAGATCACACCACTGCACTCCAGCCTGGGCAAGAGTGAGACCCTGTCTCAAAGAAAAAAGTATGACAGACTTGGATATGTTTAGGCGCCTGTGGAAAAGAGTTTGGAGAGGAAGAAAGCAAGATTGGAAGAAGAAAGGAATAAAAATGGACTGAAGTCCTTGAAAAGAAAGGAAGGAACATGATTCAAAGCATGAATAGGACGATTGGCCTTATTTACATAGAAACAGGATATCTTACACAGTAAGAGACCTATTAATATGGGATGCCATGGGGCCAGTCCTTGAATAAGTTCATCTCTTTTCTGTCATGGTGATCGTACCTATTCCCATGGTTTTAAATATCATCTAACCTAAATGCTGACAAGTCCCAAACTCTCCTGAATTCCAGACTTGCATCTCTAACTGCCATCTTTATATCTTCTCTCGGGTGTCTGTAAACATTTCAAAACTTAGCATGTCAAAACTGAATTCCTCTGAAACGTATTTCTTCTACAGTCTTGCCTTACCCACCCCCAGCAACTTGGGCAGAAAGTCCTATTGTCATTGTTGACTCCCCTCTCTAATACTAATCTGTCAGCAAATCCTTTTGGCTCTACTTTCAATATATTCATAGTCTAACCACTTCTCACCACTTTGGTCTAAGCCACACTGTCACATCTTATGTGGATTATTGCATAGCCTTCCAAATCGTCTTTGCTTCTGTTATTGCTGTTTCCGTCATCTGTTTTCAGTTTATAGCCGGAGGGAACTTGTTAAAACCTATGTCAGATCATATCACTCTTAGGCTCTGACTCTCGCAGTGGCTTCTCAGTCATGGGTAATGAAAGGCAAAGTCCTTAAAATTGACTATAATTATATTAAACTATGAACTCTTATTTATATTTCTCCTTGTTCATTCTGCTACACTCTTTTTCTTCTTCTTCTTTTGGAGACAACGTTTCGCTGTTGTCATTGCCCCAGGCTGGAGTACGGTGGTGCAATCACAGTTCACTGTAGCCTCGACCTCTTGGGCTCAGGCAGTCCTCCCACCTCAGCCTCCTGAGTAGCTGGGACCAGGATGGAGTGCAGTGGCGTGATCACGGCTCACTGTAGTCTCTACCTGTTGGGTTCAAGTAATTCTCTCAGCTCAACCTCCTGAGTAGCTGGGACCACAAGCGTGCACCACCATGCCTGGCTAATTCTGAAATTTTTTGTAGATACAGGGTCTCCCTGTGTTGCCCAGGCTAGTCTTCAACTACTGGGTTCAAGTGATCCTCCTGCTTCAGCCTCCCAAAGTGCTGGGATTACAGGCGTGAGCCATTGCACCCAGCCTCCTTCATTTTCTTTTCTTTCTTTCTTTTTCTTTTTGTTATCTTTTAGAGATGGAGTTTTGCTCTGTTACTCAGGCTGGTGTGCAGTGGTGCCATCATAGCTCACTGAAGCCTCGAATTTCTGGGCCTAGGCCATCCTCCTGCCTTAGCCTCCCAAGTAGCTGTGATTACAGATGTGAGCCACTATGCTCAACTCTGCTACACTCCTTCGAATAGTTCTTAATCATTTTTAGTCAGGAGGTCAATATACAGGATTACCTTTTTGCTACAGTTACCTATAACTATTTAGACTTTTTTTTAAAAAAAAATTGAGGTGTAAAATACACAAATATTGAGTCTACAGCACATATAACACCATCCACATCGAGACATCGAACGTTCTCATCTCTCTAGAACATTCTCTTATACTCTTTCCCCGTCGGAAGCTCCCTGCCTCTCACCCCCACCCCTATGTAACCACTATTCAGACTTATATCACCCCATAAATTAGCTTTTCTGTTTCTAAACTTGAGCCCTACTTATTTAATACTATTAGGTGTAATACTATAGCCTGACCCTCCACACCAATCCCTGCTTCTGCACTTGCTATTTTTTACCCTGCAGTACTTTTTCTTTCTTCTGTCTCTCTTAACCACTTTCTAACATATAATCTAATATGTTTGATATTTATTGTCTCTCTCCTAGAATCTAAGCTGTACAAGGGCAGGGATTTTTGTTCTGCTATAACCACCCAAAACAGCCCCTAATACACAGTAAGTGTTCGATAAATATTAGTGAAATGAATGAATGAGAGGTCCGGTGAATGGATGTAAATTTGTAGGCAATCCAGATGGGAGGATTCAGAAATTGAAGAAAATCTCATGTTGTATTTATATGTTTTTAGAGAATAAGGGATAAAATTGTCTTTTGGGAGTGCAGAGGAGGTGATGGGATTGGGGTTTTGAAGACAGTGAAGGAAGTTTGAAATGTTAGGAGCATGGGAGATTGAAGATTTGGGCAATGTAGATTTATTGCTTCTTGTTGGAGGCTCAGTGTTCTGGCCATGAGTGTGGTTCATGTAATACCAGCCAATGTGGTTGAATGACTTACTTCAGCAGAACTTAGCTCAGGTGTAGAAACAGAGAAAGTTGACAGTGTTTTTTGCCGTGTAGGTTCAGTGGAAGGCCAGAGAGACAAAGGAGTTAGCCAGATACTGACTGAAGTGATAATACCTTGAGTTTTGGCTAGCCTGAGAAAGAAGTGATAGGCAAGAAAAACAGATTGGGATAGTACAAAAGGATCGTTTCCAGAGGTATGGTTGAGTTCAGACTATTTCCAAATAGACATAATGAAAAAGATAGAATGGGATATTGATAAAAGGATTAGCAGTTGTCATAAAAGTTAAGATACCATAGTTGATTGGTTTTACGGAATACTTTCTTTTCCATTTTAACATTTCTAAAGTTGAGATGCCAGTTTAATTGGTAACACTTTCTTTTTACTATTATGTGAAATGATGGTGAGTCTTCCAATTAATGGCAGATTTGATAAAATACAGTATTTGAATGTTAGATTCCAGAAGTGTAGCATTTATAGGTACTGACAAGGTTACCAGGGCACGGCCATTAGGGAATATAACTAAAAAAGAGTCAAGATCAAGTATCTAATTAGATAAATTATGCCCATGGACTTCAAAGACCCAGAGTCATGAGCTAGTTTTAAGAGTTTTCAGCAAATGACATGGAGCGACTAGAGGTAGCAGATGACAGCATAGAAATAGGTAGATAGGAAAATTCACCTTCAAGTCATCCCTTCAAGTCTCATGGGTCACTTTCTCAGAGGTCTTCCCATAAATCTCCTTTCCTCAAGTCTAACTATGGTTTTCCTCTGTACTGTCTTTAATATCTTATACTTTTTCTTGTATAATTCTTCATTCATTTCTAATTAATCTTTTATTATGTGATTATATTATGTTTTTCTTTCACCAGATTGTAAACTCATTGACTGTAGGAATTATTTTTGTACATTGCCTAGCACATTGTCTTAGCCCATTCAGGCTGTTACACAAACTTCCATAGACTGGGTGACTTAAAAACAACAGTTTATTTCTCATAATTCTGGAGGCCAGGAAGTTCAAGAACAAGGCACCAATAGATTCGGTTTCTGGTTAGGGCCCACTTCCTGGTTCATAGAGAGCTATCCTCTCGCCATGTCCTCGCATAGTGGAAGGGATGAGAGAACTCTCAGCTCTCTTTTATAAGGGCACTAATCCCATTCAGTCCTCATGACCTAATCATTTCCCAAAGGCCTCACTTCCAAATACCAACACATTGGAGATTAGGTTTCAACATAAGAATTTGGGGTGGGGGTGGGGTGGGGACACATAGGACACATTCTAGGCACTGAATAAATGAAATAGACGGCCGGGCGCGGTGGCTCACGCTTGTAATCCCAGCACTTTGGGAGGCCGAGGCGGGCGGATCACGAGGTCAGGAGATCGAGACCACGGTGAAACCCCGTCTCTACTAAAAAAATACAAAAAATTAGCCGGGCGCGGTGGCGGGCGCCTGTAGTCCCAGCTACTCGGAGGCTGAGGCAGGAGAATGGCGTGAACCCGGGAGGCGGAGCTTGCAGTGAGCCGAGATTGCGCCACTGCACTCCAGCCCGGGCGACAGAGCGAGACTCTGTCTCAAAAAAAAAAAAAAAAAAAAAAAAGAAATAGAGAATGTGAGCTGTCTGTGACCAGATTAAGGATATATTACTCTGGAATAACGTTCTAGAGGCCACAATGACAGTACAGAGTACATTTTCCTAAATTTGATTCTGTTTCAGTGGTTCGCTTATTTGCTGCATTTTTTAGCTTTATCTGTTTTCTCTGAGCCTCAGTTTCCTCCTGTTAGATTAAGATACTAATGCCTATTTGACAGGGTTATGGTAACCATTAAGTGAGTTTAGTATGGGAAGCACATCATACAGCACCTACCACATAGTTGGTGCCCTGTAAGTGATAGGCTGAAATGGCCATCTTCATTTCTTTTCTTCTGAAAAAAATCCTATGTCTTACCTGGACTATTGCAGCTGACACCTGACAGTCTTGCTTTTGTCCCTCCTCCCTCTTTTTTCTTCTCTACACTTATGTTGAATAATTCTTCTAAAACATTGATCATGTAATCTTCCCTTTTTATATTTCTGTAACATCTGTTCATTGCTTACATGATCAAGTTCAAACTCTTTGGCTTGGAATTCAAAGCACTTCAGGGTCCAGTACCTTGGTTCTTTCCTAATCCCCTACTGTCCTGTGCTGCCATTTCTCTCCTGCCTTTCCTGTTACACTCCAGCAACATCATGTCATTTGTTTCCCATGCATCCCACATGTTCAGCACTCTGCCTTTGCTCTGGAATTTCTCTCTGATTGAAATGTCCTCCTTATTCTAGGTCTGATGGAGTCCTATTCATTCTTAAAGTTACCACCTTTCCCAACCTTTATATATTTTCCTATAATTGCATGATTACACTGTGTTATAAATGTAAATTTACATGTCTTTCTTTAAACCAGACTGTGGGTTGCTTGAGGGCAAAAGCTATGTATTTACCTTTATCCACGACACTTGTATCCTAGTGGGTGATTAGTAAAAGTTGATTGAACCAAAGGGACTATGGAGAGTTTACAACCTATTTATTTTACTTAAAACAGTTACTCGAAGGAGGAGATAGGTTTGAGTGTAGGTTTAACAAGGAAAAAATCTTAGGTGGGAATCCAATAGAGAGGGGAGAAAATGGTCAGTTATGAAAATTAGCCGTCAGCCATTTTAGTACTAATGTCAGGCCAAAATATGAACAATATTCATTTATCTAGGAAATTAACAATAGGACACAATTCTACTCTTGTTTCAGAGGCTGAAGAGGAGATACAAGAGATCTGACAGAAAAAACTAAATGAAACCCCAGAGGGCCAGAGAGACTTGACAGAAATGGCAGATAACAAACTTGGTTTGGGCTTGAAATGTGATCTGGCACTCAAAGGAAAGCCAGTGCTATTCTGGGCAGCTAACAAAGAAGAATTGTGCCACGGCATAGGGAGTTGGCAAGAGCCCACTGGGAGTATTACATTTAGCACAGTGTCAGCATGATAGAAACAGAAGGTGGTGAGCTCTGAGAGCAACTGTAGTGCTGAGGGGGATAAATACATGAATTTATGAAGATCAGTTAACAAATTCAAGCATGCAGGTTTGACTGAATTCCAACTATAAGATCCAGGAGAGACACTCCCAAATATTTGAAGGGTGTTAACATTGGAAGAAGAGAGGAATTATTTAGCCTGGACTACAGAACTTTGTAAGAAGGTGAAACCAAGGGCAGGGCAAATTTATACCTCTCTAAAAGAATGCCTTGATGTAGTTTTTGGGTGATTCGGGTGCCTTCATCCCCCAGGACTTTTTGTAGTATGAAGCCGTAAGGCCAAAATGAAAGATTTGAGAGTTCTTTCTCTGGAGAAATGGTTGAGAAATATTTTGGTCTTGTGAATAAAGAGTTTTTGTCCCAGAGACAGATTGTGAAGGATTGATTTAATATTTATTAGCCATGCACGGTATATTAAGCACTGTATACAACACAGTACATAGTTCTTGAGGTTCTGAAATAAAACAACTGGTCATTATACACTTTATGCATTCTCAGTGTGTTTCAATAGTTTAGAAACTTTGGCAAATTTCTTAAGACTTTCCCTTTGGAATAGAATGATGGAGGAATTCGGCCAAATGTAAATGTAAAACAGCAACAACAACAACAGATGAAATCCTGTTGAAACGAATGTTTCCTTTCACAAGATGGCAAAACATATATCCTTGAGTCGGGAGTTTCCTCAGTGATGGGGATGAAGAAGCCTTGAGCTGATAACATGATAACATGTTTGTTCTTCAGGATATTTTAAATGCCAGATAGAGATGCTATATTGTCTTCATTGCTGGCCAGGTCTCTGTTATTTCTCAGTTCAAGATAGGTCAAGGGAAAATTCGTTGATTCACTTAGAGACAGTTCTGTTTCCTGAGGCAAAGGTACTTGAATTTTCAAGTGAAATGGCCAAAAAGCCCACAGTATACTTAGATTTTTTAAAAAAGCTTATATCTCTTCTTTTACATCTGGGCTTCTTGATTTCCATCTGTTTGTCTACAGAAGCCATCATGCGATTTTAAAGATAATGTTGGGTATGAAGAATGTGGAGTCAGGTTCTGTTTAAATAGGCAATTGAGTCTTTCCTCAATTAACTAAATTATCTTATGCTCCCTGTGTCAGTGTGGATCCTCCAAGACAGACTTAGAGGCATAAGGTTTATTGAACCACAAACAATCAGTTGGGAGGGAGCCGGGAGTAGGCAGGTAGAGCTTTTTGAATATGGTGCAAGTCTAATACCTCTGAAGGAAGACTGGGAAGAAAAGGCTGGGTAGGAAATCTTGCAGACCACAGCATAGTTGAGAAAATCCCAGCCATGCAGATGTAGAGTCCCTAAGCAAAAGCTGCTTGTTAGCAGAATCCCATATGGGGCAGGTGGGCAGGCACTACTACCCCTGCCTTGCTCAGTCACTGGCTGGGAGCAGCTTAGGCAAAGAGTGCTTTCAGTGTTCATGGGGTTGGTGGCTAGAGGCTAAACTGTGGTCCATACAATAGGTTCTCTTGAAGCAGATCTGAGCGACACATCTTCTTGGCTACTACACTTCCCTAGCAAGCTTATTTATTCATTTCATGACAAGGTTCACAAAGTTTTCATGTGTCTTGCCATATAACATTTACGACAGCATAATAAATACTAGGGAAGATAGAAATAAAAGTAGAAACTCAAAGAAATAACTATTACTATTCCTCTAGATAAACAGAAGTTTTCTGGGGTATTTTTCAAGGAGGATTCACCCTGAAAATACTGAGCGATAATGACTTCATTGTCTATAATACTCGTGCAATAAATATATTTAGTTGTTTTATTTTCTAATGGCTCTTTTATGTAGTGTGTTTTGAGAAAACCCAAGGGTTTAACATTATAACACAACTCATTGATGATAAGTATGTGGAAGCTAAGATTATATGTAACAGTCAGGTAGCTGACAGTCTGTATGGTTGGAATAGAGAATAGATCTCTGAATTTTCAGAGAAGGAAATGGACTGAACAGCATTTAAATAATCTTGCATAAATATGACTTCTATCAAACAAATTTTGTGTTATTCTTTTTTTAAGAGACAGGTCTTGCTGTGTTGCCATGGCTGGACTTAAACTTCTGGGCTCAAGTGATCCTTCCGCCTCATGCTCTTGAGTAGCTGGGACTACAGGCATGTGCCACTGTGCCCAGCTTATAAAACAAAATTTTGGTAAAAAGCTTGAAACGATAGACTATTCAAAATTATATTCCTTAGAATAGAAAGCCTATTAACAGACCCAAAAGTTATGTAATATAAGATAAAGGTGGCATTTTAAATCCATGGTGGTGGGTAAGATTGTGGAAGATGATGGATTATTTAATAAATGGTGTAGAGAAATTTGGGTAGCCAATATGGAAAATAAACTTGTCTTCATACCTCACATTTTATATCAGGATAAATTCCAAATGGATCAAATATTAAATGTAAGAAGTGGAACTATGGTCCTAGTAAAGTACTAAAACGAACCATGGAAGAATTAAAAAACATAATTTTGTATAGTATAGTGTGATAAAATATTCCAGAAGCCACGAAAGAATAGACTGTATTTTTTTTTTTAATTTCAGTAAGTTTTGGGGGGACAGGTGGTGTTTGGTTACATGGATAAGTTCTTTAGTGGTGATTTCTGAGATTTTGGTACACCCATCACCTGAGCCAGACTGTAAATTCGACGATATAATTTTTTTTTTTTTTAATTTGGGGGTAGGGGATGGTGGCATGGCAAAAACTACTATAAGCAAAGTTAAAAGACAAGTGAGAAACTGGGGAAAATATTTGCAACTCACAAAGGGCTGATTTCCCTAATATATAAAGAACTCTAAAAATCAGTGAGAAAAAGAAGAATAATCCAGTAGAAATAATGGGCAAAGAATGTGAACAGATAGTTCAGAAGAAATGAAATACAAATGTCACTTAAACTTATGAAAATAAACACAAGCTGGGCACAGTGGCTCACACCTGTAATCCCAGCACTTTGGAGGCCAAGGCAGGCCGATCACTTGAGGTCAGGAGTTCAAGACCAGCCTGGGCAACATGTTGAAACCTGTCTCTACTAAAAATATAAAAATTAGCCAGGCCTGGTGGTGCCCACCTGTAATCCCAGCTACATAGGAGGCTCAGGCAATCCCTTGAACCCAGGAGGCAGAGGTTGCAGTGAGCCAAGATCACGCCACTGCACTCCAGCCTGGGCAACAGAGTGAGATTCCGTCGCAAAAGAAAAAAGAAAATAATCACTGTCTAACTCTTGATTAGAGGAATGCACATAAAAACTACCCAGAGATACTATTTTGATGTCTCAGATTGGCAAGTACCTGGAAATTTGGTAATAAACTCTATTATAATATGTGGGGAAGCAGACGCACATTGGCAATTACTTATCTGCTGTCTTACTACAATAGATTTGTTTGCATTTTCTAGAACCTTAAACATACAATATGAACTCTTATCTGGCTTCTTTCACTCAGCAAAATTATTTTGAGATTCATTCATGTTACAGCATGTATCAATAGTTGATTCCTTTATAACTGAATGGATATACTGCAATTTGTTATCAGGTTTACTGTTAATGGACATTTGGGTGGTTTTCAATATGGGGCTATTACAAATAAAGCTGTTATAAACATCTGTGAACAAGTCTTTGTATATACATATGCTTTCTTTTTTTTTTTTTTAGGTAAATACAAAGGAGTGTGATAGCTGGGGTCTTTTGGCAGATTTATGTTTAGCTTTTATTTAAAACTGCAAACTGGTTTTTAAATTGGTTGTATTGTTTTATATTCATGACAATAGTATGTGAGAATTCCCATTTCTCCACATTTTAGTCGTTCTAATGGGTGTGTAGTGGTTTTTGTGTTTAATTTGCAATTCCATAATGTCTGATGATAAATCCATGTGCTTTTATTTTTATTTATCTTTGTAAAAGTATGGGTGTCTTTTTGCCTAATTTTTAATTGGGTTGTTGTCTTTTTGTTAAGTTGTAAGTGTTCTTTATATGTTCTAAATATATAAATACATTGCCACATAATATATTTTGTAAATATTTTCTACCAGTCTGTTTGGCACAGTGTCTTTTTATCACCGTTTGTTTGTTTGTTTGTTTGTTTGTTTGAGATAGAGTCTTCTTCTGTCGCCTAGGCTGGAGTGCAATGGCACGGTCTGCAACCTCTGCCTCCCAGGTTCAAGCAATTCTCCTGCGTCAGCTTCCTAAGTAGCTGGGATTACAGGTGCATGTCACCACGCATAGCTAATTTTTGTATTTTTAGTAGAGATGCGGTTTCACCATGTTGGCCAGGTTGGTCTCGAACTCCTGACCTCAAGTGACCCACCGCCCATCCCAAGGTCCTGGGATTACAGGCGTGAGCCACCACGTCTGGCCTTAAAACAGTTTTAAAAAATTTGAGATATAAATAATATGCCATAAAATCTTCCTTTTTGAAGTTCAGTGGTTTGTAGTATATTCACAAGGTTGTACAACCATCAGCATCATCTGATTCCAGAACATTTTTACCATCCCCTAAATAAATTCCCCTACCCATTAGTGGTGGTATTTTCCTCCCCTCAACCCCTGGCAACCACTAACCTACTTTCTGTCTCTCGATTTGCTGATTCTGGACTTTCATATAAATGGAATCATACAATGTATGATCTTTTGTGTCTAGCTTCTTTGACTTAGCACGTATCATTACTTCATTCCTTTTTATTGCCAAGTAATGTTACATTGTATGGATATACATTTTGTTTATCCAGTCATCAATTGATGCACATTTGTAAAATACAACGAATGTCTGTATCTTAACCTTGAATCCTACAACCAAGCTAGACTCATATTAGCTCTAGTGCAGTTTTTTTGTAAATTCCATAGGTTTTCTACATAGATAATTGTTTCACCTGTAAATAAAGACAATTTTACTTTTTTCTTTCCAATTTGATCCCTTTTATTTCCTTTTTTTTATTGCACTGATTAGAACTTGCCATATGGTGTTAAATAAAAATACACAGAAGATTCTTGTTCTCAATGTTAAGAAGAAAGCATTCAGTTTTTCATCCTTAAGTATAATGTTAACTGTAATTTGTTGTAGATGTTCTATATCAAGTAAAAGCGTTCTGTTCTAGTCTTAGTTTTCCAACAATTTTTATCAGGAATGGATGGTGGACTTTGGAAATACTTTTTCTGCACCTATTGAGATGACCGTATGGTTTTTCTTTTTTAGTTTGTTGATACAGTAAGTTATATTGATTGATTTTCATATGCCAGACCAATCTTGCATTATGAGATAAACCCCACTTGGTTGTGATGTTATTCTTTTCATATATTGCTGGAATAGATTTTCTAAAAATTTGTTAAGAACTTTTACATCTGTGTTAGCGAGAAACATTAGTCTGTGGTTTTCTTCTCTTACTGTGTCTTTCTATGGTTTTGGTATGTGGGTAATGCAAGCCTTGTAGGATGGGTTAGAAAGTATTTCTCCTTCAGTTTTCTGGGAGCGTTTGTATGGAATTTGTATTCTTTCTTTGGTTTTTTTATTTTGTTTTGTTTTGGTTTTGTTTTTGTTTTTTCCAGACGGAGTCTCACTCTTTTGCCCAGGCTGGAGTGCAGTGGCATGATCTCGGCTCACGTTAACCTCCACCTCCCAGGTTCAAGCGATCCTCCTGCCTCAGCTCTGCTAGTAGGTGGGATTACAGGCACACACCACCATGCCCACCTAATTTTTGTATTTTTAGTAGAGATGGGGTTTTGCCATGTTGGCTAGGCTGGTCTCAAACTCCTGACCTCAGGTGATCCGCCCGCCTTGGTCCCCCAAAGTGCTGGGATTACAGGCTATTTCTTCTTTAAATATTCGGAATTCACCAAGTAAACCTTCTGGGCCAGGTCTTGTGTGTGTGTGTATAGGAAGGTAAGGTTTTTTGTTTGTTTGTTTGTTGTTGTTGTTGTTGTTGTTTGAGATGGAATCTTGCCCTGTTACCCAGGCTGGAGTCCAGTGGCACGATCTTGGCTCACTGCAACCTCTTCCTCCTGGGTTCAAGTGATTCTCCTGTCTCGGCCTCCTGAGTAGCTGGGATTACAGGCGCCTGCCACCATGTCTGGCTAATTTTTGTATTTTTAGTAGAGATGTGGTGTTGCCATGTTGGCCAGGCTGGTCTCGAACTCCTGACCTCAGGTGATCTGCCCGCCTCGGTCTCCCAAAGTGCTGGGATTACAGGCATGAGCCACCACACCCAGCCAGATAAGGTTTTATAAACCACAAATTTAATATCTTTAGTAAATATTTCTATATATTCTATCTTTATAGAGCTATTTAGATTTACTCTTGAATGACCTTTGTGCCTTTCAAAGTATTTGTTGAATGTCTTAGCAAAAAAGCTGTTCATAATTTTTCTTTTTTCTTTTTTTTTTTTGAGACAGGGTCTCACTCTGTTGCCCAGGCTGGCATGCAGTGGCATGATCTCTGCTTACTGCAGCCTCTGCCTCCTGGGCTCAAGCCATCCTCCCACTTCACCCTCCCGAGTAGCTGGGGCTATAGGCATGCATCACCATGCCAGGCTAATTTTGTATTTTTTTAGGGGTGGGGTTTTGCCAGGTTGCTCAGGCTGATCTCAAACTCCTGAGCTTGAGCTCAAGTGATCCACCTGCTTCAGCCTCCCAAAATGCTGGGATTACAGGTGTGAGCCACCATGCCTGGCCTATTTTCTTATTTTTATTTTAAAATTTTAGAATTCTAGTGAGGTCACCTTTGTCATTCTTGATATTATTCATTTGGATCTTCTCTCTTTTTCTCCTGATCAGTCTGACTAAATGTTTATGTATTTCATTGATCTTCTCAAAGAACACCCTTTGGTTCCATTGATTTTCTCTATTGCTTTTCTCTTTTTTATTTTAAAATTTCTGCTGTGGAAAAAAATCTTCTGTTTGCTTATGGTTTGTTGATTCTTTTTCTAGCTTCTTAAGGTGGAAACTGAGGTTTTTTATCTGAGACTTTTCTTCTTTTCTAATAGAGGTATTTTGTACTATAAATTTCCCTCTAAGTGCTGCTTTAGGTGCATTCCACACATTTTGATTTGCTGTGTTTTTAGTCTGCTTAAAATATTTTTAAATTCTTTTGTTTGTTCCTTTTACTCCTGGGTAATATAGAAGTATTGTATATAATTTCAAAATATTTGAGGGATTTTCCAGACATGTTTCTGTTTCCTAATTTAATTTCATTGTGTTCAGAGAACGTACTTTGTATGACTTGAATTCTTTTAAATTTAGTTAAATTCATTTTATGGCCCAGAATATACTTTATATTGTTAAATGTTCTGTGTACCCTCAAAAAGAATATGTTTTCTGCTCTTGTTGGGTTGAGTGTTCTATGAATGTCAATTAGGTCAAGTTGGTTGTTAGTGTTGTTGAAGTCTTCTGTATCTTTCCTGCTTTTTCTATTTGTCCTATCAATAAGAGAAAGGTGTTGAAATTTGTAGCTAGAATTGTGGGTTTGTCTGTTCCTCTTAGCAGTTTTGTCAGTGTTTGCTTCATGTATTTGAAACTTAGTTACCAGATACATAACATTTACGATTATCTCCTTTTGATGAATTGACTTCTTTATGATTATGAAATGATATCCTTTAGTCCTGGTAATATTCTTTGTTCTGAAATATACTTTACTTGATATTAATATAGCCCTTTTAGCTTTTTTTTTTTTTTGACAGAGTCTCACTCTCTCACCCAGGTTGGAGTGCAACGGCGCAATCTCAGCCCACTGCAACCTCTGCCTCCCAGGTTCAAGAGATTCTCCTGCCTCAGACTCTCGAGTAGCTGGGATTACAGGCACCTGCCATTGTGCCTGGCTAGTTTTTGTATTTTTGTAGAGTCGGGATTTCACCATGTTGGCAAGGAAGGTCTTGAACTCCCGACCTTAGATGATCCGCCCGCCTTGGTATCCCAAAGTGCTGGGATTACAGGCATGAGCCACCGTGCCTGGCCCAGCTTTCTTTTGATTAATATTAGCATAGTATATATTTTTCCATTCTTTTTCTTTCAGAATGATTTTATCTTTATATGTAAAGTAGATGTCTTATAGGCAGCATATAGGTAGGTCTTGTTTTTATCCAGTCTGACAATCTCTGCCTTTTAATTGGGATGTTTAGACCATTTACATTTGATGTGATTATTCATATGGATGAGTGTAAATCTGCCATTTTGCTGTTTGTTTTCTATTTGTCCCACCTCTTCTTTGTTCTCCTTTTCTTCTTCTGTTTCTTTTGGATTAATTAAGCATATTGTAATCATTCAGTTTTACCTCCATATTGGCTTATTACTTTTTTTGTTTTGTTTTGAGACAGAGTCTCGCTCTGTCGGAGTGCAGTGGCGTGATCTTGGCTCACTGCAACCTCTGCCTCCCGGGTTCATGCCATTCTCCTGCCTCAGCCTCCCAAGTAGCTGGGACTACAGGTGCCTGCCACTACGCCCAGATAATTTTTTGTATTTTTAGTAGAGACGGGGTTTCACCGTGTTAGCCAAGATGGTCTCAATCTCCTGACCTCGTGACCCGCCCGCCTCAGCGTCCCAAAGTGCTGGGATTACAGGCATGAGCCACTGTGCCTGGCCTGGCTTATTACTTCTAACTCTGTTTCCTTTTTTGTAACTGTTTTAGGGTTTGTGGTGTAAATAGTGTACATCTTTAACTTATCAGACACCTCCTTCATGTGATATTACGGCACTTCACATATAGTACGTCAATCTTGTAATAGTATACTTCCATTTCTCCCCACTCAGCCTTCACGTTATTATTGTCATACATTTTAGTTCTGCACATAACTCCACAGTACCTTATTTATTTTTCTATACAAACTTTCAAGGTTATCTAAATAATTGTAAAAAATGTTTGTATTTACCATTTTTGGTACTTTTCATTCTTTGGTGTAGATCTATCTTTCCGTGTGGTATAATTTTCCTTGTGCCTGAGGGACTTCCTTTAATGTTTCTTGTACTGCAAGCCTGGTAGTGATGCTTTTTTTCAGCTTTTATACATCTGGGAAAGTCTGTATTTTGCCTTTGTTTTTGAAGGATATTTTTACTGGGTATACAATATTAGGTTAACATGGTTTTTTTGTTTCGGTTTTTAAAGATGTTTCATTGCTTTATTGTCACTTGCATGGCTTCCTATGAGAAGTCTGTTGTTAACCATACTTTTTTTCATTTGCACATAATGTGGGGTTTTTTCCCCTCTCGATGTTTTTAAGTTTTCTTTGTCACTAGATTTGAGCAATTTGATTGTGATGTTCCTTGGTGTAATTTTGTTTATACCTTTGTGCTTGGGGTTTGTTGAGTCTTTTGGATTAATGGGTTTGTAGTTTTCATGAAATTTAGAAAACTTTCAGCCATTATTCTATTTCTATACCCCTTTTCTTACCTTTCCTTTGGAGATTCCATTTATATGTAATTAGATCAGTTGAAGTTGCCCTCCAGTTCATGAATGTTCTGGGTTTGTTTTATTTTGTTTTGTTTTTTCTTTTTCTTTTTCTTTTTTTTTCCGAGACTGAGTCTCGCTGTGTTGCCTAGGCTGGAGTGCAGTGGTGCAACCTCCACCTCCTGGGTTCAAGCGATTCTCCTGCCTCAGCCTCCCGAATAGCTGGGACTACAGGCACGTGCCACTACGCCTGGCTAATTTTGTATTTTTAATAGAGGCAGGATTTCACCATGTTGGCTAGGTTGGCCTTGAACTCTTGACTTAACGTGATCCGCCCGTCTCGGCCTCACAAAGTGCTGGGTTTACAGGTGTGAGCCACCTCGCCTGGTTTAAGTTTTTTAAATGTGATTTTTAAATGACTCCATAATGTGTTCCACTTGGCTGAATGTCTAAGATTTTCTTCCTTTTTTTCATTAATCGAAATAATAGTGTGATGAACATTTGCATACAAAAATATTAGTATACGTCTGTGATCATTTTCTTAGAATAAATTTCTCCTTAAGACTTTTAATATGTGTTGCAAAATGCTGTCTGTATATTTTTGTATCACATAAAAAAACAAAACAAAAAACTCCTGGCCGGGCACAGTGGCTCATACTTGTAATCCCAGCACTTTGGGAGGCTGAGGTGAGTGGATCACCTGAGGTCAGGGGTTCGAGACCAGCCTGGCCAACATGGTAAAACCCTATCTCTGCTAAAAATAAAAAAATTAGCCAGGCGTCGTGGCAGGTGTCTGTAATCCCAGCTACTTGGGAGGCTGAGGCAGAAGAATCACTTGAACCAGGGGGCAGAGGTTGCAGTGAGCTGAGATCATGCCATTACACTGCAGCCTGGGCGAAAGAGCGAGACTCCAACTCAAAACAAACAAAAATCGTCCTATGAAAACTGCTAGTTTTAATGGCGGGGGAACATTCAACTACTTGAACTCCTATTCTTTAGAAGGGCCAGGATTGCTTGCTTGACACCAATATATCAGAATTTTAAAGTGAAACTTAAAGACTAAGAAGAAACTAACCATATGAGGAATAGGGGAAAAAGAATTACAAGCAGAATGAACTGCAGTGCAAAGCCTCAAGAAAGAAGGGATGTTAGAAGAGTGGAGAGAAACCGAGGGTAGCTAGAGCATAGTGAGAAAGAGAGTCTGTCTTAAAAGGAGATTGCAGAGAGGCAAGGACTGGATCATGTAGGACCCTGAGGGTCAAGGCAGCTATGCTTTGGACTTTATTCTAAGTGCCATGATAAGCCATTGAAAGGCTGTAAGCTGGGGAGTTTATGATGTTGTGTGGAGGAAGGTGGTTTAGAGAGTGGCAAGAGTGGAAGCAGGATGACCAGCTAGAAGATACGATTCTTTACTATTTCTCGATCACTTTATCATATATATTAATGTATATTACTGCTATGGACTGAATGTGTTCCTCCCAAATGCATATGTTGAAGCCCTAATTCCCAGTGTGATGGTATTAGGAGGTGGGGCCTTTGGGAAGTAGTTAGGTTTAAATGAAGTCATAAGTGTGGAGTCTCCATGATGGGATTAGTACCCTTATAAGAAAAGGAAGAAACACCAGAGCTTCCCTTCTCCACCATATGAGGATACAGCAAAACAATGGCTAGTTGTCTGCAAGCCAAGAAGTGGGACCTTGCTGAGAACCAGATTTGCTACATGTTGATCTTGGCCTTCCCAGCCTCTAGAACTGTGAGGAATAAATGTCTGTTGGTTAATCCACCTAGTCTATGGTATTTTGTTATAGCAGGTCAAGCAGACTAAAACATCTAGGAAGTGATAAAGAAGAAAATATATATCTGAGACGGAGTCTAGCTCTGTCGCCCAGGCTGGAGTGCAGTGGCGTGATCTTGGCTTACTGCAACCTCTGCCTCCCAGGTTCAAGCAATTCTCTGCCTCAGCCTCCTGAGTAGCTGGGATTATAGGTGCCCGCCACCACGCCTGGCTAATTTTTGTATTTTTTGTAGAGATGAGGTTTTACCATCTTGGCCAGGCTGGTCTTGAACTCCTGACCCCGTGATCCACCCACCTTGGCCTCCCAAAGTGCTGGGATTACAGGCATGAGCCACCGCACCTGGCCAAGAAGAAAGATATTTTAATATTTTAATTTATTATTATTATTTTTTTTCAGACTGAGTCTTACTCTGTCACCCAGGCTGTAGTGCAGTGATGTGATCATTACTCACTGCAGCCTCAAACTCCCAGGCTCAAGTGATCCTCCTGACTCAGCCTCCCTAGTAGCTGGTACTAAGGTATGCACCACCACGCCTAGCTAATTTTTTAATTTTTCTTTTGTAGAGATGAGGTCTCACTATGTGGATTAGCCTGATTTTGAACTCCTGGCCTCAAGTGATCTTCCTATGCCTGCCTCCCAAAGGGCTGGGATTGTAGGCATGAGGCACCATGCCCAGCTGAGAAAACTATTTTAAAAGTAATGGGAAACTATCACATTATTCCCCTTGGCTAGTTATGCTGCATTTCCTCATTTGGCTTTTTTTGTTTGTTTGTTTGTTTTGAGAGAGAGTCTTACTCTGTTGCCCAGGCTGGAGTGCAGTGGCACAGTCTTGGCTCACTGCAACCTCTGTCTCTCAGGTTCAAGTGATTCGCCTGTCTCAGCCTCCCAAGTAGCTGGGATTACAGGCATGGGCCACCACGCCTGGCTAATTTTTGTACTTTTAATAGAGATGGGGTTTTGCCATGCTGACCAGGCTGGTCTTGAACTCCTGACCTTGTGATCCACACGTCTCGGCCTCCCAAAGCGCTGGGATTACAGGCTTGAGCCACTGTGCCCGGCGTTTTTTTTTTGTTTGTTTGTTTGTTTGTTTTTGAGACAGGGTCTCACTCTGTCACCCAGACTGGTGTGCAGTGGCACAATCTCAGCTCACCACAACCTCCGCCTCCCAGGCTCAAGCAATTCTTCTGCCTCAGCCTTCTGAGTAGCTGGGATTACAGGCGTGTGCCACTACCACCCAACTAATTTTTGTATTTTTAGTAGAGATAGGGTTTCACCATGTTGGCCAGGCTGCTCTTGAACTCCTGACCTCAAATGATCCACCCACCTCGGCCTCCCAAAGTGTTGGGATTACAGGCATGAGCCACCATGCCCGGCCTGATTTGGCTTTCTAATGCTATTGCTGCATACCTAACATTTTTCTTCTATTTTATGACATCCCTAATCAGTATTTAAGCTTTGAATGTTTATTCTCCTGTTTTGCCTAGATAATTTTTCTCCTTTATTTTCTTAAATACATGGAATCTTTTATTATGCCTCTAGTATAGTGTTCTCAAACTGACTTGAATGTGGATTTTAAATTTTTTAAAACAAAATATCTGCCTGGGACACCCTTTGAAAAGCTAGGCCAGAGGATTGGGTTCCAGTGATTACCAAAGACTTATGGTCAACCAAATGAGAGAATGCAGTAAAAGAATTACAACCAAATGCAACCAAAGCAATGGGAGAATACCTTGCAGGAGCTGGTCCTAGAACTGCTATTAATGTTTTTTGTTTTGTTTGAGATAGGGTCTCACTCTGTTGCTCGGGCTGGAGTACAGTGGCACGATCACAGCTTGCTGTAGCCTCCACCTCCTGGACTCAAGCAATCTTCCCACCTCAGCCTCTCAAGTAGCTAGGACTACAGGACAAGTGCCACCACGCCTGGCTATTTTTTTTTATTTTTTGTACAAATAAGGTCTGCCTATGTCGCCCAGACTGGTCTCAAACTCCTGAGCTCAGGCAATCCTCTACCTTGGCCTCCCAAAATGCTGGGATTACAGGTATGAGCCATGAGCCACCATGCCTGGTCTATTAATGTCTGTAGATTGATTTCTTAGATAATGATGTAGAGATTATGTAAATCATGAATATGGATATGATATTACACCAGGGCAGGAATGAAGGCAATTTTGTGAGAGGGGAATGGGGCTTTGGAATCTGTGAATCAGGTTAAAATCTTAGTTTTAGCCTTTGCTAGGCTGAGTAGCCTTTGGCAAGTTGCCTAATTTCTTTGTCTTCATTTTCTTCATTTGTAAAATGAATAGGATGACACCTACCTTGTGTGGTTTTTGTGAAGAGCAGATAAGATGTATAAGGTATAAATTTCTTTATCCACTTTTACTGTTGTTCTGTACCATCTTGAAAGATGGGGATAGAATCTGTTATAATCTTAATAAATTGGAGAAGGGGCAAAGCAAACAAGGAAATTTAGTGAGAATAGTTCTGAATAAGTATAAATCTAGCATGTAGGATCAACAGGGTATAAGAGTTTTTTACTTGGATGTTTGGAACCTTGGGAATAGAAAACCTTTTTTAAAAATTTAATTAAATTTTTTAAAAGACAGATGAGGTCTCACTCTGTTGTTGCCCAGGCTGGAGTACAGAGGCACGATCATAAGTGAGCTTGAGCTCGCCTCCTGGGCTCAAGGAATCCTCCCGCCTCAGCCTCCTGAGTAGCTGGGACTACAGGAATGCACCAGCATGCCTGGCTAATTTATTTTCTTTGTACAAGTGGGTTTTCACTATGTCGGGCTGGTTTCAAATTCCTGGCCTCAAGTGATCCTCTCACATTGGCCTCCCAAAGTGCTGGGATTTTAGGCCTGAGCCACTGCACCCTGCCCAAAAGCTGTTCTGTTTGTAATAGTGAAAAATGGAAACAATGAAGTAACAAAAGAATGATTAAATGAACCATATGTAGTACACTCATGCAATGAAATATTTTCCAGTCTTTCAAAAGAATGATACAGATCTATATATTTGGACATGGAAAGGTTTCCAGGATACTCTGGTACATTTTTTTTTCTTTGAGACGGAGTCTCACTCTGTTGTCCAGGCTGGAGTGCAGTGTCGCCATCCCAGCTCACTGCAAACTCCGCCTCCCGGGTTCACGCCATTCTCCTGCCTCAGCCTCCCGAGTAGCTGGGACTATAGGCGCCCACCACCACGCCCAGCTGATTTTTTGTATTTTTAGTAGAGATGGGGTTTCACCATGTTAGCCAGGATAGTCTCGATCTCCCGACCTTGTGATCTGCCCGCCTTGGCCTCCCAAAGTGCTGGGATTACAGGCGTGAGCCACCACGCCCGGCCTCTGGTACATTTTTTAAAAAAGGAAATTAATAAACCACTTTTGTAGTAGGATGGTGTATGACCATATTTGTATTTAAAAAATTATGAACATGTCTATGAATTCATAGATAAAGGTCTGGAAGGGTGAACTTCAAATTGTTAGTCATCATAAACAACTTCTATACCTTAGGCTTGCATAAATAAAAATGAGACTGAAAAGATACTGTAAGAAGCCATCAGAGATTGTTTTCTAAATATGACATAAAACCCATTATTCACAAGAGCAATACATTATCTACATAAAAATTAACCTCCAAATATGGGAAACTTCCAGCAGTTCTGAAGTGATGGGTTTTCTATTAGAATCCTATATTTTTTCGTTCTAAAACATAGATTATTAAAAGATTTGCATATTTTTAATGTATAAAACTCTATGCGGCTGAAGGGGTGAGAAGACGAACATTTTTATACACCCTGATAGAAATATAAATCGGTGCTTTTCTAGCGGGTACTTTGGCAATAGAGAACATGTTATCTCTTTTGACGTAGAGTTCCACTTATAGGAATTTATTTTAATGAAAAACAATCACAGACATAAAGATTTAGATTTAGCATTTATTGCATTGTTATTTATAATATTATAAATTTAGAAACAACAATATCTGACAATAAAGGATTTTTAATAAAGTAGGATACATTTATTCAGTGGACTACTAGCCACGTAATATATTGTAGAAGTGTAAAATTGATGCAGCGTATGTTGTTGAGTGCTTACTGTGTACCAGATTTGTTCTAAGTACATTATTAATATTATTTAATCCCGGCTGGGTGCAGTGGCTCCACGCCTGTAATCCCAGCACTTTGGGAGGCCAAGGCAGGCGGATCATGAGCTCAGGAGTTCAAGACCAGTCTGGCCAAAATAATGAAACCCCGTCTCTACTAAAAATACAAAAATTAGCCAGGCGAGGTAGCACACACCTGTAGTCCTAGCTACTCAGGAGGCTGAGGCAGGAGAACCTCTCGAACCCGGGAGGTGGAGGTTGCAGTGAGCTGAGACTGCACCATTGCACTCCAGCCTGGGCAACAGAGTGAGACTCCCTCTCAAAAAAAAAAATTAATTTAATTAAAAAAAATATATATATATATAAAATTTAATACTTAGAATAAGCAGTGAGACAATCATTTCTTATTTCATTTTACATATAAAGTAACTTGGGTACTGAGAGAGGTTAAATAACTTGTCTAAAATCACATAGGGAGTGGGAAAGCTGGGACTCACTTTCATCTGCCTGACTTCAAAATTCATACTCTCAATTACTATATTTAATGATTTTATAGATATAAAAATATGGCATAATACGTTAAAAAAGTTATAAGAGGATATCATTTTTTTGAAGAAGGATTTATTCTAAAATGTCAGCAGTAGAAATAGTTGAGTATTGGGATAATGGTTGATTTTTGTCTCTTCTTTTATTATTGTTTTCCACAGTGAACATGAATGACTTTCATAACTACAGTTTTTAAGAGATACTCATTTCATAGCAGAAGGGTGGAGTGTATTAAAAAAATAATTATTCCTTCTTCCCCTCTGTTTCTGGGTATATTTCTGAGATACATTTCTGAGTTTGGGTGTATTCACTCCTGAAGTTGCCTGTAATTGCCTCTTGGCACTAGTTTATAAAAACTAGAAAGTTGAAACAGTGATGTTATTCTGAGATCTGAAGATGTAGGCAGATGAAATATGTTTAAATAATGACATATTAACCATTATTCAGTTCCCTAGATCTGGGAGCAGGGCCACTGGTAACAGGATTCAGAAGCCAGAAGCACAGTACCACATGGTGAGCAATTCCCCAGACTCGTCTCCTTGAGCTTTTCACTAGAAAATCCTTCTTCACCTCTCCTTTCTCCCAATTCCTTTTTATTAAGAGTCTTTTAACCTGGATGAACATAATTTGAACCGATCATAAACAAATAGCTCTCTTTTGTGCCTGACTTTATGCATTTCCGTTGCCATGTAAACCAAATAAAGCTAGCTGTGAGCAAACCAGCTGCTGCCTGCAGCCTCCTTCCCTAGAGGAAGGGAAAGGGTGGTGAAGGTAATTGGGAAGGACTATAAGAAGGGTAGAAATTGAGAGAAGAGAGTATTCTATTTACATTTCTCGTCCTGATTCTCACTCTGTTTATTTGGCTATTTAGAATATGATGACTATAGTTAACTTAGTCATTCTTCCCAGCAGCTGAGAGATATAGGTGACTAATAATTTTTTCTGTATTTGTTTGCATGTTGGAAATGGTTACTATTGAGGGGTGGAATTAATAGAGTCTAAGCTATATTTCAGGACTGGAAAACTTGGAAAACGAATGGTTGTAGGGAATAGCATGGGGTTTATGATTTTTTGTTTCAAAGAGTTACACTTTGGGTCCTGTCATTAAAAAGTAGTTCCAGGGGCCAGGCACGGTGGCTCATGCCTGTAATCCCAGCCCCTTAAGAGGCTGAGTCCAGAGGATTGCTTGAGGCCAGGAGTTCAACATCAGCCCTGGCAACTTAGCGAGATCTCATCTCTACCCAAAAAAAAAAAAAAAAATTTTTTTTAAATTTGTAGGGTGTTTAATTGAATGTGCCCTAGAGGCACTGTGCAAAGACTACATATAGGTGGTCAGTGACTGTCAAGCATTTACACTTACAACTGAAAGGACATGACAGCTGAGGCCTAAATCACATGACATAGTAACTAGGTAAGTACTTGGAATCATTAATGAAAAGATAGTAAGGTGTTCGCTTAAATTATAAATATTGATTGGGGTAGTAGAGGTAATACATTATTATGAGAAAAGTGAGTGTGGCAGTTACTTATTTAGTTCAGACATGGGGAAAAAAGTCATCTCTTCTCTGAGCTCAGGAAACTTTGGAAGTCAATCAGCATCAGATACACCAATCCTCAGACCCTATAGTACCATCCAAAACTAAATATTCTCCTTCAGATGGCCCAGTTCATCCTTAAGCTAGGAAAGAGCAAAAATTAAATAAGAAGAAACATTGTAATAATCTTAAGTTTCTCACTGGGCCGTAAGGTTGATAGTGAACTTATGTGTAAATATCCAAAAACATTTTTTTGTGGCCCAGTCTTCATTTCTTATTGTCTAATTATGCAAATATGAGTAATGCATTTATTTATTCCTATCCCCTTTTTCTTACACAATAGGGTAGTATAATATGAACCTTGCTTTTTTCTCATATGAGTACAAAGAAAGTTTCCTCCTTTTATAGCTGTATAATACTCTGTTGTTGGATGTACCTCAGTTTATGCAATCAGAACCCTGTTGATGGATAGTTGAGTTGTTTCAAATCATTTTAAGCTGTAATTTTACTGACTTTAAGTCTCTTTTATTAGCAATCCCACTTTGAGGCCAGGCTACAGAAGTTAATATACAGAAAACAAATGAATATAAGTAAAAAAACTACAAATCCAACTTTAGTTCTAATCTGGGCTGTGGGAAGATGGCTGCCTAACTTCAAAGTTATGCTACCTTCATGCAGTCCTCTCTATTTTGTTTTCTTTGCTGCCGTCTGTGTATTTGGTGATGTTTGGTTTGTTTTTTGTCTTCTAATTTTTCTTTCATGGTTACTTCCTGATCCTATCTAATACACCAGCCTTCCTAACTCCTAGTTAGGGCTTTGTTAGAAAATTGTCAGACATGCACATCTTTGGATTTTACTGTCGACAAACGATAGCAGTTTTCAGTCTAGATGATGATGGGATTCCTCCTATCTACCTTGCTGGAAGTTCTATGAAAATCTTAATACTTGGATAATGCACTTCTACTATCACTGCTTCCCTGCTAATAAAGTACACTTGGTAACAAATTTGTACTACTGCTGGTGGGATGTCAAAATTTCTTCCTGCTCAGTAGGGGTAGAGTCAAGCAGAATTGAGAAATGCTGTTTAAATCTGTGAATTTAAATCTGGATTCTTTGGAGGAAGGCATAAAGAGGTGATTGATTAATATCATTTTGGCTGCTCTTCTGCCACAAGGAATAAGAGTAGAATAAAGAAAGGAAGAAGAAGATACAAAGAAATTCAGATTAGAGAAGAAACACTACATTGAGAATCAAGAAGCATGGATTTTGATCTGTATTCTGTTACTAATTTGGTCTGTGATTTGATCTATATTCTGTTACTAATTTGGTCTGTGATTTCACTTCTCTGGTCCTAAGTTTGTGACCTATGAAATCAGTGGTTTGGAATTTTTTTAAAAATTGTCTGGAATTCTAAGGCAGAAAAGAGAAGTAAAGCAGCAGGCCGGGCATGGTGGCTCATGCCTGTAATCCCAGCACTTTGGGAGGCCAGGGCGGAGGATTGCTTGAGCCCAGGAGTTCAAGACCAGCCTGGGCAACACGGTGAGACTCTGTCTCTACAAAAAATAAAAATTAAAAAAATTAGACTGGCCTGGTAGCACATGCCTGTAGTCCCAGCTACTGGGGAGGCTGAGGCAGGAAAATCACCTGAGCTCAGGAGTTCAAGACCACAGTGAACTATATGATCACACACCTCCACTTTGGCCTGGGTAACAGAGTGAGACCCTGTCTAAAAAAAAAATTCCATATTGTTATTAAATAATATAAAGAGGAGAGCTTGTCTATTAAAGAAAAATACCTATTATAGTTAGTGTTGTTGCATAGCAAATTATTCCCAGAATTTAGGGGCTTAAAGTAATTGTTTTACTTTGCTTCTGATTTTGTGGGTCAGGATTGTGGGAATGGCTCAGCTGGATAATTCTCATTTGGGGTTTCTCATGAGGCTGATGTCAGATGGGGCTACAGTCATCTGAAAGCTCAGTTGGGCTAGATGTCCAAGATGGCTCATTCACACGGCTGGCAGTTGATTTTGGCCATCAGTCAGGGTGTCTGCATGTAGCCTTTCCAGCATGATGGTCCCAAGATAGTCAGGTTTGTTTTTTTTTTGTTTTTTTTTTAGTTTTTTTTATTTTATTTTATTATACTTTAGGTTTTAGGGTACATGTGCACAATGTGCAGGTTTGTTACATATGTATCCATGTGCCATGTTGATTTCCTGCACCCATTAACTCGTCATTTAGCATTAGGTATATCTCCTAATGCTGTCCCTCCCCCCTCCCCCAACCCCACAACAGTCCCCGGAGTGTGATGTTCCCCTTCCTGTGTCCATGAGTTCTCATTGTTCAATTCCCAACTATGAGTGAGAACATGCAGTGTTTGGTTTTTTGTCCTTGCGATAGTTTACTGAGAATGATGTTTTCCAGCTTCATCCATGTCCCTACAAAGGACATGAGCTCATCATTTTTTATGGCTGCATAGTATTCCATGGTGTATATGTGCCACATTTTCTTAATCCAGTCTATCGTTGTTGGACATTTGGGTTGGTTCCAACTCTTTGCTATTGTGAATAGTGCCGCAATAAACATATGTGTGCATGTGTCTTTATAGCAGCATGATTTATAGTCCTTTGGGTATATACCCAGTAGTGGGATGGCTGGGTCAAATGGTATTTCTAGTTCTAGATCCCTGAGGAATCGCCACACTGACTTCCACAATGGTTGAATTAGTTTACAGTCCCACCAACAGTGTAAAAGTGTTCCTATTTCTCCACATCCTCTCCAGCACCTGTTGTTTCCTGATTTTTTAATGATGGCCATTCTAACTGGTGTGAGATGGTATCTCACTGTGGTTTTGATTTGCATTTCTCTGATGGCCAGTGATGGTGAGCATTTCTTCATGTGTTTTTTGGCTGCATAAATGTCTTCCTTTGAGAAGTGTCTGTTCATGTCCTTTGCCCACTTTTTGATGGGGTTGTTTGTTTTTTTCTTGTAAATTTGTTTGAGTTCATTGTAGATTCTGGATATTAGCCCTTTGTCAGATGAGTAGGTTGCAAAAATTTTCTCCCATTCTGTAGGTTGCCTGTTCACTCTGATGGTAGTTTCTTTTGCTGTGCAGAAGCTCTTTAGTTTAATGAGATCCCATTTGTCAATTTTGGCTTTTGTTGCCATTGCTTTTGGTGTTTTAGACATGAAGTCCTTGCCCACGCCTATGTCCTGCATGGTATTGCCTAGGCTTTCTTGAACAAAGCTGGAGGCGTCACGCTACCTGACTTCAAACTATACTACAAGGCTACAGTAACCAAAACAGCATGGTACTGGTACCACAACAGAGACATAGATCAATGGAACAGAACAGAGCCCTCAGAAATGATGCCGCATATCTACAACTATCTGATCTTTGACAAACCTGACAAAAACAAGAAATGGGGAAAGGATTCCCTATTTAATAAATGGTGCTGGGAAAACTGGCTAGCCATATGTAGAAAGCTGAAACTGGATCACTTCCTTACACCTTATACAAAAATTAATTCAAGATGGATTAAAGACTTAAATGATAGTCAGGTTTTTTACATGGTGGCTCTCTTCTACTAGAGTGTCCCAAAGAAGACCAGATAGAAACTGCGTGACTTTTCTGACCTTGTCTTGAAAGTCACTTAGCATTACTTCCCCTGTACTATATTGGTTGAAGCAGATACAAGCATGCCCAGATTCAAGGGGACAGGTCCTAAATCCCACTTCCATGAGAAGATGTCAGAGAATTTGGGGGCCACGTGTTTAAAACTGCCACACTTTCTCTTCGTAGAGTAGATGGCTTCTATTGAGAATAGCACATAAGTACTGAAGTTTCTTTTCTTTTCTTCTCTCTTCTCTTCTCTTTTCTTTTCTTTTTTTTCTTTTGACGGAGTCTCACTCTGTCGCCCAGGCTGGAGTGCAGTGGCATGATCTTGGCTCACTGCAACCTCTACTCCCAGGTTCAAATGATTCTCCTGCCTCAGCCTCCCAAGTAACTGGGATTACAGGCGCATGCCACCATGCCTGGCTAATTTTTGTATTTTTGGTAGAGACAGGGTTTCACCATGTTGGCCAGGCTGGTCTCAAACTCTTGACCTCGAGTGATCCACCTGCCTTGGCCTCCGAAAGTACTGGGATTACAGGCTTGAGCCACCCCACCCAGCCTGAAGTTTATTCTTTCTTTTTGCTTGGTTGAAGCACAACCAAGCAAAAGAAATTTGTTTAAAATTATGATCACAGAATAAGTGTTAAAATTTTCCAGTGGTAACTTAATCCAGATAGTAATAACCTGAACATTAATTTCTTGCCTTTGTCTTGTATGGAGATTATGCACAGGAATTTGGACCTTGTTCTGTAGACAATTGGGAATCACTTGAGGCAGGAAGTATAGAAGTTGATTAGAAATAGGTAAGACTGGAGGCAAAAAGAGTAGCGCCAATTCTTTTCTTCCCCAAGCAGTGCAGGTGAGCAGTGAGATCCAGAACTGGGGCAGTGGCAGTTGGGATAGAGAGGAGTTGTTTAATTCAAGACATAGTAAAACATTAATAAAACGTAATTTTTTTTTTGAGACAGGGTCTCACTGTTGCCCAGGCTGGAGTGCAGTGGCACGATCACAGCTCACTCTAGCCGCAATCCCCTGAGCTCAAGCAATCCTCCCACCTCAGCCTCCTGAGTAGCTGGGACTGCAGGCACAAGCCACCGGTCCTGGCTAATTTTTAATTTTTTGTAAAGACGGGTGTCTCATCATGTTGCCTAGGCTAGTCTCGAACTCCTGGACTCAAGTGATCCTTCTGCCTTGGCCTCCCAAAATGTTAGGATTACAAGTGTGAACCACTACATGCTGCCTAATATATTTGTAAAGAAATTATTTATATTAGAATAGGTAGTAAACAAATGAACAAAATTCAAAATGTACAAAAGGATAGATAATAAAAATAAGTTTTTTATCATCTCTTCTCCCCTATTTGCCCAGTTTTCCCCTAAGGCTATCACTATTACTATTTTTGTGTGTGTATTCCCAGAGATTCTATGCATATACAAACTTACTTTTATTGTACTGTATTCACTATTCTGTACCTTGCTTTTTTCACTTAAAATATATCTTGGAGATAGTTTATATCAAAACATATATAGCTGCCTTGTTGTCTTAACTGTAGAGGATTCCATTGTATAGTCAGGCCGTAATTTATTTATTTTTATTTTTTATTTTTTTGGAGACAGAGTCTCGCTCTTCTCCCAGGCTGGAGTACAGTGACGTGATCTCAGCTCAATTCAACCTCCACCTCCCGGGTTAAAACAATTCTCCTAGTTCAGGCTCCTGAGTAGCTAGGATTACAGATGCACACCACCACGCCCAGCTAATTTTTGTATTTTAGCAGAGACAGGGTTTCACCATGTTGGCCAGGCTGGTCTCGAACTCTTGACCTCAGATGATCCACCTGCCTCAACCTCCCAAAGTGCTGGGATTACAGGTGTGAGTTACTGTGCCCGTCCATGCCATAATTTAAGTCAGTCTCTTATAAAGATTTAAATTGTTTTTAGTCTTTCTTTTTTTTGAGATGGAGTGTCACTCTTGTTGCCCAGGCTGGAGTGCAATAGCACAATCTTGACTCACCGCAACCTCCGCTTCCTGGGTTCAAGCAATTCTTCTGCCTCAGCCTCCCAAGTAGCTGGAATTATAGGCATGTGCCACCACACCTGGCTAATTTTGTATTTTTAGTAGAGACAGGGTTTCTCCATGTTGGTCAGGCTGGCCTCGAACTCCCGACCTCAGGTGATCCACCCGCTTTGGCCTCCCAAAGTGTTGGGATTACAGGTGTGAGCCACCGCACCCGGCCAGTTTTTCTTTACAACAAAAATGTTTTAATGAATATCTTCATTATTTCATACATGGGGAAGTGTATCTGTGGGACAGATTGCTAGAGGTGGAATTGCTGATTCCAAGGATGTTTGCATTGTACTTTTTTTTTTTTTTTTTTAAAGACAGGGTCTTGCTCTGTCACTCAGGCTGGAGTTCAGCTTACTATAACCTAGAACTCCTTGGCTCAAGCAATCCTCCTGCCTCAGCCTTCTGAGTAGCTAGGACTAAAGGTGTGTACCACCACGCCCGGCTAATTTGTAAATTTTTTTTTCTGTAGAGACTGGAGGTCTTGCTGTTTCCCAGGCATGTCTCAAACTCCTGGCCTCAAGTGATCCTCCTGCCTCAGCCTTCCAAAGAGCTAGGATTACAGGAGTGACCTGCTGTGCCTGGCTTACATTATAAATTTTGATAGATACTACTAAATGGCTTTTCATGGAGAATAGAAACCAGTTTATATTCCCACCAGCAGTGTATGTGAGTAGCTGTTGCCTGCAACTTCATTACCACTATGTTATCAGACTTTCGGATCTTTCCTGTTCTGATGGATGAAAGGTGGTATGTCATTGAGGTTTCAATTTACATTTCTCTTTAAGGCCATTTGTATTTATTTCTCTTTCTATGTAAACTGGTGATATGCTCTGCGTACTTGCCTGTTGGATTGTTGGTCTTTTAAAAAATCAATTTGTTGGAGCTTTTTGTATATTGAAGAAAAAGGTCCTTTGTAATATGAATTGCGAATATTTCCCCCAATTTGTCATTTGTCTTTTGATTTTAATGTAGTTTAATAGAACTTAATTTCTTAATAGTGTCTTATGTAGTTTGTGTCACATACAGGCCCTTTCCACTTTACGATTATTTTAACTGATGGGTCTATTTCAAATCTTCTGTACATCCTTTGTGTTCAGATCTCACTTCCTACTTTAATGGGAAAACAGAAGCTATTAAGACTTACAACTTGCTCCTTTCCTTTTATTTGGAAAGGCATCCTGTTTCCTAAGTTGGTATTGATTTGTTATCTAATTCTCAGTGCCCTTATTATATTTCAGGGATGTTGCCACATTGATTCTTTAACTTCTCCCTTGGTTCTAACTTCACATTAGCCATTTAGGTTCTTGTCTCTTGTGTTTGCCTATTTGTTTGTTTTAAAGAACCAGTTCTAGGTGTAGAAAAACAGACACTCGTACATTCGTGGTGGAAGTGCAGTCTTGGTACAGTCAATTTGGAGGGCAGTTTGAGAGTTAATATCTCTCAAACCTAAAAATGTATGTAGGCTTTGACCAAATTATTTCACTTTTTAGAAATGTACCCTATTGATATACCAAACATATATGAAAAGTATATACAAAGATATGTTACCGCAGTATTTGTGGTAGAAGACTGGTAACTATCTTTGTTATATTTTTCAGTAGTTATGTATCCATCTATGTTTCCATGCCTTTAATGCAGCCATTAAAATTCACACCATTCTGGGGACTATTTTTTGCCATTTTTCTTTTCATTTTTAGAGACAGGATCTCCCACTGTTGCCCAGGCTGGCTCATTGCAGCCTCAAACTACCGGGCTCAAGCAATCCTCCCACTTCAGCCTCCCTGGTAGCTAGGACTACAGGTGCATTCTGCCATGCCTTGCTAATTGTTTATTTTTTTTAGAGACAAGGTCTTGCTATGTTGCCCAGGCTGGTCTCAAAATCCTGGCTTCAAGTGGTCCTCCCACCTCAGCCTCCCAAAGTGTTGGGACTACAGGCGTGAGCCACGTTGCCTGGCCACTAATTAATTTTCTTTTAGAATTTTGAAGGAATACACTGTTATCCAGTTTTGCTCTTGTTGCTCTTTTTCTTTTTCCTGTGTTCTTTTTTCTTTTTCTTTTTTTTATTGAGACGGAGTCTCGCTCTGTCGCCCAGGCTGGAGTGTAGTGGCGCCATCTTGGGTCACTGCAAGCTCTGCCTCCCAGGTCACGCCATTCTCCTGCCTTAGCCTCCCCAGCAGCTGAGCTGGGACTACAGGCGCCCGCCGCCGCGCCCGGCTTATTTTTTGTTTTTTTTTTTTTTTTTTTTTTTTTAGTGGAGACAGGGTTTCACCGTGTTAGCCAGGATGGTCTCGATCTCCTGACCTTGTGATCCTCCCGCGTTGGCCTCCCAAAGTGCTGGGATTACCGGTACGAGCCACCGCGCCTGGCCCCTTTTCCTCTGTTCTTTATGACTTTCTGTCCTGATCTGCCAGTTTTAAAAAAATATTTTTTCAGGCCGGGCACGGTGGCTCAAGCCTGTAATCCCAGCTCTTTGGGAGGCCGAGACGGGCGGATCACGAGGTCAGGAGATCGAGACCATCCTGGCTAACACGGTGAAACCCCGTCTCTACTAAAAATACAAAAAAATTAGCCAGGCGTAGTGGTGGATGCCTGTAGTCCCAGCTACTCCGGAGGCTGAGGCAGGAGAATGGTGTGAACCTGGCCTGGGAGGCGGAGCTTGCAGTGACCCGAGATGGGGCCACTGCACTCCAGCCTGCAGTGCAAGACTCCATCTCAAAAAAAAAAAAAAAAAAAAAATTTCTCTTTGTCGTTTTATCTACTGTTTGTAAAATTGTTTTTAACTTCCTCTTCCAACTCTTCTATTGAATTTTTAAATTCCTACTATTATTTTTAATTTCTAAGAACTGCTTTTACCCGTTTAAGAGTTTTTTTTAAATTATGAATTGTTGAATTTTATCAAATGCTTTTTCTATGTCTATTGAGATCATATGATATTTTCTCCTTTAATCCATTATGGTGGTAATTCTACAAAGTAGTATTTTAAATGTTTAATCACTCTTGAATACTTTGGATAAGCTTACATGATCATGCCTTTTTTACATTGCTGTGTTAGTTTGCTATTTTGTTCATGAGCTCATATTTTGTATATGTATCTATGTCCATGATTGAAATCAGTATGTAATTTTCCTTTGTTGTACTGCCCTTGTCTGGTTTTGGAATCAAGGTTATGCTGGTTTGATCAAAAGTTGGCTGGGGCTGCAAATTACACTGACAAAAGACAAATTAACAAGAGAAAAACAAAGTTTTTCTTTTCTTCAAAGTTTATTCATGGCACATACATAAGGAGAGCTCAGTGATGTGTAACTCAAAGAGGTAGTTAGAACTTGGGGTTACATAGCATCTTAGCAAAGAATAGTAATTTTTTAGAGAAGTGACAAGACAAAGGAAAAGGACATTGAGCTTCTAGGGGTAGCAAGTGTGGGAACACAAATATATGGGGAAACTAGGTAGATAAAGGCTAGTTAGCAAGGTTTGTTTGTGTTGACTCTCAGTGCCATCCTTTTTCCAGTGATGAGGCTTTTTATCTCCTTCCTGGTAAGGAAAGCGGTTGGGGGACACTTTCACAAAGGTAGAGGAAAGGTGGATGTGGGGAGGGAGGCAGAGAACTTGTCCTGTGTCTGCTTTTTCTCAATTGCCTTCAGCACAAAATAATTCTTATGCCAGGGTAGCATACTCTGAACTCCTTCGTTAGAATTAACTAAAGGCATAGCATATAATTCTTTGGTACCACTTACCAGAGAAAGAAAGGGAAGGTGTAGGAATGAAGAGATCTGGTGGCGGCAGTGGCTGTCCAGGGTGGTGATGGAGGTGGGAGGCAGATGAAGATGGGAATGGAGGACCAAGTCTGTGTAAGTCATTGATAGCAGTAAAAGTGACTATTGTCCCCAAAGCTTTCTTGTCGAATGCCTGTGAATTTCGAGGGTGGGAATAACGCACTCATGGTTATCATATGAAACCTATTTGGGGCAAGATAGTAGAAATAAAATGAACTGTGTAATCTGTCCACAATCTTGAGAATTTACCAACCCTTGGGAAAAATTAGCAAGTGCTTAAAGAGAAGAATATCAGTGTAAAGAAGCATGGACTACAAGTCTGTTAAGTGGTACAGGCAGTAATTACAACCATGAAACCACTCAGAAGAATGGTTTATCTCCAGGGATATAAAGGTAAAGCCTTATGTGGGAACCAGCATGTACTTTGGCATTAAAAGAAGAGAAGGGAAGGAGAACAGAAAGTAAATAGAAAGATTTTAATAGGAAGAAGACAGAACAGGCATTTTAAACTGAGGAAATTATATGCAAAAGTACAGGGGTGGAATTGGGAAGGGACACCAGTGTTGAAGTATTCCTGTTACTTGTTGGTATCATCATTCACCCTATCAACTGGTAGGAGAGCACCAGAAACCCAAGTCTTCTTAGACTCCTCCTCCCCATTAACTCAAAGGTAATATCCAGAAGAAACAACATTTTTGAAAGGAGAGTAAGAGTCATGACTCAGTTTTGAACCTAAGTGGCCAGAATAATAGATTTTAAAAATATATGGGTAGGGAGGTAGTTTGAAGGAGACAGTAATGAAGAGAGAGACTCCTTCCTTTAAAATAGGAATAAAGAAGCAAAAGGTAGGTGAATATACCAAGAACTTCCAATTAAAAGAAGAGGGAACTTGTAGTAATCTCCCTTCTGTGTGTTAGAGAATGCGGCTATGTAGCTTTGTACCTTTTAGGACTTAACAAGGGTTAGTTATAATCAACCGTTGGAACACACTGTTCTAAACGCAGTATTATTCACTTGCCACCTATTTTGGGAGTTCATGCATAAGCATATAAAATTACCATTAGACTGTTTCAAAGTAGTAGACCTATATTTTAAAGTAAGAGCATTTATTTTACATGTTTAAAATAAGGGATATATAAATCGTCCCTTTCTCCCTACTCACCTCTGCCCACCACAGGCAGTCATTGTTGACATCATCTTGTGCTTCATTCTAGAAAAATTTGGCATATATGTATATAATATACATTATGTGTTACATACAAGTATATGTTAACATATATATCTTGATAATGTATTTATACTATGTATCTTGAAACAATTTCATTTACATCTTTTAATTATGTAAAATCTTTTCTCTTTTCCTTTGGCCTCTGGCCCCATTTCCAATAGGGAAGTATACTATGGGGATATAAATTCCAAATACCTGTTTTGTTTGTCTATCCAATTTTCTATTTCATTGTATTCACATTGGATTAAAGTTGCTTAAAACAGCAAAACATTTTCCTTTTTTATTTAAAATTTTTTGTCTTAAAAAGCATGAGGAGAAGGCATGGAAATATTAGTCACATTTCTTGGTATTCGATATTCCTGTGAGTAGTGTTTATTAGCTCATCTTTCTTGATTGGCATATCCTTACAGTTGCCTCCCACTAGAGGGCACCAGGATATTGTTTGTTTTTAGTGGTCTGTTTATGATGAACTTAGCATTAATTTTCATATGTTTTCTTATTTGTCCTGCATTATAATAGGAATTAAATCTTCATGCTGATGTCACTTTGTTAGAGATACATGGACAATTAAGGCACCTTCCCTGCAATCAATTGCGACTTCGAAGACTATTTTGTGCTTAATACTTAAGAAGAAAAGGAGAGGGGGAGCTTAGAGCAGTGGGAAATTCCAGAAGTAGACCTCTACCTATAGAATGAACTGGATTTTGAAAACGAAGCCAAGATAATTCTGTGGGGAAAAATTTTTCTTTTCAACAAATGGTGCTGGAACAATTAGATACTGTTTGGGGGAAAGTGAACTTTGTTTCTGATCTCATTCCAAGTATAGAAGTTAACTTAAAATGGGTCATAGACTATAGAAAAAAACAAAGGAGAAAATCTTCATGACCTTGGGGTAGGCAAAACTTTCTTTGCACACAAAAAATACTCTAAAAGAAAATGTTTTGATAGAGTTCTCCAAAATTAGAAACTTCTATTCAAAAGATACAGGTAAGTAAATAAAAAGGCAAGCACAGACTGGGAGAAAATATTCACAATACATATACAGAAAAATGACTGGTATTTAGAATTCATATAAAGAAATCTAAAACTCAGTAATAAGATAATCTAGTTTCTTAAATGGACAAATGATTTGAACAGACATAGCACAGTAGATACTATATGAATGCCAATAAACACATAAGATACTCAACACCACAAGAGAAGTGCAAATTAAAACCACAATGAGATACTGCACACCTGCTAGAATGGCTAAAATTAAAAAGAGTGACAATAGCTACTACTGATGAGGATGTGGGACAATTGTAATGATCATACATTGCTGGTGGGAAACAGTTTATTTTTAATATATTCTTACCAGGTGACCCAGCAATTTCACCCTTACCTATGCATTTACCCAAGAAAATGAAGCCCATTGTTCACATGAAGACCTGTACACAAGTGTCCGTGGCAGTTTGATTCATAATGGCCCCAAAGTGGAAACAACACCACATGTCCATCAATAAGTGAATGGATAAATAAAGTATGGTACACTCATGTAATGTGCTACTCAGCAGTAAAAAAGAATGAACTACACATGTAACAGTATGGATGAATCTCAAAAACATTAAATGAAAGAAGCTAGACATAAAAGAGTATTTTGATTCCATATGATTTGTATGACATTCCATAAAAGGCAAATCTATCTATAGTAACAGAACAGATCAGTGGTTGCCTCGGGTTGTGATAGTAGTGAGATGAGTCAGCAACAAAAGAGAAAATAAACTGAAGTAACCAAAAATTATAAGGGTTATGAAGGAAACAAAGCAGGTGGCAGTATGTATAAAGGCCCTAAGTTGGAAAAGAAGACTGTTGATGGAGTATAGTGAACAAAGGAGTGAGTGGTAGGAGAGATAAATAAGGGACCAGGTCATGTGGAAAGAGTCCTTAAAAGGGGCAGGAAGCAGGGAGGAAAAAAAAGAGTTCTTACTAACTTGACAGGGAACAGACTACAGCTCAAATAGAAATCCTTCCTTCAGCTGGGCATGGTGGCTCACAGCTGTAATCCCAGCACTTTGGGAGGTCGAGGCGGGTGGATCACCTGAGGTCAGGAGTTCGAGACTATCCTAGCTAACATGGTGAAACCCCATCTCTACTAAAAATATGAAAATTAGCCAGGCATGGTGACAGGTGCCTGTAATCCCAGCTACTCGGGAGGTTGAGGCAGGAGAATCACTTGAACCCAGGAGGCAGAGGTTGCAGTGAGGTGAGATCATGCCACTGCACTCCAGCCTGGGCCACAGAAAAAAGAAAAATTTTTCCTTCAGTGGGAGAGGGTAAGAAGGAAGCTGTGCAAATGAGGTTTGCCTGGTGATTGGAAAGGGAGAGAGTTTACATCAGACATTTTTCTGTTTTCTTACATTTATTTTCTTTTTTATATGTAAAGTAAGTCTGCCACCTGAAGGTGAAGAAGTTGAGGGGACAAACATACAATATTCTTTTTGGGAGAGGATAGGGGAGTATGTGCCTACTAAAGAAACTTTGTAAGATGACTGAAGAACTATTGATGCTCATTAGATGTTTGGGAAGGTGATTTTAATATGAAACCTGTCAGCTTAGTCACACATGGTTTTTCTTTTGCAACATGTAACTGCTTGGGCCCAAACATGGAATTAATAATATATGTCATCAGAATTTAGGTTTTGCCTGGCAGAAACAATGAAGAGAGTGAAGGTGGTGTTGTGGTTGGCTTGCTTTTGTCTAGACCATTGATCACTGAGTGAAGGTGTTTCCAGAGTCATTATCAAGATGGACAGGAAATCTAGGCTAGAAAAGGAGGAAAATGAAACTAGGAAAGAGTTCATGAATAGGAAGAGAATGATGGGATCATTGGCTGGAGAATACAGAATTATATACTGGGGCCATTTCTGCAAATGAAATGGTAGGATAGGAGGAAGTGATCTCAGAGTGACTTCCAGGTTTCCGAAATAGAGGCTCAATTATTGACATAGGTAATCCTAGAGGAGGAAGAGCAGGTTTGGGGGGTAAGATAATGGGTTCAGTTTTGGACAGGCTGTGTCTGAGGAACCTGTGGGATGTATAAGTGGAGATGTCCAATGAGCAATTAAGTATATAGATCTGTGAGATCTGGGCTATAAGTAGAGATTTAGCAGTTATCAGCATATAGATGATAACTGAAACATGGTAACAGAAAAGATTATCAGAGAGGATCTGTGGGATAAGAGAAGGTAAGGGTGTGCAATTTCCTTTTTCCACAACCAGAGTGGTTGTGGTGGTGGTTGGTATTTGGTTTTGTTCCTTTTCCTTCAGTATTGTGTCTTGTTTTTCAAATAAATCCTAAGAAATACAACATGGAATGATGGTAAGAGCAGAGTTAAAGTCCTGTCTTTGCTATTTCCTACTATGTGCCTTGAGTAGTTAAACTTCTCAGAGCCTCAGTTTTTTCAACTATTAAAAACAGTGGTATCAAAAGAATGAGAAGACAAACAACAGACAGAAAATATTTGCACAAGACCTATATGATAAAGGGCTGTTATCTAAACTATGAAAAGAGCTCTTAATAATGACACAACCTGATTAAAAAGTGGGCAAAAGACATGAATAGACAACTCACCAAAGAAGATATATAGATGTCTAATAAGTATCTAAAAAGATGCTCAACATCATATGTCATTAGGGAAGTGCAAATTAAAACCATTTGAGATACCACTACTCATCTATTAAAATGCCAAAATTCAGAACACTGATAACACCAAATGCTAATGAGGATGTGGAGCAAAAGGAACTGATTCATTGGTGGGAATGCAATATTGTACAGCTACTTAAAGACAGTTTGGTAGTTTCCTAGAAAACTAAACATATTCTTACCATACAATCCAGCAATTCCATTCCTTGGTATTTACCTAAAGGAATTGAAAACTTCTGTCCACACAAAAACCTGCTCACAGGTGTTTATAGCAGCTTTATTTATAATTGCCGAAATTTGGAAGCAATTTTAAAGATGTTCTTCAGTAGGTGGGTGGGTAAATAAACTGTGGTACATCCAGACAATGGAATATTATTCAGTGCTAAAAAGAAATTAGTGATCAAGTCGTGAAAACATATGATAGAAGCTGAAATGCATATTACTAAGTGAAGTAAGCCAACCTGAAAAGGCTACATACTGTATGATTCCAAATATATGACCTTCTGGTAGAGGAAAAATATGGAGACAGTGAAACGATCAGTGGTTGCCAGGGGCTGGGAGAAGGGAAGGATAAGTAGGCAAAGCACAGAAGATTTTTAGGGCTGTGAAATCATCCTGTATAATGCTACAATGATGGTACACATCATTATACATTTGTCTAAACTCATAGAATGCATAACACCAAGAGGGAACCCAAATGTAAACTGGAGACTTTGGGTGATAAAGATGCGTCAGTGTAGGCTTATTGATTGACTGTAACAGATGTACCACTCTGGTGCAGGTTGTTGACAGCGGGGAAAACTATGTCTGTGAGGGGCAGAGGGTATGTGGGAACTCTCTGACTTTCTCCTCAATTTTGCCGTGAACCTAAAACTGCTCTTTAAAAGTCTATTTTTAAAAACAGAACAGCTGTGATAAGAAACTGCATGGAGACAGGTCAAATAACTAAGGACTACTGGTCTAAATTCAAAATCACCCTCAGCTGTATAGGTATTTATGTGTTCACTTGCAGCTTAGCTTACTGCTGCTTAATGGGAAAGTTTTGCTTCCCTTCCTCACCTCTGTTTTTTGTTTTTTTTGTTTTTGTTTTTGTTTTTGTTTTACAGGGATAGTGAACAATTACAGTCCTTGGAAAGATTGAATTATAGCTTAATGAATGTACAGATACAAATGTCTGGATTTTTATATTGCCAGGGGTAGAAATGACGAGGGAAGACATGCAACCCCCACAATTAAAAGGTGTTTATTTCACTATTCTAAGGAATATTTGAATCTCCTTTCAGTTGTATCCCTTACCTTGTTTACTTTACACCCAAGTGGCATTTCATACCTTAAAGCTTTTCAGATAGATATTACAGTATCAATCTACTTTACGTACCAGGACCTCCTTCCCCTGTGGATTCCAAAACAATTTCTGAAAATATGGGAGAAGGATCTTCAGTTATACCCACGTATACGAAATAGCATATGTCTGGATGAAAGATACGTCTGGAAATTTATCCTACAGATATTCTCACACATGTAGAATATTCACTACAGCATTATACATTCATATGTAGAATGCATTACATTCACATCTAGAAGCATATTCACTACAGCATTATATCATGGTGATAAATAGCACAGGGTAGGAGCAATCTAAATGTCCATTGGCAGGGAACTGGTTAAATAAATATTGGTATATCTATAAAATAGAACAATGTGCAGAAGTTAAAAAGAGTGAGGCAACTCTGTATATGGATAGTGAAAGGCTTCAAGATAATGTTGAGGGGGAAAACTGGATGCAGAACTACATGTATGATATGCTACCATCTGTGTAGAAAAAGAAACATTACCCCCCCACACACACACACGCTTTTATGAAAAGAAGTCTCTAGAAGAATGCACAAGTAAGATTTCTCTCTAGAGAGGATATTCAGGTGCTGAAGGAAAAGGGTAGAGACTTTTCACCATATACTCTTTATATCTCTTGAACTTTGTGCCATAGTTAAAAACAAATGAAGAAATAAAATTCAGATTTTAAAAACCTTTCTTATAGGATTGTCACAAGGATTAAATGAGTCATGTATATAATCTAATGCATTGCCTGGCATCTAGTTAAGTATATAATACTTACTAAATATGATACTTACTAGCCTTTGTTTCTGTCCCTTCCCCTCCAGTTCCATAATTGCTGTTTGGAAGGTTCACAGGGTTTATTTTCTTCACCTAGGCCAAGGATTGTTAACCTGAATGGATCAATGAACCTTTGAAATTGCAAATTTTGTGTAAGCATATGCTTATTCCAGACTTCCTAGATTCTAGAGAGAAGAGAGTCTGTGACTTTTAATCAGATTTGCTAAGGAAGGGAAGGTCCCATGGCCCTAAAAAGTTAAAACACACTAACCTAAGCTGTTTTGCTATTTTATGTTTCTTTCCACCAGAAAATACTCTGCTGTCAGATCGTTTTCTCTTTATAGCTAGGAAAAGACTCTGGCTGACTTTTTTTCCTCATAACTTTTATCTTTTCTAAATATATCATGTCTGGGCAAGTAATTTAAACTTTCTAGGTCTCAACTTCTTAACTGTAAAAAGAAGTGATTGATCTGGACAAATTCAAAGGTTCCCTTCATCTTGAAAATGTTTTGATTCTATCTAGGTTTACTATGTATGGACTTTAAAAATTAGAAATATTGTCATAAACCAAGACAAACCCTTATGCTAAGAATAATCTTTAGGTAGAGGCCTAAATCTTGACTGAGGGATAAAATTGGAGGTTCGTATATGCAAATATAAGAACATATGCCAGGCTGGGCGTGGTGGCTCATGCCTGTAATCCCAGCACTTGGGAAGGCTGAGGCGAGAGAATCACCTGAGGTCAGGAGTTCGAGACTAGCCTGGCCAACATGGTGAAACCCCATCTCTACAAAAAAAAAAAAAAAAAACAAAAACAAACAAACAAACAAAAAAAACACCACAAAAATTAGCCAGGCATGGTGGCACATGCCTGTAATCCCAGCTACTCAGGAGGCTGAGTGAGGCAGGAGATTCGCTTGAACCCGGGAAGCGGAGGTTGTAGTGAGCTGAGATGGCGCCATTGCATTCCAGCCTGGGCAACAATGCAAGACTGTGTTTCAAAAAAAAAAAAAAAAGCATATGCCAACCTGATTCCATATGGAACAGCCATGGTTTATTTTCATACCAGCAATAAAGCTACCTTACTAAAGAAATAGGGCTATGTAAGATCCCCTAGTAGTCCTGTTGACATCTCTGTAAAATCTCTCCCATCTCAAGGTCTTTTCTCTGCTTTGTTTTGGGAAAAGGGGAGAACAGTAGAACCAGTGAGTTGTAGTTCTACACTAATAAAAAATGCCTCTATCAATATTGATCATTATCTGTTACTTGACTGAAGTCCAGATCATAGTTCTTATTTATGAAAAATCAATCTGCATACTTTAACTCAGATGTACATTTAGTTATTCATATTATTGTACAACTCAATTACTCAGAAACATTTGTCCCAAGTTTATACTGTGGTCATTTTTGCTTATTGCTTCAAAAGGCTTTATAGAAGATGGGATTCTTGACCTACAAGGCAGTTCAGGGTTAATACATTCAACAAGCATATGAAGATAAAGGCATTTCAGATAAAGCATGCAGAGGTACCTGGATTCAGGTTTTAGCTCTGTGTCTTATGAGCTCTGATCTTGGGTCAGTCACTTATCCTGTCCATACTTGTTTCCTCAGTTGTGAAATGGTGATAATAAAAGCACCTACTTATAGCATTATAAGGATTAAATGAGATAATACATGCCAAAATAACATAGTATTTGGAATGTAGAAAGCATTCAACAAACGTAGTCTTCTTTTTTTTTTTTTTTTTCCAGATGGAGTCTCACTTTTGTCACCCAGGCTGGAGTGCAATGGTGTGGTCTCAGCTTACTGCAACCTCCGCCTCCCGGGTTCAAGGGATTGTCTCACCTCAGCCTCTCGAGTGGCTGGGACTACAGGCGCGTTGTGCCACCACACCTGACTAATTTTTGTATTTTTAGTAGAGACAGGGTTTCACTATGTTGGCCAGGCTGGTCTCGAACTCCTGACCTTGTGATCCTCCTGCCTCGGCCTTCCAAAGTGCTGGGATTACAGGTGTGAGCCATTGCACCCAGCCTCCTTCATTTTCTTTTCTTTCTTTTTCTTTCTTTTTTTCTTTTTTTATCTTTTAGAGATGGAGTTTTGCTCTGTTACTCAGGCTCTCAGCTCATTGCAATCTCTGTCTCCCAGGTTCAAGTGCTTCTCCTGCCTCAGCTTCCTGAGTAGCTGGGATTACAGGCTCCCACCACGATGCCCCGCTAATTTTTGTATATTTAGTAGAGACAGAGTTTCACCATGTTGACCAGGCTGGTCTTGAACTTCTGACCTCAGGTGATCCAACCTCCTCGGCCTCCCGAAGTGCTGGGATTACAAGCGTGAGCCACTGCGCCTGGCCCCAGCCTAATTTCTTTTTTAAAAGCAAACAATTCATCCTTAAGTATTAGAAATAGCATAAATTTTATTTTATTCTAGAATATTATTAAATTCTAAAATAGCAGTTTTAAATGATTTTAAATTTATGAAAGTGGAAAAAATTTTGAATTTTATTTTAAAACAAGTCAAAGATACTTATTTTTGGTGTTTCCGCATAGGCATAAAGAACACTTTTGGATTTAAAAAATAACAATTTATTGGATGATAGTGAAATTACAGAGATTATAGTAGGTATAGCTGGAGATACCAGCAGGAACATAGTAGAAATAATAAGCCAAAAGCACATTTATTTATACTGTAACCAATCTCCTTGGAAAGTCTTTAGAAAACACAAAAATATACAAGCATACATTCCATTTATTCAGCCTGATGACATCATCACACATATAGCCTCTGGAAAACCCCACTCTACACTCAAGAGAGAATGAAAAGTGAAAAAGACAAATGACATTTTAGTATTATGAAGATGCTTTTGACCTCAAAAGCCCCTAAATCAAAGGGGAAGGTGAAAAGGAAATCCCCGTTGGCAATGGTAGAGGCTATGGAAGATTGGGTCTTGCAAAATTTATTAGAAGACATTTCTGAAGAGAAGACCTTCTGAGGCACCCCTTTGCAGGTAAAAAACATTCATGTCCTCTTTCTCCACAAAGGTTTTGTTAATCACCAGACCTCACAGTGGTCTTGCAGCACCTCTTAAAGCATTGGTTCTCAAAATGTGGTCCATGGACTCCCAGGAGTCCCTGATACTCTTTTTCAAGGTCTGTGAGGTCAGAGCTGTTTTCATAATAATAGTAAGGTGTTTGCCTTTTCTATTGTGTTGACATTTTGCACTAATGGTACATAAGCAATGATAGGTAAGTAATTAATAACCATTAGTTATTGTATTTGTCATTGGTGTGTACTTGCAGATAACATCTTTCTTCCAGTTTCACTTAGAATGTCTTTGAT